>NC_083585.1:37122187-37486354 GCF_027579695.1 Neoarius graeffei | reverse complement strand
CCTTAATAAAAGTATAAATATGCTCCATTCCATTGTAACATAACATTTTTACAGCTGCAGTTATTTAAAGGAAACTCCACCCTGAAACACATTAAATATGTTTATATTGAACTGTCGACATTTTGGTGCTAATCTGTTGGTTGATAACATATTGTTGTTATTCCAGTGAGAGGATAGTGTTTGTAGGCTGCACTGGTCACAGAGGCACATAATTATTGCTAGCACATTTACAGTGACATTTAAAAGGAAGGAATATTAAAACATCTCACAGATGAGGGATAACTATCGATGAAGGTTCCACTGTTAGCTCCGACGTTGCAAAAAGTAATGTAAAGTAGTGCTGAGTCACTGTATGCACTCAGTTTTGCTAGTTAGCAATCTACAAGATGACAAGCATGACAATGGTGGTGGTATTAGAATAAAATTTTGATGGTATTAGAATAAAAGGCTGAAGCTTTAGAAGTTGATCAGTTTGAACAGAGTGTACAGATGAAGAGGTGAGAGAGCTGGGCAAATGAAAGGATTAAAGCACTGCTGCATCACTGTCTTTATGTAGAGATGAAGCAAGATCTAAGTCTCACTGGCACCACTATCAGTTGGCAGTCAAATAGCATTCTGGGTAATATAGGAAAACATGGATGAAAGAAATTTAAACACACTGTAAAACATTTCAGCCTTGTTTAGTTATGTCCACTTACTTTTTCTCTTTAACTCAATGAGCTCTGAAAAGTGTTTTAATTTGAACTAATCTGTGCAAGTTTTCAGAGGTTAGACTTGAATTACTTAGTTGTCTTGAGATTTTTTTCTGAGTTGAAACAAAGATAATCATCAAATTGAGTTAACTTGCATTTTCAAGGCAGCAGGTGAACTTGCATTTCCAAGTTAAACCAATTTGAAATGTTTTACAGTGCAAAACAACAACAAAAAAAGTCTACTCAGAATTCCATTAGAAAATAAATCTTGGATATCATTGAAGGTCACACATTCATTATAAAGATTACTACGCAGATCACTGAGTTTGGATATTTCATTTTAGAAGTTGGCAGAAGGAGCCAAACTAGTAGTAATCAATTTTACATTTATAACACTGTTATAAAGCATTAATGAATACCTTCTTCAATATCACCCTCTTTCGAAAACCACGACAGTGCTATTAGTAAGAACAAACTAATATCCTGTGAGATAATGATTCAAACCTCTATTCATAATCATAATAGAGGGATCTTCACTCGTCTCTCTTTCATATAAAATATATAAAGCCTCAAGTGAAACCCGTGATTTGACCCACGCCTTTCATAATCACCCAGCATTGCTTTATAAATGATTTAAGCAATGATTATGATAGTCTTATGAAGGTCCAGTGGAGCTTCCCAACCTCAGTTGTATCACCAATTCAACTGAAGAGCATTCCTTTTTCTATATGAAGGAGACACATAAATGTACATTAATGATTCTCAGATGGTAAGACAGGGTGTGGATACTTCATAGAAGATTTCGCAAAGTTTCAAGAACGTTATGCTAGTGAAGACAAAACAATAAATTACATGATATGGATCAAAGCTACATAAAACCTGGAACAGTCTTACGTGAATCCTCAAGCATTTCTTTATAAAAAATATGCAGTGATTATGAATGACGTGTCAAATAAAGCCTTACCATAATTAACATCTCCATAATGTTGATGTCATTCTGTGCATGAAAACAACGCAGCATAAAGCAAGACTTGGACATTTTATCATCTAAAGCCATAGAAATCCAGACCTCAACCTTAATCTCATCACCTTGGGCTTTTCACACCACGGTTTGCTTGCCAGGCACATTTCAGGCAGCTTTAAACTAAATTACACATCGTAGCAGGATAACAATGATGCAAAGCGATAGTGACTGATCTGTATGATGCACTCTCCATATCTAATGTCCTGCTTGGCTAATCCTCAGCTGCAAGACTGAAGTGCTAATTGGCTTTTTTTTTTAATGTGCACACAGGTGTGTTTGTGTATGTGTGTGTAGATATATGTGTAGGATGTTTATGTAAGTTGTGAGTGTATGTGCTTGCCAGTGTTGCTCTCGTACCTTATCTCTCTTATCATCTCTAATGAGAAAATCTTGATGTGCTGTAGGACAGAGAGCAGAAGCTTTATTCCAGCTCCTGATTTGTCACTAGAATCAATATTTCATTTGACTTTAGGTTCATTAGTTCCTAACACTTTTGTGCTTGTCACTTTTCTCCCACTGCAGGTTTAGCTGTGCCCATGCCCACTGATGAAATCTGACTGTGGAGAAAGAATATACACACAGGACCAGAGTTCCACACTCAGCCCGGTTGTTATTCCACCCACATTTACCACTAAAACCTCTCTTAAAAATCTGAAATGGTGTTTAATATCTGACCAATCCGCTCACATAATAATTGACTTCACGTTTTGAAAAGAACAATATAACTTGGATGACATTTATTTAGTAATGTTTTTATATAATATCCCTTGATGAAATTCTAATGCAAATTGCTTTGTGGCCCTTTCTCTGCCTGTTATGTTGATAATGACAGGAACAGCAAGAGGAGATGGAAGTCCAATTTGTGTGTCGAAATGTGTTGTCTACATAAATTAATTAGCATGCATGGCACAACTACAGAAGATAGCAGGAATGTTCTGACTTATGAATGCTAACAGCTGCTGCTGCTGTAGCTTCTTCGTGCTACATAATAAATTACATAAGGTTATCAGACTCAAAGATGGGTGCCAAAATTTTGGTGTTCTACAACTTTCACCTTTTATCCAAGTGATCCTAAAACAAAAATGTCACTGTAAAAAATGCTGTATCCATCCATCCATTATCCATAACCGCTTATCCTGTGCAGGGTCATGGGCAAGCTGGAGCCTATCCCAGCTGACTATGGGCGAGAGGTGGGGTACACCATGGACAATTCGCCAGATCATCGCAGGGTTGATACATAGAGACAAACACCCATTCACACTCACATTCACACCTACAGTCAGTTTAGAGCCACCAGTTAGCCTAACCTGCATGTCTTTGGACTGTGGGGGAAACCGGAGCACCCGGAGGAAACCCACGCAGACACGGGGAGAACACACAAACTCTGTACAGAAAGGCCACCGTTGGCCACTGGACTCAAACTCAGAACCTTCTTGCTGTGAGGCGACAGTGCTAACCTTTTAAAACATTTTGTAGTATCTTAAATATAAAGTAATATATAAGTAATATGGTGGCGGCACAGTGGTGTAGTGGTTAGCACTGTCGCCTCACAGGAAGAAAGTTCTGGGTTTGAGCCCAGCGGCCGACAGGGGCCTTTCTGTGTGGAGTTTGCATGTTCTCCCCGTGTCTGTGTGGGTTTCCTCTGGGTGCTCCGGTTTCCCCCACAGTCCAAAGACATGCAGGTTAGGTTAACTGGTGACTCTAAATTGACTGTAGGTGTGAATGTGAGTGTGAATGGTTGTTTGTCTCTATGTGTCAGCCCTGCGATGACCTGGTGACTTGTCCAGGGTGTACCCCGCCTCTCGCCCATAATCAGCTGGGATAGGCTACAGCTTGGCCACGACCCTGTACAGGATAAGCGGTTATGGATAATGGATGGATGGAGAAATAATATGTATTACTTTAAAGTACTTCACTGGCAACTTTGCTATCAGTATATTACTGTAAATTTTACAATACATTTTTTACAGTTTAACGAGAGCCAGTTTGCATAATAGTAACAATAAAATTCATCTGATGGCCCTCTTACTTGAATTTTATGAAGCAGTTTTTAGGTAACTCCATCTGCTAAGGTACACTTCCCACTGAGCTACACTGTTGAGTTCTAACTGGCTGATTCCCAGAGATGCGACTGGAACATATGACATTTACGTGGGTGACAGCTCTAAAAAGGTGGCTGGCTTCACATGCTTCAGATAATGGCAAGTTAGCCCACACTCTCTCAGACTGGTAGTGCTGTGCAGTAAGAGGGAGATATTCATGGTTTTGAATAGGCTATGACAAAAACTGACTAAGGCTCAGCTCCTCGGAAGACAAATTAGTCAGACTTGGATATGAGGCATCAAGCTAATCTGCCCAATTAACCATTTAGCACATGACACAGTATGATCACAAAGATGATATGTACATTCTGGGGATTTCCACTGCAAAAACCAAAATTTGTAAAATCCTACCTTCATTTTTCATGAATACATTTTAAAAAGACATGAATACAAAAAAAATTTAAATCAACCATTTTCAACCATAAATTTAATTGCCAGTTGCAAAGGCCTACAGCAGAGTACAGCAGAAAAGGGGTTCATTCAAGGGTTCAAATGCTTTCTGATCGAGCAACACTGTTGTTGGGTTCTACAGAAAACCTTAAGGGTTCCACCAAGAGGCTAACTGAAAGAGTGTAGTTCCCTTGTTCCCTGAACTGGCACCAGTATCTCACTGTATATAGGAGAATTACTTAGTGTGGTTATAATGTATCGTGTTTTAGTTATGTCAGGATCAGACTACACAAATTCAGTCTGATTTTGACAGAATTTTGTCATGGCCAACAAACTTGCAGTATCAGGCCTGAATATGAATGTCAGGAACAACAAACGGGCCTTGTAGTGTGACATAATCAAAGAATAGCAATGTGGCATCTGTGACACCCCATGATACCCTGTTAAAAAGTCTAGAATGTCAGAATTTTTTGTATTTTCTCACCTAGTTTGACAACTCCTACAACAGGTTCCTTGACATTGACCAATAGGATGACAGAGTGCTCTCTGGTGTACAAGCATGGCAAAGAGAAAAAGGGATGCTGCTGTTGCGGCCAGGTGGAACAATGGAACAGAGGAAAGGTTTGTTTTTAGCTGTGGCAACAGCTGTGTTGATTTCAGTGTTAGTGATAGTGAAACCACCTGATATTAAAACATATGAAGGTACTTCAAAAAGTTCTTGGCATCACCCAGAAACAAGGGGCGTAACTCCCATTTTGGGGCGTAACTGTATACTATAAAGTCTTATATCATTGTCCACAAAAACTCAAATGAAAGAAGCACTCAAAGAAAAAAGGAGAGGAATGCTTCGAGCTGGCATGCTGTTGCTCCAGAACAACACGCCCGTCCACACAACACAGGTGGCAGTGCCAGAAGCAGCCAAATGTGGCTTTGAACTCTTGCCCCATGCACCTTACTCACCTGACCTGGCACCATCTGACTTTTGTTTCCCAAACTGAAATCCCACTTGCGTGATTGCCATTTTCAGAGTGATGATGAAGTCATCCATGCTGTTGAGGAGGATCTGGGGCCTCAAGATGTGACCGTCTTCCATGAAGGGATAGTGAAGCTTGAACATTGGTGGACCAAGTGCATTGAAGTTAAAGGAGACTATGTTGAAAAATAATGTAAGAACAATCTTTCTCCTGTGACGTTTTCTGGGTGAGGCTGAGAACTTTTTGATATACCCTCGTATCTTTGTATCTTCATTTACCAGAGTGTGCAATTCCTAAATCCTAATCTATTTTTCCTCCACAAGACCTGTTTACAAACAGTGAACCTGATAGCTACATTTATGTAATGTTCTTGATATAATGCATTCATTGCCTCAAGTTGTCTGTGAAGGATAAACAGGTCATACTGTCCTCTTCATGACACCCAGGAATGGGTCATCCATCCATCCATCCATCCATCCATCCATCCATCCATCCATCCATCCATCCATCCATCCATCCATCTACCGTATCTAAACATAAGACTGCCAGCATCACACATGCCACTTCTGTGGCCATGACTGACAATTTCTTGACCCTCCTCCTCAGTGATACGCAATAGCATGAACGATGATTGGTCAGTGTCAAACTTGTAGTGCTGTCAGTGTCCTGGCCAAGACACCACAAGAAATTATGGCACTATGATCTAATCTGCCATGTTGACCAACGTGAAAGACAAAAATATTGTGCAGTCTGATAGACTTCATGAAGAGAACCTTGTGGAGGCTTCAGTAATGACTTCCTACACTAAACGAAAACTTACTTTTTCCTTTTTTCTAAAATTCACTTGCTTTACCTCTGAATCTTTCCACTGACACAATACAAAAAATATTGCATTCAAAATATTCAAAATGGTCAAACTAGAAATACACTGGTTTCTATTTCCTGAGACTTGCAATGATTGAATGACAACAGTTTCATCATTAAAGAAAGGAGAGAAGCTGTTTTCTCTGAATAATTAGAAATATTTCCAAGAAACATGATGCCTCTATTTTTTCCTCCACTCCTCGTCCCTTCACTGCCTCTAAATGACACATTGTGAATTTTCACTTGACATTTTTTTTTTTCGTTTCTTCACTGTCAGGTAGTAGTGTGTGTGTGTGTGTGTGTGTACGTGCGTGCACGTAGTTGCGACCTATAGAAGCTTTTCATACACATCTGAAACCCTGAGATTTGTTTTGCTTGCCATTCTGAGTGGGTTATTCGTTGTGATTGACCACTGACATTTTGTGGTGCTCCTCTGCATTGTGGATTTTTCCCAGGGGGGTTTGCAGGAAAGGGCAGCATTATCAAAGTCCTCACGGCAGCATCTCACCAAGGTGATGCAGCCGGTGCCAGGCTGGCACAGGAGGGGGGATCTGCACCGAGGGGTGACATTTTAGCACGGCTGACCCCTTAGATGTCAGTGTGTGTGAGTGCGGTGCCTTCTGCTCTCCATGCATATGCACTTTCACGCTGCTGCAGACCACACACACACACACACACACACACACACACACACACACACACACACACACACACACACACACACACAATGCAGCAGTCTGGAGTGAGGGCTTTAATAATCAGCTATACAGCATGAGTGTGTGGTCTTGCTCAGCCTTCCAGCTCACAACTTAATTTATCTGTTTACTGATACAATTAGCACTTGCTTCTCAAGTGAATTCAATCAGACCAAAATAACTTAAAGCCACCAAGCAGAAAACATTTGTTTTTTATCCAACAAAGTAATTTAGAAACAGCAAAGCTGCTAGCCTTTTGGTCCAAGCGTTTCATATACAGCAGCAATCTTCTGGGGTTATTTTCCTCTTGGATGCTTTTGATTCAGTCCTGTTACATTCATTCCCTCTCTCTCTCTCTCTTTCAAACACACACACACAAATTCCTATGAGTATGATCTATAGTGTATTTAAGTGCACTATTTTATGTGGTTTGCTCATGGTAATACAGTTAAATCCCTTCATAGGCAACATGTACAATCTTGACTTAAATACCCAAGTAAATGTATTTGGAATGTTTTGACACTACAGTTTTAAAAGATTAGGAGTCTAAAGCTTGCCCTGGGCAAGGAAATGTTTCACATGACTTCTGCAAAGCAGTAAAAAAAAAATTAATTTTATTTAATGCACAGTTGATCAGTGAACAGTTGGTAACTGCAACAAAATAGACTTCATGTTAAAACTATAATGAATTCGTGGTTATACAATTACACTTTGACCATATAACACACAGTTACAAGCAGGTTTTTTATAATCACACTATCCAGTGTTACACAGATGAGGTAGGGTTCCCTTTTGAGTCTGGTTCCTTTCAAGGTTTCTTCATGTCTTCTCAGGGAGTTTTTCCTTGAAACCGTGACCTCAGATGTGCTCATAAGGGGATAAATTTTATAAATTCCTATACAGTCACCAGTCAAATGTTTGGGTACACCTTCTATGTTAATGGTTTATCTTTATTTTTATTAATTAAAAGACACTTCAGGTCTTAAAGTAATAATGGACTGCCATTTAATGGGTGACACGGTGGTGTAGTGGTTAGCACTATCGCCTCACAGCAAGAAGGTTCTCGGTTTGAGTCCAGCGGCTGATGGGGACCTTTCTATGTGGAGTGTGCATGTTTTCCATGTGTTTCCCCCACAATCCAAAGACATGCAGGGTGGACTTGGGCTGAAGTGCCCTTGAGCAAGGCACTTCACCTCCAACTGCTCCCCGGGTGCTGGGTATGTGTGTGTGCTCATTGCTCACTTGTGTGTGTTCACTGCTTCAGATGGGGTAAATGCAGAGAGGAATTTCACTATGTTTGTGTGTGCATGTGATAAATAAAGGCTTCTTCTTCATTTCTCTTTACTTAGTTGAGTGGATTCTTGACATAATATGGATTACTACAGTTGTGGAATAGGGTTATTTACTGTATTTTTATTATTTACTATTTATTGTTTGATCTCAAACTCATTAAGAAGGCAAGAAATTGCAGTAATTAACTTTTGATGAGGCACCTGTTAACTGAAAAGCATTCCAGGTGACTACTGTACCTCATGAAGCTGGTTAAGATAATGCCAATAGTGTGCAAAGCGTCATCGAGATAAACGGTGGATACTTTGAACAATCTAAAATATGAAACATATTTTGTTTTTTTTTCAAACATTTTTTTGTTCCATATGTTATTTCATTTATTATTTCTACAATGAAGAAAATAGTCAAAATACAGTAAAACCTATGAATGAGTAGGTGCGTCCAAACCAAACTTTTAACTGGTACTGGATGTAAAATGTATAACTGGAATTTATATATTTCTGTAAAGCTGCTTTGTGACAATGTCCATTGTTAAAATTGCTAAACAAATAAAATTGACTTGATGGGTCCAATTTGTAGAGTTTCCTTCTGTCCTTAAATAATACACAATTCAGAGAAACAAAGCCTAATTAGTAAAGTAGTATTTACTGTAGTTGTTAATGTATGACCTAAAACTGTGTGTGTATATAGAATATTTTTTATAAAATACTTTTAAATGTTTTGTTACTTCTAGAGGAATGTCTAAATCGAATTCTGACCATTTTATACTTGGAAAATGGTGTAAAATATGTCACAATGTGACCTTGGTGTTATCATGTTCTATCTGGGTGAAGAGTTGTTTTGAGATCATCAAAGTTTTGACAGCTGGAAACTAGCGATACTCTCAAATCCTGAAATGTACAGTTCATTTAACATCTAAATTTACAATTTAAGTTATTAAAATGATCAAATAATTAGAAAGTACTTTTTAAAAGCCTGGCTGTATACAAATAGAACTTTATTCTTCTGTAAGAACAAATACTGTTTGTTCACATAATATCTGATTTTTAATCATCAACATTGTAGCATCATAATCTCTTGAAGTAACTAATAAATGTAATGAACCTAGACAAGGAAAAAAATATCAATGTGAAATATTTAACAGTAGTAAAATATGTTAGAAGACCATGCAAAACATATTTCTGTAGCCACACAAATGCATCTTGCCAAGTATTACAGTAATTCAGCTTTCAACTTCCTTTGTAAGTGGTAATTTGCAGGTCAGGATGATGTCATTTTTAATCTTGTACAGTGAAGTGGGGAAAAAAACATGGATGCCTCCATGTTTGTCTTTTGTTAGCAGCAAGCTAGCCAGCTAGCTGTGATGCGTGATGTATATTTTCCTCCTTGATCAGCGAACTGTATGATCAATGTTATAGATTTAACAAGTGAATATGCCTGTAGGGTGGCACAGTGGCGTAGTGGTTAGCACTGTCACCTCACAGCAAGAAGGTTCTGGGTTCGAACCCAGTGGCCGATGAGGGCCTTTCTGTGTGGAGTTTGCATGTTCTCCCTGTGTCTGCATGGGTTTCCTCCAGGTGCTCCCGTTTCCCCCACAGTCCAAAGACATGCAGGTTAGGCTAACTGGTGGCTCTAAATTGACCGTAGGTGTGAATGTGAGTCAGCCCTGTGAGTCTCTATGTGTCAGCCCTATGATGATCTGGTGACTTGTCCAGGGTGTACCCCGCCTCTAGCCCATAGCCAGTTGGGATAGGCTCCAGCTTGCCCACGACCCTGCACAGGATAAGCAGTTACGGATAATAGATGGATGGACTGTCCATATGCCTGTATGTTGATTGATCGATACAGCATAACTCATTTACAGGTAAAAAGTGCTATTCTGTTTACTTCTGATGCTGTGCACAGCCATGTTGATGAGATGTCACTCCCTAAAAAGGGAAGGAATGCATTGTTGAGAAAACTACCCCAAGCTGACAAGCAGGAATTTCAAGTTGAGGGGGCATTTTATTTGGTTTTTCCTGGTTCAAGGTTTGGAATTACAAGTTCTGACCCTGAGTTAAGCACAGTAAAAGTGTGATGCTAATCTTCCATCATGGTTATACTAGAGACTTCAGTTTATTATCCATATTGCAGGTACCAAGCAGATGTCAGTGTTATTTAATACGAATGTTATCTTATGTTTGCCACAATATTACAACAGTGTAGCTTTTGCACAACACTGAATTTTTAATAAAGTGGCTAGAGATAATGAGATGAGATGAGATGAGATGAGATGAGATGAGATGAGATGAGAATGTTTACACTGTAAAACTAGTGATTACAATAGACCTGTACAGTCTGGAGGTTATATGGATGTTGATTGGTCAAGGCCATCTAAGATACGTTCATACTATGATCATCCTGGATGATGATTGGTTGGCAGATAGAATTTTATAAAATCAGGTTTATCTGTGAGTTTAGAGAGAGAACTTGGAGAATAAACAACATGGATAATGTATGGAGAACTGTATACTAGTTATGTCATTTATGTGACATTTTCAAAACATCAGATAGAACCTTATAATATTAATGTTATGATATGATATTTAACCAAAAACAATTAACAATGATTAAAGATAGACTGCCTTTCACATTTTTCAAGTGTAGGTCATAAAAACAATTTTCCCTGACACCCAATTATTTTTGTTTAGTGGACCGAAAGCTACTGAATTCAAATCACAGACTTCCAATTTTATTAGAGTTTTTTTTCTCAATAGAACAATTAATGAATTTAGAGTCACATGACCCTAAATTATCTGCTATTTTTTCCTGCTTCACCATGACCCAATTCAAGATACTCCATCATGCATCACATGGTGGGCTTTCCCCATTTGCACAAAGCATTGTGGGATACAAATTTGAAACAGGAGAGAAAAATGGAGGACGTGAGTGTGCAAATGAAATGTGAAAGACCAACGACAGTAACAGAAAGTGAGAAGAAAAGATGTTATGTTGCGAAGGAAAGGAAACGCAGGGCCAAACTAATAAATATTGGCAGTCAGCAAGCACCTCGGTGTGATCAGCTGTTCGTTGAGTGACATAATGATGTAACTGTCAGTGCATTATCTGTAGATGGCAGTAATGCAACACTGTGGATGCCAGCTGCTGTAAAACACAAAAGAAGAAGAAGAAGAAGAAGGTAAACCTGCGCATACGCACACGGACTTCCTCTGTCTGCTTGACTGCGCGAAGCGGGTGACTTCATGCACATTATTTGCTCACGAAAGAATTATTTGTCATTAAAGAATTTCCCAGCCACAAAATTTTTTGAGATATTACAGAAATAAACATATATCACAATGAACAAATTTCAGAGGGAACTAAATTTCATCGATTTTATGGAATTGAAAGGCCGTCGAGCTTTAAAATGACACTTGTGGAACAGGGCGGCACGGTGGTGTAGTGGTTAGTGCTGTCGCCTCACAGCAAGAAGGTCCGGGTTTGAGCCTCGTGGCCGGCAAGGGCCTTTCTGTGCGGAGTTTGCATGTTGTCTGCGTGGGTTTCCTCCGGGTGCTCCGGTTTCCCCCACAGTCCAAAAACATGCAGATTAGGTTAACTGGTGACTCTAAATTGACTGTAGGTGTGAATGTGAGTGTGAATGGTTGTCTGTGTCTATGTGTCAGCCCTGTGATGACCTGGCGACTTGTCCAGGGTGTACCCCGCCTTTCTCCCGTAGTCAGCTGGGATAGGCTCCAGCTTGCCTGTGACCCTGTAGAACAGGATAAAGCGGCTAGAGATAATGAGATGAGACTTGTGGAACAGCGACATAAGCTACACCCTGGATTCAACAAATGTAGTTCATCACCCAGGTTTTTTAGTGTATTTATTTTTATTTCTCAATATTTTTCAGTGTAAACATGTTATATATATGTTTGTAAAGTACACTAGAGATTTGAGACACACCTAAAGTCTGTAAACTAGAATGTGGCATGCTGAGATAAGAACCGCAGCTAAATGTGGAGGCCAGATGCACAGGAACAAATGTTCAACATCATGATCAATGGAATGCAAGCACTTCCAAGACTAGTAATTGGATGACTCAAATGACTTTGATTTTTTTTTCTTTAATTTGTGCTTCACCCGTGAAAAGACATAAAGCAATTAATGCAGTTAGATAACTGTTGTTTATCCTGAGCAAGCCAGTTGGGCATGTATTCAATAAAAGACAGATGGAAGACTAGGCAGACGAAAACAGGTTTGGTTAACCAAGCAGAATGTAGAGGTGGAACTTGTGAACTTATTGTACTGAGCAGTAACTAAATGAGAGAGAGAAATGAATCTGCATTGCCAACAGCCCCAATCATGAAAACCTTTCCTGGCTGCTCATTGATGCAGAGTTATTTGTCAAAGTAGGAGAAGGAGAGATGGAGAGAGGAAAAGGGAGGGGAAGAGAAAGATAGCGGAGAGAGCAAGCAAGAGTCATAAAGAGAAGAAGAAAGTGTGTGTGTGTGTGTGTGTGTGTGTGTGTATGAGAGAGAGAGAGAGAGAGAGAGAGAGAGAGATAGCCCTTACATAGATCACATGATGTTGCCAGGTCACTAACGTTGTCATAGAGACAGTGATGCAAGTGTGGCTGTGAGCAGTTGTAACAAGAATAGTACCTTATTGTTTCTCACACTCGTCAACTCTGTTAAATGGTTTTTTTGCTGAAAGTATGTGCTTTTCCTATTAAGTCTAATACAAGTATATGTGCAACAGCTTTATTTCTACCGTATATACAACGATGCTTGAAAATTTGTGAAACCTTTAGAATTTTCTATATTTCTGCATAACTATGACCAAAAACATCATCAGATTTTCATACAAGTCCTAAAAGAAGATAAAGAGAACCCAGTTAAACAAATGAGACAAAAATATTACACTTGGTCATTTATTTATTGAGGAAAATTATCCAATATTACATATCTGTGAGTGGCAAAAGTATGTGAACCTCTAGGATTCACAGTTAATTTGAAGGTGAAATTAGAGTCAGGTGTTTTCAATCAATGGGATGACAATCAGGTGTGAGTGGGCACCCTGTTTTATTTAAAGAACAGGGATCTATCAAAGTCTGTTCTTCACAACACATGTTTGTGGAAGTGTACCGTATCATGGCACGAACAAAGGAGATTTCTGAGGACCTCAGAAAAAGCATTGTTGATGCTCATCAGGCTGGAAAAGATTACAAAATCATCTCTAAAGAGTTTGGACTCCATCAATCCACAGTCAGACAGATTGTGTACAAATGGAGGAAATTCAAGACCATTGTTACCCTCCCCAGGAGTGGTCGACCAACAAAGATCATTCCAAGAGCAAGGCATGTAATAGTTGGCGAGGTCACAAAGGACCCCAGGGTAACTTCTAAGCAACTGAAGGCCTCTCTCACATTGGCTAATGTTAATGTTCATGAGTCGACCATCAGGAGAACACTGAACAACAATTGTGTGCATGGCAGGGTTGCAAGGCTCTACAAAAAGAACATTGCTGTTCGTCTGCAGTTTACTAAAGATTACGTGGACAAGCCAGAAGGCTATTGGAAAAATGTTGTGCGGACAGATGAGACCAAAATAGAACTTTTTGGTTTAAATGAGAAGCGTTATGTTTGGAGAAGGGAAAACCCTGCATTCCAGCATAAGAACCTTATCCCATCTGTGAAACATGGTGGTGGTAGTATCATGATTTGGGCCTGTTTTGCTGCATCTTGGCCAGGACGGCTTGCCATCATTGATGGAACAATGAATTCTCAATTATACCAGCGAATTCTAAAAAAAATGTCAGGACATCTGTCCATGAACTGAATCTCAAGAGAAGGTGGGTCATGCAGGAAGACAATGACCCTAAGCACACAAGTCGTTCTGCCAAAGAATGGTTAAAGAAGAATAAAGTTAATGTTTTGGAATGGCCAAGTCAAAGTCCTGACCTTAATCCAATCGAAATGAAGGCCCTGAAGTGAGCAGTTCATGTGAGGAAACCCACCAACATCCCAGAGCTAAAGCTGTTCTGTACGGAGGAACGGGCTAAAATTCCTCCAAGCCAGTGTGCAGGACTGATCAACCATTACCAGAAACGTTTACTTGCAGTTATTGGTGCACAAGGGGGTCACACCAGATACTGAAAGCAAAGGTTCACATACTTTTGCCACTCACAGATATGTAATATTGGATCATTTTCCTCAATAAATAAATGACTGTAGAAGTCAGAGCGGGTGGGTGGAGCACAGAAGGACAGCAGGCCAGAACTGAGTTCCAAAAACTCTTTTTATTAGCACTTTTCAGTACTAACATTCACTCTCCCAGCCACACACAGACACACACCCACAAGTCATCTGGTGCAGGAGAGAGGTCACTTCCTCTGCTCTCTCTCTCCTTATATAGGGCGTGGTTGCCAGATACCCATGGGTGATCCGCAGGTTGGCATCCTTCAAGCGGTGGAGCCACTGGAGGGGCGTGTGGTCTGAACAGAGGGTGAAAGGGCATCCCAGCAGGTAGTAACGGAGGGCGAGGACCGCCCACGTGATGGCCAGGCACTCCTTCTCTATGGTGCTGTAGCGGCCCTCACGCACTTACAGCTTCCGACTTATGTACAGCATTGGGCGATCCTCCCCCTCCACCTCCTGGGCCAAAGCAGCCCCCAGCCCTCTGTCCAACGCGTCCGTCTGCAATATAAAAGGGAGAGAAAAGTCAGGGGAGTGTAACAGTGGCCCCCCCACACAGTGCAGCCTTTACCTCAGAAAAAGCCCGCTGGCATTGCTCCGTCCACTGGACCGGATCTGGTGCCCCCTTTTTAGTGAGATCAGTCAGCGGGCTGGTGAAGTCCGAATAATTAGGTATAAACCTACGATAATAGCCAGCCAGCCCCAGGAACTGTCTCACCCCCTTTTCGGTCTTGGGCCTCGGGCAGGCCGCAATCGCTGCGGTCTTGTTAATTTGGGGACGCACCTGCCCATTGCCCAAGTGGAAGCCCAGATACCGCACTTCCACCCGCCCTATCGCACACTTCTTCGGGTTGGCTGTGAGACCCGCCCGCCTCAGCGACCTAAGGATGGCCCTCAGGTGTTGTAGGTGCTGCGGCCAGTCATTACTATAAATAATGATGTCGTCAAGGTATGCGGCCGCATAGGTGGCATGGGGGTGGAGGACCCTATCCATCAGCCGCTGAAACGTAGCAGGTGCCCCAAACAGCACAAAAGGAAGTGTGACAAACTGGTGTAAGCCAAACGGTGTGGAAAAGGCCGGTTTTTCTTGGGATAATGGAGTCAAGGGGATCTGCCAGTAACCCTTTGTCAAATCCAGTGTAAAGTAAAAGCGAGCCGTGCCTAGTCGATCGAGCAACTCATCAGTACGAGGCATTGGGTACGCGTCGAATTTAGACACCGCGTTGAATTTTCTATAGTGTACACAGAACCAGACCGACCCGTCGGCCTTGGGAACCAAGACCACTGGGCTGCTCCAGTCGCTGTGGGACTCCTCGACGATGCCCATTTAGAGCATGGCCTCGAGTTCTTCCCAAACCTCTTTTTTTCTCGTGTTCGGGTAGCCTGTAAGGGCGGCTACACACTACCACCCCCGGGGGCGTCTCAATGTGGTGCTCTATGAGGTCGGTGTGGCCGGGCAGGGGTGAGAACACATCCGAAAATTCAGTCTGCAACTGGGCAACCTCCGTGAGTTGTGTCAGGGAGAGGTGGTCTCCACAGGGGACTGGAGAGGTACGCGATGCCAATGCTCCCTTTTGAACCTCCGGCCCCAGCTCCGCCTTCTCCGGAACCACCGACACCAACGCCATGGGGACCTCCTCGTTCCAGAGTTTGAGCAGATTGAGCTGGTAAATCTGTAGCACCCCACCCCTGTCCGTTCACCTCACCTCGTAGTCGACGTCCCTGACTCGCCGTGTGACCTCAAAGGGTCCTTCGCCACTTGGCGATTAATTTGGAGCTCGATGTGGGCAACAGTATGAGTACTTTATCTCCTGGTGTGAACTCCCTAAGGCGCGTACCCTTGTCATACAGGTGGGTTTGCTGCTCTTGGGCCTGCCGCAAATTCTCCTGGGTTAGATGCGTGAGTGTGTGGAGTTTTGCGCGCAGGTCAATAACGTATTGAATTTCATTTTTACTTGGTGAAGGTCCCTCCTCCCAATTTTCTCGCAGCATGTCTAAAATGCCGCGCGGCTTACGCCCATATAGCAATTTGAATGGGGAGAACCCCGTGGAGGCTTGTGGGACCTCTCGTACTGCAAACAACAAGGGTTCGAGCCATTTATCCCAATTACGTGCGTCCTCGCTTACGAATTTCTTAATTATATTTTTGAGGGTGCGATTGAATCGTTCGACTAAACCGTCCGTTTGTGGGTGATAAACGCTGGTGCGGATCGGCTTAATACCTTATAACCCATTAAGTTCATTCAGTGTTCGTGACATAAACGAGGTGCCTTGATCAGTCAGAATCTCTTTCGGGATTCCAACTCGGGACATAACGCAGAAGAGTGCTTCCGCAATACTGCATGCTGAGATATTGCGCAGAGGCCCTGCTTCTGGGTATCACGTTGCATAGTCCACTAGAACTAATATAAAGCGGCACCCTCGTGTTGACCAATCTAATGGCCCGACGAGATCCATCTCAATTCTTTCGAATAGGGTCTCGATTAATGGGAGAGGGCGCAAAGGCGCTTTTGGAATGGCCGCTGGATTTACTAACTGGCATTCGCGGCACACCGTACACCACCTACGGACATCGCTGCAAATCCCTGGCCAATAGAACCGGGCCATTATTCGGGCTAGTGTTTTATCCTGCCCTAAGTGTCCAGCCATGGGATTAAAGTGAGCCACCTGGAATACCAATTCCCAGCAGCTTTTTGGAATCAAGAGCTGGGTGATTTGTTCTTTAGTCTGAGTGTCCTGCGTCACTCGGTATAATCTATCCTTCATAATAGAAAAATAGGGGAAGGATGGGGTGGCGTTTGGCTGGAGCATTTGACCATCGATTACTCTCACTTGGTCAAACGCATGCCGCAGAGTCTCGTCTCGCGACTGCTCTAATGGGAAATCCGCAAGGGATTCCCCGAGAGAGGGAGGAGGAGCCGGCAGCTCCTCACTCTGACACAGAGATGATGTAGACGGCTCTGTGACAGCTGCTCCCGCCAATGCCACACCGGGACCTCCCCTTGCTGAAATACGGCAGGACCCACTCTTTACTAAATGACTCATTAACTCCCCGAATCCCAGCCAATCAGTCCCGAAAATTATCGAGTGGGTGAGGCGAGGATTAACCGCCGCCTTTACTCTAAATTTTTCCCCTCTGAAAAAAAATATGGACCGACAGTAAAGGGTAGCTGTGAACATCCCCGTGCACACACAACACCTTCACCCCCTGTGCTCCCCCCAATGCCTTGTCTTGCACCAGGCTTTGGTGGATTGAGGTCTGATTACAGCCAGAGTCCACCAAAGCCTGATATGTATCCCCCTGGATACTCACCGGTATGCGATACGCTCCGGCCCGATCGAGGGCGGCTCCTGGTGCGTCGGGAATCCGGACCACCGCACCCACCTCCTTTGCCGAGCATTGATGCTGGAGATGCCCCGGCTCCCTGCAGCGCCAGCAAACCGGCCCGGGCTTTCTCTCTGCACCGGTACTCTGGGGCTCACTCACCTGAGGGGGGGGGAGACAGACACGGAAGTGGGAAACAGGAGGACACCATGGGTGCGGCGGACTGGCTGTGAGGGAGCCGGCCCCCGCCTCCACAGTGGGGGAATGGGGCGAGGACGAGACACAGAAGGGGAGGGGGAGAGAGAGAGGAGAGAAGCGAAGAGGGGATCTGTGATCCTGCCACGGGAACAGCCGCCAAATGATCCTCTGCCAACTCAATGGCCTGATCCAACGACGCCGGGCGATGGCACTGGACCCACTCCGCCGTTCCTTGGGGAAGTTGCATGATTAACTGCTCCAGTGCCACCAGGTCGATGACTCCCTTGGCGTCGCAGTTGTCAGCCTTCAGCCACCGCCTGCAGGCGTCCCGGAGTTGCTGGCCAAACGCGAACGGGCGGCCGACCTCCTCTAGGCGCAGAGTGCGGAAACGCTGACAATGTTGTTCGGAGGTGCGCCCCACATGCTGGAGGATGGCCTGGCGCAGGTCCACGTAGACCAGCCAGCTGTCAGTGGGGAGCTGTAGCATGGCCAGCTGCGCCTCACCTGTTAGCAGGGGGAGGAGGCGCGCTGCGTGCTGTTCCACCAGCCACCCCGAGGCCTCTGCTGCTTGTTCAAATAGCGTGAGGAAGGCCTCGGGGTCGTTGTGCAGGCCCATCTTCGTTGGGGTGAGGGGGAGTGGGCCCACAGCGGTGGAGATGGTGGACCCCGCCGACGTGAGGAGGTGCCGGAATGCCTGACGATCTTCCTGTTGCGCCAGCACCAGGGCCTTGCACCATTGTTCTTGCTCCTTTCGGAGGGCGAGCAGCGCCTGGTGCTGGCTCTGTTGGGCCATGGTGAGGGCGTGGATCAGGTCTGCGAAGGGGGAGGACTCCATGGAGCTGTTCTCTTCTGTGCTCGGTTCCCGGGTTTCGGCACCACTGTAGAAGTCAGAGCGGGTGGGTGGAGCACAGAAGGATGGCAGGCCAGAACTGAGTTCCAAAAACTCTTTTTATTTGCACTTTTCAGTACTAACGTTCACTCTCCCAGCCACACACATACACACACCCACAAGTCATCTGGTGCGGGAGAGAGCTCACTTCCTCTGCTCGCTCTCTCTCTCCTTATATAGGGCGTGGTTGCTGGGAAGACACACAAACACAGGTTAATTCACATCAGGTGTAGTGATTCTGCCACTTACCTTCCCTGACTCCGCCCTCCAGTCACAGACTGACACTTGACCATGCCCCCACTGCCACAATGACCAAGTATAATATTTTTTGTCTCATTTGTTTAACTGGGTTCTCTTTATCTACTTTTAGGACTTGTGTGAAAATTTTATGATATTTTAAGTCATATTCATGCAGAAATATAGAAAATTCTAAAGGGTTCACAAACTTTCAAGCACCACTGTAATACTCTGCAATGTAAATTGTTCATTACACAATGCAAAATACATGTAAATACTGTATGTGCACTGCCACTCAGTTGTTTATGAACACGTGGAGGAGTATATTGGTTTCTTACAGTGGATTGTAAGTGCAAAACTCCCACTGCAAAAAATGATAGCAAGTGAAAATATCTTGAAAATAGTTTAAACAATCTCGCATTTCCTATTAGAAGAATACAAGACACCAATTCTTAGATTATTAAACCTACCGGTAGTTCTAGATTGCAACCAACTTGTTCTAAGATGTCTTATCAAGTAAAAATCCATGCAGTAAGATCATTTCAGTAGTATTAAGTAATTTTCTCCTCAAATTCAGTTTTCTTTTTTTTTTTTTTTGCAGTGCATTAACCAGCCAAAAATGCAACCACAAAATTTTAAACACAAAACAACAACAAAAGGGGGGGGGGCTATTTCAAACAGAAAGGGTGGCATGGTGGTGTAGTGGTTAGCGCTGTCCCCTCACAGCAAGAAGGTTCCAGGTTCACACCTCACAGCTGACAGGGACCTTACTGTGCGGAGTTTGCATGTTCTCCCTGTGTCTGTGTGGGTTTCCTCCGGGTGCTCCGGTTTCCCCCACAGTCCAAAGATATGCAGATTAAGTACAAGTACAATGGGGCCACTGTAATTGGCGCAAGCTGTCGTGGTTTCCCAGTCATAATGCATGTATACTGTATGTCTCACTATGGGAAAGCTAAATAAATTAAAAGGGTAGGTCCTTATTGAACATCACATGACATGGTGTATGACTTCCACAAGGAAGAGACTGCACTTTTTCAGTCTGTTATCTCAATATTTTAGCAAAAGTGATTTAGTGCAAATTTAATTATTTTATTACAGTGAGCTCTAATTCCTTCTTCTGAATACCCTAGCTTCCATTAGGCAGGTTTATTTTTATTTATTTATTTATTTATTTTTTACTCACATTCATATTAATGCTGTGCAATGTTGACAGTGTCAGAGGGGCAAAATATTCTGTCAGGGAAGGGTGGTGGAGGTGGATGTGTGTGCAGAAACATCTTATTATAAAAGTGGGAATCAGGCAAACAATCCAATATGGCAGGTGTATATCGTAAACGGTGAACAAGCAATAGGTCGGGCAAGGCACAAACAGCCCATCTAAGGCACAGACAAAGGCAGAATCAAAAGACCAGGAACAGGAATGAAGAAACCAGGAAAACAGTACAAAAGTACAGCTTGGTAATGTGTTGCAACAACTCAATACTTCGCAAACTGAGTGTGTATTCAGAGTCCTTATATAGGCATGCTGATTGCACCTTAATTCAAAGTCGGTGTGTGTCATTAGCAGCGCACGCTCAAGAGTCAGTTCGTGTCGTGCGTTGTCCAGAGCACATGTGAGAGAGAGCCAGTTGCACGCACCAATGCATGCGGGTGTGACAGACAGCATATCTAAAATACCATCATATGTATATTATATATAAATCATCGATCAATTCCTTTAGGCTCATATTTCTTATTACTGTAAACTTCCTCCAGCTCTTCATTTTCTGTGGTCTCTCAGATTGATATGTGTTGTAACCAATCAGCAGCAAGTATAGTATGATGTTCAGTAAGAACCTCCCCTTTCTGTTTTGGGTTAATGTTGATGTGTTTCTGATTTTGTTCATATTTGTGATGGTGCTTTTGGTTTTGTTGTGTTTTTTGCGTTGTGATTTCTGATTTGCTGTTGCATTTATTACTTGACACTTACATGCCACTGTAGATTCGTCTTTCCTGCTAAATAATTCTGTGATTGATAAGCAATGATGAATCCTAATTTTGTTGCTCAACTACATTTCCACATAAGCATAAATGGATTATATGGTGAAAGTCAGGCACACCACATGTGCACATGGCCAGGTCTTGGTTTTAATATTTATGCCTGTGCTTGCCCTACTCATTGCCCTTGTCAAAATCTTAACTCCACCAGCACATCACTGATTCCTCTAGACCTCTAGGGAAAGCCTCGTTTGGCATCATCTTTGTAGATTTTGACAAGTTTACATGGATTGCTGGCAGGCTCATGTGGTTGTGTTACGGAAATCAGCTGCGTCCATGGCTGTACACACTCTCGCTCATTCTAAAGTTGCATTTGCTTAATGTAAACACGTTCTTCAAAATGACATGACCACAGCTTTGACCTGAAAAGAACAGATCTAACCTGAAAATGTTTTCTGGAAATAAGAATATAATTATTTTAACATGGAAAACTTTTAGTTTTCTTTGAGGGTAGTATTCTGTAATAATACAAAAGATATACAATACTGTAACTAATCATGTGTGTATAGTATAAATGTCAAGTCTCTGTGGTAAAGCCTTTAAGCTACAGATCAGAAGGTTGAGAGTTCAAATCCCAGCACTGCCCAGCTACAATGGCTGGGTCCTTGAGCAAGTTTCTTAACCTTCAACTGCTCAGCTGAAAGTTAATTTGAATTAAAAAGTATCTCCCAAATGAGATAATTTAAAGTCATGTAAATAATAAAACACAAGTAAATAAAATGTCATTCGGATCCCTTGTTAAACTTCATGACCTCACACACTTACTGATGAGTATCAGTAAAACACCCCGAGAGGTTTGATCTCCATTTGAGCTGATGTTTTTCAGCCGACTTCACTGACTGACATGAAACAAAGCTTTATATTGATGTATTTAAAAAAAAAAAAAAAAAAAAAATATATATATATATATATATATATATATATATATATATATATATATATATAAATCTCCTTCTCAGTACTTCTATTCCATACTGGTTGCAGATGTTCCTGTATACTATCCCAGCCACTTGGTTGTGCCTCTCCATGTACGCTGATCCAGCTAGCATCTTACACCCTGCTACTATGTGCTGGACTGTTTCAGGGGCTTCTTTGCACAGTCTGCATCTTGGGTCTGATCTACTCTGGTAGATCCTGGCCTTTATGGCTCTTGTGCTTATGGCCTGTTCTTGTGCTGCCATGATTAGTGCCTCTGTGCTGTCTGTCAGTCCTGCATTATCCAGCCACTGGTAGGATTTCTTGATATCAGCCACTTCCTCTATCTGACGGTGGTACATGCCATGTAGGGGTTTGTCCCTCCAGGTTGTCTGTTCCTCCTCCTCCTCTGCACTCTCATCAGGGTTCTGCTGCCTGAGACATTCACTTAGCAGTTCATCCTTTGGGGCCATCTTTCTGATGTATTCTCGGATTTTCGATGTTTCATCCTGGACTGTGGTCTTGATGCTCACTAGCCCTCGGCCTCCCTCTTTCCGCTTAGTGTATAGTCTCAGGGTGCTGGACTTGGGGTGGAACCCTCCATGCATGGTGAGGAGCTTTCTAGTCTTGATATCTGTGGCTTCTATCTCCTCCTTTGGCCAGTTTATGATACCAGCGGGGTATCTGATGACTGGTAGTGCGTACGTGTTGATGGCTCGGACCTTGTTCTTACCATTCAGCTGACTTTTCAGGACCTGCCTTACTTTCTGGAGGTATTTGGCTGTGGTTGACTTCCTTGTGGCTTCTTCATGGTTTCCATTAACCTGTGGGATGCCAAGGTACTTGTAGCTGTCTTGGATATCACCTATGTTGCCCTCTCGTAGGTCAATCCCCTCAGTCCGGATCATCTTGCCTCTCTTTGAGACCATCCAGCCACACTTGTCCAATCCGAATGACATCCCTATGTCATCGCTGTAGATCCGGGTGGTGTGGATCAGCGAGTCTATTTCTTGCTTGTTCCTGGCATACAGCTTGATGTCATCCATGTAGAGCAGGTGGCTGATTGTTGCCCCACTACGGAATCGGTACCCGTAGCCGCTCTTCGTGATGATCTGACTGAGGGGGTTCAGGCCTATGCAGAACAGCAGTGGTGATAGCGCATCTCCTTGGTATATGCCGCATTTGATGTTGACTTGGGCAATGGGTTTTGAGTTGGCCTCTAGAGTTGTCTTCCACATTTCCATTGAGTTCTGGATGAAGGTTCTTAGGTTCCTGTTGATCTTATACAGTTCCAGACATTCCAGTATCCATGTGTGTGGCATTGAGTCGTAGGCTTTCTTGTAGTCAATCCAGGCAGTGCACAGGTTGGTCTGTCTCATCTTACAGTCTCGGGCGACTGTTCTATCAACCAGTAGCTGGTGTTAGCTCCTCTGGTGTTACTGCCAATTCCTTTCTGTGCCTTGCTCATGTATTGAGCCACATGCTTACTCATTTTTGCCGCAATGATGCCTGACAGGGCCTTCCATGTTGTGCAGAGACAGGTAATTGGCCAGTAGTTGGATGGGATGGGTCCCTTCTGGGGGTCCTTCATGATTAGGACTATCCTGCCTTGGGTTAGCCATTCTGGGTGGGTCCCATCCCTCAGCAGCTGGTTCATCTGTGCTGCTAGGTGTTCATGGAGTGCAGTTAGCTTCTTCAGCCAGTACGTATGGATCATATCGGGGCCTGGTGCTGTCCAGCTCTTCATCTTTGACACTCTTTCTTGGACGTCTGCCATTGAGATGGTTACTGGTTCTTGTTCTGGGAGGTTGCTGTGGTCAGCTCTTAGGTCCACTAACCATTGGGCATCGGTGTTGTGTGATGCCTTTCTTTCCCATATGTCTTTCCAGTATTTTTCCACCTCAGCTCTTGGTGGGTCTGACCGGTTGTTGTTTCTCTGCCACTGAGAGTACACCTTGGCTGGTTCAGTGGAGTTCAGTGGTTCAGCTGGTTCACTTGTTTATTCTCCTGGCCTCTCCCTCCTTGGTGTATCTCTTCAACCGGGTAGCCAGAGCTGTTAGTCGCTGTTTGGCAGTTTCGAGTGTCTCTGGTATGGAGAGTGAGTTGTACTTCCTGGGTGCCCCTTTATTCACCATGTTCCCTTTCTGTAGTTCAGCTAGCTGGCTAACTTCTCTCCGTGCTGCCTTTATCTTGGCCTCTAATCATCTTTTCCATGGTGGATACTGTTTGTTATGTCCCGAGCCCACCTTGTGTCCAAGCATCTCCATGATTACTGTTGCTGTACTGTGTATCAGCTTGTTGGTCTCAGTGATGGTTCTTGTGGATATTGTCTTCAGAGCAGCATTCACATCTACTAGTAGATCTTCTGAAGGTACTTGGCAACTCAGCTTCGGTATTCGTCAGGGGCTCCAGGTTTCCAGTTGGGTCACGATCTTCCTTCTCAGGTCAGCAGCTCTTGTGTTGAGGCTGTTAGGGCTTGGTACCCAATCTCTGGTTGTGGGGATGATGATGACATCTCCCCGCTGACCTGTCTTCCTGGCTCCCCCTTGCCGTAGCATCGTTGTTGTATTTCATTAATCTCTAGTTGTGATAGTAGATTTCGATTACAGATGTTGGAACACTGGGATAATAGCTGTTTCTTTGTTAGCCTTGATTGTGGGTTTCGAAGTATCCAATGGTCCCACATTCGCTGCATGTATCCCCTCTCTCTGGGATTGCTTGTATAGTAGCATTCCAGCAATTCCGTATTTTCTGTCCTTGTCCATCGATGTCTTGTTCCAGTAGCCCATTTCTCATCAGTTTTCCCTGATTTGCCCAAGCATCTCCATGATTACTGTTGCTGTACTGTGTATCAGCTTGTTGGTCTCAGTGATGGTTCTTGTGGATATTGTCTTCAGAGCAGCATTCACATCTACTAGTAGATCTTCTGAAGGTACTTGGCAACTGACGCAGACCTTGTTGACCCGGGATAAATGGGATGGTATGACTCTATCAGTTATGTCTTCACTCATTCCTGAGGTAGGCTGATATATCATGAGGGGTCTTGTCTAAGGACCCTTACTGGATGATGATTTGCCCCGACCGGGATTCGAACCCCAATCTCCTGTGTCGTAGTCAGTGAGCATTACCACTGTACTATCCAGCTATATATAATTTTATATATATAGCTATATATATATATAGCTATATATATATATAAAACTATCCATATATATATATATAATTGAAAGACCAGATAGCAAAGTCCCATTAGCCCATTTATAAAAGCCATCCCTGGGCTTACTGTTTAATTCACTTTAAGTATAGAATCGAGGTTAACTCCAGTTACTAACCATCACTATTCATTTTAACTGCAGCCAATAGGCCATGAGTGACCCTGTAGTTTCATATCAGCAGCAGTGTTTTGGCTGCATTAAAACAGCTACACCTCAGCAGAACTGCCAGGTCTGTCAAGGGTGATTGTAATTTCACTGAACATGTGTTTGAACAAGGGCAACAGTCACTGTAAAACAGTGCGAGGCATATTGAAAAATGAAATCTAATATTGTGTTTACAATGTATTACAAAACACCCATTGAATGTCATGATGATTATATAAACCATGTGTGTTTCAGTGTGGATTCTACTTAGATGAATGCATTTCATGGTCTTCACCATGACATGCTATTAGCTGTATATTGATTGATGACTTATGATATGAATCAATCTCTGTTGATGATCTTTTTACTCATTCAAGAACAGGAAAATACATAAACATTAATGCATTTCCCTTGATATTCTGCTGTGTAGGTTTTGAAATGAAAGTGCATTTTACTCATCTGGAAATCGAGACCTTCTTCCCAAATGATAACATTAATTTCAGATCTTATGGTAACTATTTATTCAGGAAGTGTCAAGGAAGGCAAGCATTTTTAATTTAATGGAAATTTATTTCACTCTAATTAACGTTAAATTAATGTGAAGTTAATGACAGAAACTGAAATTAGCAAGACCCTTTTTCGTCTGCTTCTTTTTCATGCCCACTCACTCTCCCAAACTGTACCCAAGAGATTCAATTACACAGACACATACACACACAAACACTGAGTGAAGGAAAGTGCTGTGTCAAATACATAAGGTTGTATCACAGTACATACTGTCAAAGGTGTGTTCAAGAGGACATTCATACAAAATATACAATATACAATATACAGTGCACTATACTACAGTGTATACTATTAGAAAGTATGAAGTATTTGAGAATTTGTATTCATATAGTATACTATAGTCATGTGGCACAGTTACTTCAAAATTATCTGAAACACTTACCACTTTTTGTGGTTAAACCCAAAAATGATTCAGTGAGATGAAGGAGAAAGGTTTTAAGTTCAATTAATCCCTAAACAACAACAACAACAACAAAAAACTTAGGACAAATACAGCTAATTTGTTTTTTATACAGGGCGGCACAGTGGTGTAGTAGTTAGCACTGTCGCTGACAGGGGCCTTTCTGTGCGGAGTTTGCATGTTTTCCCCGTGTCTATGTGGGTTTCCTCCGGGTGCTCCGGTTTCCCCCACAGTCCAAAGACATGCAGGTTAGGTTCATTGGTGGTTCTAAATTGATCATAGGTGTGAATGTGAGTGTGAATGGTTGTTTTTCTCTATATGTCAGCCCTGCGATGACCTGGCGACTTGCCCAGGGTGTACCCCGCCTCTCGCCCATAGTCAGCTGGGATAGGCTCCAGCTTGCCCATGACCCTACGCAGGATAAGCGGTTATGGATGATGGCTAGATGGATGGATGTTTTTCTATACAGTACTGTGCAAAAGTCTTAGGCACAAGTAAAGAAATACTATAGACCAAAAGTGGCTTAAAAATAATGAAATTAAATGTTTCAACAATACTATAAACAGCAGTAAGCCGTAATAAATTAAACAAAAATCAGTATTTGGTGTGAGATGACCCTTTGCTTAAAAAAAAATAGTCTCAGGCCCAATGAGTGCAGTTTTATAAGGAAATGAGCTATAGGTTTTACTGAGCATCTTACAGAACCAGCCACAGTTCTTCTGGACACTTTGACTGTCACACTCGCTTCTTCATTTTGCACCAAAACCCAGTAACCTTTTTTAATCTGAAAAGTGATGTCTTGTGTAATATTTAATTTTGCACTGGAAAACAAATGTTTGGAATTCTAAAATGTTTTTGTACTGACTTGATAATGTAGAAAACATAAAACAGAAATCTAAAACATATATACTGGTGTGTGTATATATATATATATATATATATATATATATATATATATATATATATATATATATAGTGGGGAAACTTTAAATATTAAATGTATTAATTTATTATTCCAAAGCATTGTTGAATACTTGAATCTGATCGCTCAGAAGGTGTTGAGTAATTTTCTACAACAGCAGCTGTGGCAATAGTTCCAGCTGCAACACCAGTCATGGGTTTATACAGTATTAATGGCTTCACTCATTCTAATATGTTATCATGAGTTACTTCCACAGTGATTTGTATAATGAATGCTCCACAAAATGGATTTAAAAACTGTGTGTAGTGGTTGATATGGTGAAGCTTTGTTTGATGTTTTTTCAGCATTCTTGAAAGGAGTCGCCAGAAACAGGTAACTTTAAGATCTTCAGAATTGAAGGTGTTGTAATTTCTCAGTAATGTGACAAGCTGCATTTTTTTGTGCTCTTACTTTCAAGAGCGAGAAAAACAAGTTGTTGAAGGAATTTCTGAGTATTTATGAAATAAATTAATGAATCGTAAATTATTAACAAATGCTGCTGTGATGTACTGTAAGTTGAATAAAACACTTTGACACTTTGTACTTGTCAGTAAACCCACTGAAACCCAACAAACTACAAACATGGACTCCCCAAACTACAACTCCCATAACACACAGCACCCTCTGTCTCCCACCTACTGAATCACAGCTGACTGTCATTTCCTCATTTACCTGTCCCTCCATGAATGTTCTCTTCACACACCTCTGTGAAGTATCGTTTTGTTCCCAGCACATACCAACTCTTGTATTTCTCGACTGCCTATTCTGACCCTCGCTACTTTCTTCTCAGTTCTCGCTCTTGCCTACTTTACGTTGTTTGCCGATCGCCCGACCCTCACTAGTTTACAGTTTCTGATTTTCGCTCTTCGACTTGGCTTTGACAACCTTCTGCATTCTGCCTTCCTCCGCGCTTACATCCATAAGTGCCTGCATCCTCACAGTACTGTTATAGGAAAATAATGAAATTCAGTGTTATAATATTAAAGGTAGACTGTCTTTCAGATTTTTCAAGTGCTGACATCCAATTATTTTTGTTTAGTGGACCAAAAGCTATTGAATTTGAATCACAGACTTCCAATTTTATTTTTTTAAATAGAACAATTAATGAATTTCGAGCCACATGGCTCTAAATTCTCCGCTATTTTTTCCTGCTTCACCATGACCCAATTCAAGATACTACGTCATGCATCACATGGTGGGTTTTCCCCATTAGTGCAAGGCATTGTGGGATACAAATTTGAAACAGGAGAGAAAAATGGAGGATGTGAGCATGCAAATGAAACATGAAAGACCGACTACAGTAACAGAAAGTGAGAAGAAAAGATATGTTGCAAAGGAAAGGAAACGCAGGACCAAACTAATAAATATCAGCAGTCAGCAAGCACCTCGGTGTGATCAGCTGTTCATTTAGTTACAGAATGATGTAACTGTCAGTGCATGGTCAAGGTAAACCTGTGCATGCGCACACGGACTTCCTCTGCCTGCTTGACTGCATGAAGTGAGTGATTTCATGCACATTATTTGCTCAGGAATCCCCTCAAATTAAATAACTTCCCAGCCACAGAATGACCTGATATTTTTTAGATATTATAGAAATAAACATACAGCACCCTCCACAATTATTGGCACCCCTCGTTAAGATGTGTTAAAAGCCTTAAATTCAATTTTTATTACAGAAGCATAATCGCCGGTGACAAAGGGCAGCCCTGCCGGAGTCCAACATGCACTGGGAACAGGTCTGACTTACTGCCGGCAATGCGAACCAGACTCCTGCTCCGTTCGTACAGGGACCGGACAGCCCTTAGCAAAAAGCCCCGAACCCCATACTCCCGAAGCACCCCCCACAGAATACCACGGGGGACACGGTTGAATGCCTTCTCCAGATCCACAAAGCACACCGGTTCTGTTCATAATTTTTATGGACAGAATTTCTAGGCGCAGCCAGGGGCCGGAAGGAATCCTGTTTGGGAACCACAGGATTTCATCTCTGCTTTTTGCAGATGATGTTGTCCTATTGGCTTCTTCAAACCAGGACCTTCAGCATGCATTGGGGCGGTTTGCAGTCGAGTGTGAAGCAGCTGGGATGAGAATCAGCACCTCCAAGTCCGAGGCCATGGTTCTCGACCGGAAAAGGGTGGCTTGCCCTCTCCAGGTTGGTGGAGAAGTCCTGCCTCAAGTGGAGGAGTTTAAGTATCTCGGGATCTTGTTCACGAGTGAGGGAAGGATGGAGCGTGAGATCGACAAGCAGATCGGTGCAGCCTCCGCAGTGATGCGGTCGCTTTACCAGTCCGTCGTGGTGAAGAAGGAGCTGAGCCAAAAGGCGAAGCTCTCAATTTACCGGTCGATCTACGTTCCGACTCTCACCTATGGTCATGAGCTTTGGGTAATGACAGAAAGAACAAGATCGCGGATACAAGCGGCTGAAATGAGTTTCCTTCGCAGGGTGGCTGGGCACTCCCTTAGAGATAGGGTGAGAAGCACAGTCACTCGGGAGGAGCTCGGAGTAGAGCCGCTGCTCCTCCACATCGAGAGGAACCAGCTGAGGTGGCTCGGGCATCTTTTTCGGATGCCTCCTGGACGCCTCCCTGGGGAGGTGTTCCAGGCATGTCCCCCCGGGAGGAGGCCCCGGGGAAGACCCAGGACACGCTGGAGGGACTATGTCTCTCGGCTGGCCTGGGAACGCCTCGGTGTTCTTCCCGAGGAGCTGGCCGAGGTGTCTGGGGAAAGGGAAGTTTGGGCTTCCATGCTTAGACTGCTGCCTCCACGACCCGGTCCTGGATAAGCGGAAGAAGACGAGACGAGACGAGAAGCATAATCGCACACTGAAAATTGTAGAAAAATGTAACCCTTAACTCAAGTGAATTAAAAAATAATAAAAAATCCCTCCTAGAAAATAAATGTAATTGAATCATTTCTGTCATTTCTACTGTAGTTTATAAAGTTGATCAGAGTATCTAGGATCCTTTAATTAGTAATTCATCACATCCTGTTTCCCTGGGGTATAAATATGATGCAACACAGAGTCCTATTTCTCTTATCCACTCTTCAATATGGGAAAGAGAAGAGAACACACCATTCAAGTAAGGTAGATGTGTGTAGACCTTCATATGGTAAGTCAGGCAATGGCTACAAGAAAATAGCCACTCACCTTCACCTGCCCATATCTACAGTCAGAGGAATCATCAAGAAGTTTAAAACTGGAACAGTGGCAAACAAGCCTGGATGAGGATTCAAGTTTATCTTGCCACCACGCACAGTGAGGAGGATGGTAAGAGATATAAAAAGTTCTCCAAAGCTCACTGTTAGAGAATTGCATCAAAGAGTAGCATCTTGGGGTCACAAAGTCTCCATAACAACCATCAGGCGCTATCTACTGTACAACCCTGATTCCAAAAAAGTTGGGACAAAGTACAAATTGTAAATAAACACAGAATGCAATAATTTACAAATCTCAAAAACTGATATTGTATTCACAATAGAACATAGACAACATATCAAATGTTGAAAGTGAGACATTTTGAAATTTCATGCCAAATATTGGCTCATTTGAAATTTCATGACAGCAACACATCTCAAAAAAGTTGGGACAGGGGCAATAAGAGGCTGGAAAAGTTAAAGGTACAAAAAAGGAACAGCTGGAGGACCAAATTGCAACTCATTAGGTCAATTGGCAATAGGTCATTAACATGACTGGGTATAAAAAGAGCATCTTGGAGTGGCAGCGGCTCTCAGAAGTAAAGATAGGAAGAGGATCACCAATCCCCCTAATTCTGCGCCGACAAATAGTGGAGCAATATCAGAAAGGAGTTCGACAGTGTAAAATTGCAAAGAGTTTGAACACATCATCATCTACAGTGCATAATATCATCAAAAGATTCAAAGAATCTGGAAGAATCTCTGTGCGTAAGGGTCAAGGCCGGAAAACCATACTGGGTGCCCGTGATCTTCGGGCCCTTAGACGGCACTGCATCACATACAGGCATGCTTCTGTATTGGAAATCACAAAATGGGCTCAGGAATATTTCCAGAGAACATTATCTGTGAACACAATTCACCGTGCCATCCGCCGTTGCCAGCTAAAACTCTATAGTTCAAAGAAGAAGCCATATCTAAACATAATCCAGAAGTGCAGACGTCTTCTCTGGGCCAAGGCTCATTTAAAATGGACTGTGGCAAAGTGGAAAACTGTTCTGTGGTCAGACGAATAAAAATTTGAAGTTCTTTATGGAAATCAGGGACACCATGTCATTCGGACTAAAGAGGAGAAGGACAACCCAAGTTGTTATCAGCGCTCAGTTCAGAAGCCTGCATCTCTGATGGTATGGGGTTGCATTAGTGCGTGTGGCACGGGCAGCTTACACATCTGGAAAGACACCATCAATGCTGAAAGGTATATCCAGGTTCTAGAGCAACATATGCTCCCATCCAGACGACGTCTCTTTCAGGGAAGACCTTGCATTTTCCAACATGACAATGCCAAACCACATACTGCATCAATTACAGCATCATGGCTGCGTAGAAGAAGGGTCCGGGTACTGAACTGGCCAGCCTGCAGTCCAGATCTTTCACCCACAGAAAACATTTGGCGCATCATAAAACAGAAGATACGACAAAAAAAGACCTAAGACAGTTGAGCAACTAGAATCCTACATTAGACAAGAATGGGTTAACATTCCTATCCCTAAGCTTGAGCAACTTGTCTCCTCAGTCCCCAGACATTTACAGACTGTTGTAAAGAGAAAAGGGGATGTCTCACAGTGGTAAACATAGCCTTGTCCCAACTTTTTTGAGATCTGTTGTTGTCGTCATGAAATTTAAAATCACCTAATTTTTCTCTTTAAATGATAAATTTTCTCAGTTTAAACATTTGATATGCCATCTATGTTCTATTCTGAATACAATATGGAATTTTGAAACTTCCACATCCTTGCATTCCGTTTTTATTTACAATTTGTACTTTGTCCCAACCTTTTTGGAATTGGGGTTGTACATGCCAACAAACTGTTTGGGAGGCATGCACGGAAAAAGCCTTTTCTCACTTATAAGTATAAACGTAAATGTCTGGAGTTCGCTAAGCGATACTGGGACTTCAACTGGGACCATGTGCTTTGGTCAGATGAGACCAAGATAGAGCTTTTTGGCAACAAACATTCTAATACATCACAAAAGATGAGTATGCGGAAAAGCACCTCATGCCTACTGTGAAGTATGAGGGAGGATCGGTGATGCTGTGGGCCTCTTTCTCTTCCAAAGGCCCCAGGAACCTTGTTAGGGTGCATGGCATCATGAACTCTTTGAAATACCAGGACATTTTAAATCAAAATCTGGTGGCCTCTGCCCGAAAGCTGAAGATGGGTCGTCACTGGGTCTTTCAGCAAGATAGTCAAGTGCGTTTACATGCACATAGAGAAAATCGAATTTCTGCCGTAGCTCGACTGAAATTGAAGTTCTAAATGCCATGGATACACCTTAGCTCGGCTGAAATCGAACCGAACTTGATTTCTCGTAATCGAGCTACACGACCTAGATTATGCGATTTTAGCCGAGCTACTTAGTGCATGTAAACCCTATCGAGCTACGTAGTCGAGCTACTTACTTCAGCACTGCCCCTTCCGGAAGTGACGAGTGACGAGACCACAAGCGGGAAACACAACAGCCTCAGTCGGCATGACAACGAATCATGACAACGGCATGAATCTTTTCTTTTTGTGGCATTGTTTGCACTGTTAAAATGTAGCTCACTTACTGTATCACCAAATACATCTGTACAGCTGTTGCATAGCTGTGAATTGTGTACATAAACAAGTCATTGTATTTGTGTGTGTGTGTGTGTGTGTGTGTGTATATATATATATATATATATATATATATATATATATATATATATATATATATGTCCAACATCTGAAGAATGTCAATAAAAACAAAACAATTGAACTTTTTGTGTGTTTATTAAGACATAAGTTAAATTGTAAGCAAAAAAAATATATATTTTTTGTAAGCAAAAAATGGACTTTAGAAAAATATACAATTGTGCAAAATAAGTTGTCTTACAAAACAGTGGTCTGCGCAGGACAGTTTGTAGCTATACAGTCTGTTAGAGCAAGCCTAACAGCTTGAGCACGGAACTTGTGAACACGGAACTAACTTTGTTTATACTCTTGAATAGCTCTTCTTCATGATGACAACTGGAAGTGTACCAACACGATGGGGTGTGTAGCGCCACCTGTGGCTCGGGTGCAGAATGTACCTCACACAATAGCTTGATTTCCTTGTGTGCATGTAGGATTGGATTTCTCTGGCACCCCTGCTGGGACCCTTAGCTCGATTACTGACAGTAGCTCGATTTGGATGTGCATGCAAATGCACTGAGTGACCCTAAACATGTGGCCAAATCTACACAAAAATGGTTCACCAGACACAAAATCAAGCTCCTCCCATGGCCATCTCAGTCCCCAGACCTCAACCCAATTGAAAACCTGTGGGGTGAGCTGAAGAGGAGAATGCATAGGAGAGGACCCAGGACTCTGGATGATTTAGAGAGATTGTGCAAAGAGGAATGGTCGAAGATCCCTCTCTCTGTATTCGCCCATCTTGTGAAATGTTATAGGAGAAGATTAAGTGCTGTCTTGTTGGCAAAAGGGGGTTGTACAAAGTATTAACATCAGCAGTGCCAATAATTGTGGCACACGTGATTTCATATAAAATAATTATTTCTTAATGTGGGATTTTTTCCCACTGAATAAATGCACTTGAATTAAAGGTTGGATTTTTCTCTTTTTTTGCATTGTTGTCCTATATTATTAAAAAAAAAGAATTTATTAGAAGCCTAAGAACATATCTTAATGAGGAGTGCCAATAATTGTGGAGGATGCTGTATATCACAATGACCAAATTTCAGAGGGAACTAAATTTCACTGATTTTATGAAATCGAAAGGCCGTCTAGCTTTAATTCTGCTTTGCATCATGCTGCATCTTCCTTACTTACCTGTCATCGCCAAGAGTGCAAATGAAAAAAGCTAACTCAAAAGCAATTTAACCATTGCTAATATACAATGTTGGCTACCGTTAGCTTGCTCACCCAGACAATAAATTAGGGAAGGTGCATTTTTCCATTCCCAGTTATATTTAATTGAAAGCATACATCGGTATACAGTACCAACAAAAGTCTGGACACACCTACTTCTTCATAGGTTTTTCTTTATAAATACGTTTCATATTTTAAGTTCTTCAGAGTAGCCACTGTTTGCCCTGATGATGCTTTGCACACTATTGGGATTATCTTAACCAGCATCATGGAATGCTGGAGTCACAGTCACCCGGAATGCTTTTCAATTAACAGATGCCTCGTCAAAAGTTAATTAGTGCAATTTCTTGCCTTCTTTATCCGTTTGAGATCAAACAGTAAATCGTAAATAACAAAAATACAGTAAATATCCCTATTCCACAACTGCAGTAATCCATATTATGTCAAGAATCTGCTCCACTAACAAAAGAGAAATGACATTCATCATTACTTTAAGACATGAAATGTCTGTTTTTTATTGATAAAAAAAAAAGAAAAAACATTTGAAATAGAGTTTGTGTCCCAACTGGTACTGTAGGATTTTGTTGTTGCTGTTCTTCCATTCTTCACCATAGTTTTCTGGCTTTTATTTCAAAAATTACTTGACTGTAATGAAATGAATTGCAGTACACCATGAATATAGCTCTGGCTGCATATTCAGTAGTCTGCATCAGTTGAACATTTGCACAAACTGGAAATATTTATGTTGCATGCTACAAACTGCTTTATGGTGAGAGCTTAGTATAAGCTGTATGCATACTACAACCCCAAATCAGAAAAGTTAGGATGGTGTGAAAAAATACAAATAAAAAAGAAAGCAGTGATTTCTTAATTTACTTTGACTTGTCTTTCATTGTAGACAGTATGAACCCAAGATATTTCATGTTTTGTTTGGTCAACTTCATTTAATTTGTTAATATCCATCCATTCCTGCATTTCAGGCCTGCTGCACATCCAAAAAAAGTTAGGATGGGGGCAGTTGAGGGCAAGTAATGAGGTAAAACAATTAAATAATAATGTGATTGTCAAAGACCAGACAGGAGAGGAGATCAAATGCACTCAAACCACAGTTTATTAATAATAGGGGAAAAGGGAGTTGGGAGAAGTTCAGTGGCAGGAGGACTGAGAGGCAGGTGACATCTGAAGTCTCCCATCCAAGTACTGACCAGACCCAACCCTGCTTAGCTTCTGAAATCAGACAAGATCAGGCATAGTCAGAGAGGTGTGGCTGTAGGTTGACAGCTCTTGGGTTTCAGGCAGTCTCCCAGCAAGCAGTCCCTCAGCAGGCAGGAGATAGAGAGCAGGCTGGAACACAGAGTCACAAATCAGGTAGCAAGAAAGGGGACAGAAATGCAGGGTTAGGTTACCAGGGTAGAAGAGTAGGGCTCCAGGCAGGGCTGCTCACACCAGACAGATGGAGAGGCAGGCGAGCAGCAGGGCTGGGCGAGCTGGGGATCAGGCGAAGGTACAGGAGAGGCAGGCAAGAGGCAGAGTCGACAGGACAGAAGGCAGATCAGGTTACCAGGGCTGGAGAGCAGACAGAGTCAGACGGAACAGAATATCTTCAGGAGTCAGAGTAGTAGGAACACAGAGCAGGTTATCATGCTGAGAGTTGCAGACGATCTGACAAAGAAGCTTGGGAGAACTGCAGTATAAATACACACAGGGGGAAAGCAGGTGATCGGCAACAGCCAATGACAGTCACTGAAAGTAAATAAGAGGAAGTGAGTGCGGGCGTGGCCGGTAATGCTGAGTGGAGATGTTACCTGAAGAGAGAAGCCCACAGGTAGGACCATGACAGTGATTTGAAACAGGTAATGTCAAAAGGTAATTGTTATGATTTGGTAAAAAAAAAAAAAAAATCAGTTTCCTGGAAAGGACTAGTCTTTGAGGAGCAAATATGGACAGAGGATCTCCAGTTTGTCAACAGATGCATGTGAAAATTATTGAAATGCTTAAAAACAATGTTCTTCAAAGAAAGATGGGAAGGGATTTGGATATTTCACCCTCTATGGTGCATAATTAAATGATTCAAATAAACCAGAGGAATTTTGGTCCATAAAGGGCAAGGGCACAAGCCTAAGCTGAACACCTGTGATCTCTGATCCCTCAGATGGTATTGTATCAAGAACTATCATTCATCTATAGCTGATATAACCACATCGGCTGGGAATTCCTTTGGCAAACCTTTGTTAAGCTCTACAATATGGAGTAACATCCACAAATACCAGTTAAAACTTTACTGTGGAAAAAGGAAGCTATCATGTAAATCCTCCCTGCACCACGGCTCACAGTCTGCATTGCAGTGCACAATGCTGGACTTCCAGATTGTGCACTATTTGATTTCACTACCATGTGCTTTTGTTTTTATTCTTGTGTTATCTCCTCCCATATCCTGTCCTTGGTTGTCTTCCTGGTGTGTCATGATTTCTCTCACCTGTTTTCAGTTTGCTCCTGATTAGTTTGTTTATTTAAACCCCAGTTTGTTTTCATGTTTTTTTCTTGTATTTGTCATCCTTTTTGCTATTTAGCTTGATTCCTGCACTTTGTGTTTCATGCCTGTTGTTTGTAGTATTCTGGTTCTTGTGTTTTTGTATTTCATTTTTTGTTTGAAATAAACTCCGCACTTGCATCCACCTGCATCTCAGTGTGTTATAGTGTCAGAAGCCTTATGTTAACTCAAGCGCTGTTGACTTCTCTGAGCTCGGAGACATCTGGGATGGATCATCACACAGTGGAAACATGTATTATGGTCAGACTAATCAGTATTCCAGGTTGTTTTTATAAGAAATGGATGTCATGTGCTCCGGAAAAAAAAAAATAAAATATGAAAAGGACCATCCAGACTGTTACTAGCAGCAAGTCCAAAACCCAGGTTCTGTCATGGTATGAGGTTGTGTCAGTGCCCTTGACAAAGGTAACTTACACTTCTGTGATTGCAGCATTAACGCAGAAAAGCACATTGAGATTTTGGAACAACATATGCTGCCTTCAAGACGACATCTTTTCCAGGGATATTTCAACAAGAAAATGCAACACCACATTTTGCACACATTACAAAGCCATGGCTGTGGAAGAAGAAGGTGTCTGTCCCCTCTGTCCCCAGTAGAGAATGTGTGGTGAATTCTGAAACAAAAAATATGGCAATGATGTCCCTGTACTGTTGCGCAACTTACGATCAGTTTGCAGGAAGAATGGGAAAAACTAACACCTGAAATGTTTCATCACTTGGTGTCTTCAGTCCCTAAACATTGTTTAAGTGTTGTGAGAAGGAATAGCAGCAGCAAAAAGTAGTAAATGCTTTACTGTCCCAACATTTTTGATATGTGTTGCGAGAATCAAATTTGAAATAACTTTATTTAAAAAAATAAAATAAAATTTATGAGGTGAAACATCAAATAATGTGCTGTTGTGCTGTTCTGCGTGCAGTACAGGTCAAAAATTTTCACAAGTCATTGTTTTCAGTTTTTATTTCAATTTCAGCATACCATCCAAACTGTTTCTATTTGGTGTTGTATACTGTTTCAATCACAGCCATTGTCAGCTTTATGAGTTTCTTGGTGTTATTTTTTCAAGCCTGTTACAATAGATGAAGCTATTCCAGCACCATGGAAAATATCTCTTGCTCTCATGTCTTGTACTGAAGAGAGTAGCTCCTCACCCTGGAGAGCTCTTCAGAGCCACTCAGAGATGCTGATTCACACAGAGCTGTAATGACTGTACAGTAGCATCTTGTCAACCATATTATTTTCATTTGCAATGAGGTGGAATGCCTGAGACAAGAGCTTCAGTCATGCTAACATGCCAGTCTAGTCAGCATGACTAAATTATACTGTTCATGAATAGTGTCCACTGTTTCTTTGAGTGATGCCTTGCTTATTATATGTTGGATGATTTGTGTGAAATGTCCCTCATGTATTTAGTCCTAAATGAAAATAGTCTCTTGCAAAAGTGTCTTGCATCCTCCTTGGTGTTTGTCCTGTTTTGTTGTATTACAAGCTGGAATTAAAATGGATTTTTGGGGGGTTAGCACCATTTGATTTACACAACATGCCTACAACTTTAAAGGTGAAAATTGTTGTTTTATTGTAATACAAACAATAATTAAGATGAAAAAACATAAATCTGGAGTATGCATAGGTATTCAACCCCTTTCGCATGAAACCCCTAAATAAGAGCTGGCCCAACCAATTCACTTCATAAGTCACATAATTAGTTGATTAAAGGACATGGGACATGGATTTTTTTCTGGGTATAATTATGCATAAAGGACATAAGAAATGCCATCTAAATCACTGCAGGGCGTCAAAAATGTGAAAATCATCACATTATTCAACTTTTTTATACATCAGTGTAAAACAATGATTTGTTAATTAGCTAGGTGGTCACGTGACCCGTGACGTCACAAAAACTTTCCAAGGAGCCAGCGCTTGGGTATCTAATGTAAACAGGTTACCGAAATGGACACCATCGACAGTGATATTCCCGATGTTTCACAGAGATGTGAAGTTAGACCCTATCAATTCGAACCGATAGCTGGAAATTCACATGAACATAGACCTTGTCTTTACTCTGATGGGTCAGATGATTCTGAGAGTGAGAGTTCATTCAATCCCCATGAAACTGAAAGCGGTCAGCTCGATAACACTTCCTGGTAAGTTAAAAACAATTCTGCTCAAAGGCTAATGATCTGTTGAAAGAAGTATTATTTTTGTATCATACATTGAAAGTTCATCATAGATCTAGCTAAAGTCCGTTGCAAGCTAGTTGTTTTTGCTGATATTTTTCGAGATTGATTGAGATATACAATGCTTCCAGAGTCCGAGATGAAAACATTCAAAATGGCGAAACGCCATCACACAGCCAACAACACTACGCCGTTTGGCGAAATAGATGAGTCAGAATTATGATAATCAATAACTGATACACCCAAAATTATAATACTAATCCTTACCTCGGCTTTCAGTCGCTTAGTGAATGCACCTCATGGTAGCCGTAGCACTTCGGGTTTCACTCCGCCGTCTTGTTCCTGAATTGGGACGTTGGGAACGGCTCCATCTTTAAGTAACCTCTTAAATTTGGCTTGGCAATTAATATCGCTCAGTACCTGAGTATTAATGTTGAAAGAATCCTCAGTGAAATGGTCCGAACACAGTTTGTGGGAAACAGTAGGTACAAAGTTTTTTCTACGACAGTAGTGAGCCCACATTTTCCTCAGCTTCGGGTCCTTGGGGAATGCAAAAAAACTTACTCCAGGGCATTTCCCATTGGAATTATTGCAACCATAAGCAGCACAATACACTATGATGTTCAATGTATGTTAAAGACTATAAAAACAATTTTCTTGTCATCCACTTCTCCATATTCATCTACCCGCTTGTGCTGTGCCTGAAAGTTTTTGTGACGTATGATCACGTGACAGCGGCTCTTCCAGTTGTAAAATATGCATATCGGAGCTCGAGCAGAAATGCCATATAATCATCACGAATATAACGATTTTGCTGAATTTAATAGATAATTTTGTATTTGTTGATGCAATTATTTCATATTTTTAATGGAAAGAAACTGATATAGCGTGCATTTATGTTTCATGTCCCATGTCCTTTAAGAGTCACCTGTGTGCAACCAAAGTGTCACATGATCTGTCACATGATGTCTGTATAAATCAACCTGTTCTGGAAGGACCCTGACTCTGCAAGACTACTAAGCAAGCAACATGAAAACCAAGGAGCCTCCAAACAGGTCAGAGACAAAGTTGTGGAAAAGTATAGATCAGGGTTGTGTTATAAAACATATCCCAAACTTTGAATATCCCAGGTAGCACCATTAAATCCATTATAGCAAAATGGAAAGAATATGACACCATTACAAACCTGAAAAGAGAAGGCCGCCCACCAAAACTCACAGACCGGGCAAGGAGGGCATTAATCAGAGATACAACAAAGACACCAAAGATAACACTGAAGGAGCTGCAAAGATCCACAGTGGAGATGGGCGTATCTTTCCATAGGACCACTTTAAGCCATACACTCCACAGAGTGGGGCTTTATGGAAGAGTGGCCAGAAAAAAAGCCATTGCTTAAGAAAACACATTTGGAGTTTGCCCAACAGCATCTGGCAGACTACCCAAACACATGGAAGAAGATTCTCTGGTCAAATGAGACTAAAATTGACCTTTTTGGCCATCATGGGAAATGCCATGTGGGGCGCAAACCCAACACCCTGAGAACACCATCCCTACAATGAAGCATGGTGGCGGCAGCATCATGCTGTGGGGATATTTTTCATCTGCAGGGACAGGAAAGCTGGTCAGGACTGAAGGAATGATGGATGGCACTAAATACAGGGCAATTCTAGAGGAAAACATGTTTGAGTCGTCCAGAGGTTTGAGACTGGGACGAAAGTTCACGTTCCAGCAGGACAATGACCCAAAACATACTGCTAAAGCGACACTGGAGTGGTCTAAAGGGAAACGTTTAAATGTCTTTGAATGGCCTAATCAAAGCTCAGACCTCAATCCAGTTGAGAATCTGTGGCATAACTTGAAGATTGCTGTACACCAATGCAACCCATGTAACTTGAAGGAGTTGGAGCAGTTTTGCCTTGAGGAATGGGCAAAAATCCCAGTGGCTAGATGTGCTAAGCTAATAGAGACACCCCAAGAGACTTGCAGTTGTAACTGCAGCAAAAGGTGGCCCTACAAAGTATTGAATTGGGGGGGATACCTATGCACACTCCAGATTTCAATTTTTTCATCTTAATTATTGTTTGTGTCACAATAAAACAACAATTTTCACCTTTAAGTTGTAGGCATGTTGTGTAAATCAAATGGTGCTAACCCCCAAAAAATCCATTTTAATTCCAGCTTGTAATGTGACAAAACACAAAGGGGGGTGAATACTTTTGCAAGACACTGTATCTCACAGCTGTATTGGTTTATAGTGTATTCCCACATTAGCACATAATTTTAGGCACATACAGTGGTGCTTGAAAGTTTGTGAACCCTTTAGAATTGTCTATATTTCTGCATAAATATGACCTAAAACATAATCAAATTTTCACACAAGTCCTAAAAGTAGATAAAGAGAACCCACTTAAACAAATGAGACAAAAATATTATACTTGGTCATTTATTTATTGAGGAAAATGATCCAATATTACATATCTGTGAGCGGCAAAAGTATGTGAACCTTTGCTTTCAGTATCTGGTGTGACCCTCTTGTGCAGCAATAATTGCAACTAAACATTTCTGGTAACTGTTGATCAGTCCTGCACACCGGCTTGGAGGAATTTTAACCCATTCCTCCATACAGAACAGCTTCAACTCTGGGATGTTGGTGGGTTTCCTCACATGAACTGCTTGCTTCAGGTCCTTCTACAACATTTTGATTGGATTAAGGTCAGGACTTTGACTTGGCCATTCCAAAACATTAACTTTATTCTTCTTTAACCATTCTTTGGAAGAACGACTTGTGCTTAGGGTCATTGTCTGCTGCATGACCCACCTTCTCTTGAGATTCAGGTCATGGACAGATGTCCTGACATTTTCCTTTAGAATTCGCTGGTATAATTGAGAATTCATTGTTCCATCAATGATGGCAAGCCATCCTGGCTCAGATGCAGCAAAACAGGCCCAAACTATAATACTACCACCACCATGTTTCACAGATGGGATAAGGTTCTTATGCTAGAATGCAGTGTTTTCCTTTCTCCAAACATAACGCTTCTCATTTAAACCAAAAAGTTTCATTTTGGTCTAATCTGTCCACAAAACATTTTTTCAATAGCCTTCTGACTTGCCCATGTGATCTTTAGCAAACTGCAGATGAGCAGCAATGTTCTTTTTGTAGAGCAGTGGCTTTCTCCTTGCAACCCTGCCATGCACACCATTGTTGTTCAGTGTTCTCCTGATGGTGGAGTCCAAACTCTTTTAGAGATGGTTTTGTAACCTTTTCCAGCCTGATGAGCATCAACAACACTTTTTCTGAGGTCCTCAGAAATCTCCTTTGTTTGTGCTATGATACACTTCCACAAACGTGTTGTGAAGATCAGACTTTGATAGATCCCTGTTCTTTAAATAAAACAGGGTGCCCACTCACACCTGATTGTCATCCCATTGATTGAAAACACCTGACTCTAATTTCACCTTCAAATTAACTGCTGATCCTAGAGGTTCACATACTTTTGCCACTCACAGATATGTAATATTGGATCATTTTCTTCAATAAATAAATGAGCAAGTATAATATTTTTGTCTCATTTGTTTAACTGGGTTCTCTTTATCTACTTTAAGGACTTGTGTGAAAATCTGATGATGTTTTAGGTCATATTTTTGCAGAAATATAGAAAATTCTAAAGGGTTCACAAACTTTCAAGCACCACTGTTTATGAATGATTCTCCATTTTATTTACTGCTCACATTATTACAGTGCACTTCTGAATTATAAAGCTTGTTTTATAAAGCAAACAAGCTGCTTCGGAATTACTGATAGAAATTATACCTGTGTGTTCAAGCTGATAATTGAATTTGAAATCTGATGTCTGTCACAGTAATGCTCTCAGTTGTGTCTATTTCTGAAGTCCCATTAAGGTAGAAGACCATAACTCATTTCTGACCACAGAACCAGCTGGGGTCTAGAAATCATCTGTGGCCCTTGTCAAGTCCTTTTGAGTCCAACACCTGTAAACCAGAATTAATGATGGTCTGCTCATCCCTTGCCTGATGGTTCTGTTCCACCCTACAGCCATTTACAAGGCAACTGTCCCCTATCTTGCCCCACTGAAAGTCATCAATCTGGCAGTGAAAAGGAACACTGAACAAGAAAATACTAATGTGCTAACTAGTGAATGGCAATTTGAGGCTCTTACCAAGAATTACATTTTGTGTGATCCTAACATGCCGGTACAAGATTTCACGCATTATCACAGCAGGAAATTTTGTGAGAAGCGTTCAGAAGGTAAGAGATGGTGTGGAGTTCGCACTCCATTTTATTCTAGATTTCTTATTTAATGGTTACTGTGGGAGAAAAAATAAATTTTCAAGCGCATATGTTAGCAGAGATGAATGATCAGCTGTGTTTTAGTCATATTCATAGTGAACACACTTGATAACTAATGTGGACATTTGCCACACCAAAAGCTGATCAAGTCCTCCTCAGCATGATGAACTGCAAACCATTTGAATGCAACTACACAAGTCTTAATCAATGGGAATCGAATCATGTTTTTATGTCCATATCAATTTACTCAATTTGGAGAGATGTTTGTGAAGAATAATTAACTCTTTACTGTATATCCACATTGTCTTCCTGCATCAATAGGCTGAAGATGATTCAATTGCATCCTCCTTTACAGTAAATTTTAATATCTCAACAAAGCATGTTCAAATTCCATTTTATTTTTGGTCAATCATGGATGGAGATATAATTAGTATAATTGATATAAATGAAAATATGCATATAAACACCCTTGAAAATGTATAGCCATAAGCATCAATCATCAGGATTCAGGAATTACTTGGTCTTCAGTATGCAATTACTGCCAGAGGGGTGGATATTTATGCTATTTTTATTACGTTATTTTTCATGAGAACTGAATGAACGATCTCGGCTGAGCATCATGATCATGTCTTAATTATTACGTATAGTAAGACAAAATACACTAGCCGGCCACTTTGTTAGGAACACCCATACACCTACTGTTTGATGCAGTTATCTAATCAGCCAGTCCCTTGATAGCAGTGCAAGGCATAAAATCATGCAGATACAAATCAAGAGCTTCAGTTAATGTTCACTTCAAACACCAGAATGGGATCTCAAAGTGTGACTTTCACTGTGGCATGGGTGTTGGTTTGAGCCAGATGGACTGGTTTGAGTATTTCAGAAACGGCTGATCTCCTGGGGTTTTCACACACAGCAGTCTCTAGAGTTTCCACAGAATGGTGTGAAAAACAAAAAAACAGTAAGTGAGCGACAGTTCTGTGGGTGGAAACAAACGCCTTGTTGATAAGAGAGGTCAGAGAAAAATGGCCAGATTGGTTCGAGCTGCCAGGAAGGATATCGCAACTCACAGCAACTCTTTACAACTGTGGTGAGCAGAAAAGCATCTCAACATACAACAGCAGAAGACCACACTGGGTTCCACTCCTGCTAGCCAAGAACAGGGATCTTAGAATCAAGAACAAGTTTTTATTAAAGTGGCCGGTGAGTGTATATAGTATTAAATAAAAAATATCTCCTTTAGACTGTATGGACCTAAAATTTTATTTGACAGGCATACTGTTTAACTTATCAATACTGACTTGAAAGTGTGTGTGTGTGTGTGTGTGTGTGTGTGTGTGTGTGTGTGTGTGTGTGTGTTCATGCCATCTTTCAAAAAGAAACACTTTCAGAAAAACACAAAGATGCAGCATGTAAAATATCACCTTGAACAACTAGCTGTTGAAGAATAACAATTTGAATGATGATAGGACTGTTTACCCCAGCTTTCAAATTATATATAATTTAGGGGGTTGTCCTCGGGGTGTCCTGACATCTAAAAAGTAGACATGGTGTTTACAAGATATACAGTAGAGTAGCTCACTCTTTGAGTCCTTTTTGCTTGAAGCAGCCATATGGTTCGGGATACTAAAATTCTTTCAATAACTTGTTGCCCCCATGGTCTCCTTCTACCTTGAACAGACAACGCAATTTAAGAGTTTCATTCTCAATTTCACTACAGACCTATTTCTCTTCCTCAAAACCTGTCCGGGAACCTAGATCATGATTTTTTCAAACAACTACTGTATCTTCAATGGCTGAACACCATCAATTTTAGTTTCAAGTCATATTGACTTGAAAAGCTGCATTTTTGATATCTCTTCTTGGAGATCCTACAGTATCATCTGAAACAAAGATCTTTTATGCGAGTTCCTTACTGAGGTCAGTTCATTGGCTTACTCTGGCTACAACATATAACACTTTGATAACACTTAGTGTCACACTTTTTTAAATTTGTATTTTTGTTTATGCACTGATTTAGGTTTAGATTTATGCATTTATTTCACTTACTGTCTAGACCACTGTTGCACTTACATAAACCAGTATTAATTCAGACTTGTTTGTAACATCCTATTTGGATGAGCCAATCACAAGTGGACACCTAAGTGGAGACGGATAGCCACTAGTGATCACATGTTTGTTTGTCTATTTTCTTGCCCAGAACGGAGTCCACCGGGCGCGAGGTATTGTTTTCGGTTGGGTTGGTTTGGTTTGTTTGTTTTGTAAATGATGTTATGGGAAAACGGCTGGACCAATCTTCATGAAACTTTCAGGATAGATGGGTACTGGTCTCAAATAGAACCTCCAAAATTTTGGGAGTCATCCGGCCAAAGTCAAGGTCACAGTGACCAAAAGGGTTAAAAAAAAAGCTCTGAGCTCAGACTGCAGGACACTGCCTTGGAAAGACTCTGCCTACAAACACGCTGATTGGATTACTACCTGCCTCATTTGCATACACTGTGTCCTTGGATGGTTTCTTGGTTTGTTTACACATGCAAAGGAAGGGAGTTTGGCCACACCCACTTTTGAATCCCATTGATAAAAACTTCCCTGCTCTGTTGATTTATTACTATAAATATAAATTAGACTCAGACTCAGATTTATTGTCATTCAAACCATGTGACATAAGAACGAGACGCAGTTACCCATGTCTCGGTGTGTGCAATGTGAATAAATAACTAAATTAACTAATAAGTAAAATAGTTAAATAACAAATAGAATAAAATAGAATAAACTAAGATTGGATTTAAAAATAGAATAAACTAAAATAATAGCTATCAAGATAACATTAAAATGCAAAGGACATCTCATCTCATTATCTCTAGCCGCTTTATCCTGTTCTACAGGGTCGCAGGCAAGCTGGAGCCTATCCCAGCTGACTACGGGCGAAAGGCGGGGTACACCCTGGACAAGTCGCCAGGTCATCACAGGGCCGACACACAGACACCCATTCACACTCACGGTCAATTTAGAGTCACCGGTTAACCTAACCTGCATGTCTTTTGGACTGTGGGGGAAACCGGAGCACCCGGAGGAAACCCACGCGGACACGGGGAGAACATGCAAACTCCGCACAGAAAGGCCCTCGCCAGCCACGGGGCTCGAACCCGGACCTTCTTGCTGTGAGGCGACAGCGCTAACCACTACACCATGCAAAGGACAGTAAAATAAAATAAAATAAATGGAGTAGACTAAAGAAATCGCTTTCAGACATGTTTATGTTTATTACAGAGGGAAAGTGCGTTCCGCTGAGCTTACACTGTCTGTACTTTATATTATTCTACTCTAACCTCTTACAGTTTTCGAAACTGAAACCTCCAAACCGAGGCTGACATACACATGCTGTCGCAGGGGGAGACGGAATCAAAATCAGAACCATGTTTACTGGCCAAGTATGTTCACACACAAGGTCAAGATCACCAAAAAGGTCAAAGTAATTTTTTCATGATATCTTCCTTTATATTCATCGTAAGTGCTACCGGGCGAGGTTTGTTTTGCCTGGCAACACTTGTTTGTTTGTTTTTTCAGAAGCTGGGTTGCCAAATCTACCAACCCGATGCTGCTTCAATACCAGAAACCCATAATTGTAACCAAAACCAAATAGAAATTTAAACAAATAGTTTATATTTTTTCCACTGGAAGCCATTTCCTAATTAAAATCAAGTGTTCAGATCAGTTGAAAGCTTTATTCACACTGTTATCTGGCTGTGTGTGAGAGTTTGTGCAGCTTTAGCTTATCATTTTCTGTGTTCTTTCAAAAATCACACACCAGAAAGAGAGGGAAGTAAAAACCAAAACAAAATGTGATTTGCATATATAATATTAGTTAGTGTGTATATGCTGTTAGAGTTTAAGGGTTTAAAAAATCAGGCCCTCAGAAACACAAGGCTCTAATGAACATGACCACATTGCACACGGGTGGAAACCTCAAATAATTGTTCAAATATTACTCTGTAGTGTGTTTTCCTGTGTGTGGTTTTTTTTTTGTCTTTCGACTGACTGCAGTCTCAAGCTCTTGCATGAAGCTTTATTTGTGTGACTTATGACTATGTATGCACATATCAACTGCTATGCATCTGTACAATAATGTTTCCTTCTCCAGTGCCATCACACACCTAAATATGTACACTGACAAATTCCAAACCTGTCACTTTCAAATCAGAAGCAATATTTTATTCTCCAGCATCAAGACCATCATTGCAAGAACTGAATTGTAATATATAAATATATAATGTGCAATTTGGGCAGCACGGTGGTGTAGTGGTTAGCGCTGTCGCCTCACATCAAGAAGGTCCGGGTTTGAGCCCCGTGGCCGGCGAGGGCCTTTCTGTGCGGAGTTTGCATGTTCTCCCCGTGACCGCGTGGGTTTCCTCCGGGTGCTCCGGTTTTCCCCACAGTCCAAAGACATGCAGGTTAGGCTAACTGGTGACTCTAAATTGACCGTAGGTGTGAATGTGAGTGTGAATGGTTGTCTGTGTCTATGTGTCAGCCCTGTGATGACCTGGCGACTTGTCCAGGGTGTACCCCGCCTTTCGCCCGTAGTCAGCTGGGATAGGCTCCAGCTTGCCTGCGACCCTGTAGAACAGGATAAAGCGGCTAGAGATAATGAGATGAGAGATGAGATAATGTGCAATTTCCCTAAACAGGCTAGTTATCTGACCAATGTGCTAAATTGTATTATTCTATCCACATTCACTGGATATGAGCAATCACATGCTCTGATTGGCGACTCTACTACTAGGCTATCAGCTCATATACCACGAGTAGAGAAAAATAAAATGGTGGAGCACATCAAGTCAGATATTTCACTTTGTTATCAAGTATTTAAAAGTAAACAGAAATAGCTATAAGTATATAGTTTTTTTGTTTGTTTTGTTTTCCCAATATCTCCTGTTCCACACTCCAGCCCAGTCAGTGCCAGTAATGCACCTTTAAGTTAGAAGAAATGAAGAAAAACAAAATGGCGGAGCATGTTGTTGAACCAACCGAGGACGAAATAAAAACTCTACTCGAAAACAAAACCCCAAAAATACAAAAAAAGCAACAAAATATGGAATGAAAGTATTTGATGGTAAGAACATATCTTTTTTTATTTTTCAAGAATTATTATTATAGCATTTTTCACAAATTGCTACAGTTTGTTTACATTCTAATTAGAAACGATTTTGTTGGATGTTTTGTACAAAGTTTTTATTTATCAAGTTTGCTAAAATAAAAATGCTCTGTTTCTCAAATTCAGTGAATGTGGATAGAATAAAACAGTTAGTCCACTCAATCACATTGTACATGGCTTATAGCCAACTCGGCACTATGCACCTTGTCAGCTGTCAGTTCATGTACGACTCGATTTCATGGAATAACTGTTAATTATAGTTTTATATATATTGTCATGAATGCAATTAGAATAAAAAAGAAAGTAGACCTTTGGCTGTGGCTTCTCTTGCCTGAGTACCAAAGGTCATATCTTTCTGCCAGATTTGTGGCTTTTATGCTTGACGCATTTGCTGTTCCATCATTTTTAGGACAGAATCAGTTAATAATAATGAGAAGCAAAATCATAATAGAAATGATCACTTTCCAAAATGCTTGGACCCTTATATTTAATTTCATAATATGGGTGACAACACAGGCGTAGGGGTTAGCGCTGTCGCCTCGCAGCAAGAGGGTCCGGGTTCGAGCCCTGTGGCCGACGGGGGCCTTTCTGTGCGGAGTTTGCATGTTCTCCCCGTGTCCACGTGGGTTTCCTCCAGGTGCTCCGGTTTCCCCCACAGTCCAAAGACATGCAGGTTAGGTTAACTGGTGACTCTAAATTGACCGTAGGTGTGAATGTGAGTGTGAATAGTTGTCTGTGTCTATGTGTCAGCCCTGTGATGACCTGGCGACTTGTCCAGGGTGTACCCCGCCTTTCACCCGTAGTCAGCTGGGATAGGCTCCAGCTTGCCTGCAACCCTGTAGAACAGGATAAAGTGGCTAGAGATAATGAGATGAGATGAGATGGGTGACAACACAGCAATATCAAACAATTCCCGAACAATAATGAATATAATTAAAATAGAATATCTCAAAACTCGGTTCATCCTAACCCCTCATAACGCCCCATCCAAGGCAGCAACCTTACACCAGGACATTTGGTGAATCAGACACACAAGCATGATTCTATTTAAACAGTAGTGTGAGTAGTGCTAGACTTATGTGTGTCTTCGCATGTGTCATATACTTGAGGCTCCCTACTCTTGCCCTGTGGGGCTACATAAAAATTAATGTTAACGATGCTAAGCCGAATTGAAAGCTGACTTTATACAGTACAGAAGTGATGCTTTAGCCAAAGGCTGGTGACACCACTTGTCATCTTGTGTTAAGAGACTGGGCTGCTGAGTGTTGTCACTTCATCTTGACAGACAAGAGGTTGTTATCTCCTGTGCCTCTGAACAGTGAGAATCAACTCAGGTCAAGCACATGGGAAACTTTGAATGGCAAAAAATTGTGAGACTGCATATTCACAAGCACATTTAAGGCTTTGCTCTTTCTCAAGTAACAGCAGGAATAATTATCTAATAACGTAAGCAAGTCCAGGCTCTAATTCCTTATTTAAGCTAAATTACACAAGTAGAAAATGGACAAACAAAAAGTTAAACAGAAGTAAGAATCACACAGTCAGTACGTTATATCTGTTTTAGTTACTGAATTTAGTGACCTAATTTTATTTTAATTCTAACTCGTACAATAATATGATGCACACAGTACTGTGAAAAAGTCTTAGGCACCTTTTTTTAGTACAAATTTTGTTATCGAGTTTTATTTTAGGACTTGTACATTATCAAGTCAGGACAAAAAAACAAACAAAAACATTTTAGATTTCCAAACATTCCAGCACGAAATTAAATGTTACAGAACATTGTTTGTCGGTAAAGAAAGCAGCATGTTATGTAAGAGACCACTTTTCACACAAGGGTTTTGCTACAAAAATAAGTAGTAAGTGTGACAATCAAAGTCTCCAGATGAACTGTGGCTGGTGCTGCAAGATGCTCAATAAAATGTCCAGCTCATTTCTTCAGCAGAACTATACAGATTGTACCTGAGATGACTATATATACACATATACAGTTATTCCACAAAATCGAGTCGTACATGAGCTGATAACCGATGAGGCGAAATGACAGTAGCAATTTGTGAAAAATGCTATAATAATAATTCTTGAAAAAAAATGATACATTCTTCCCATCAAATACTTTCATTCCATATTTTGCTGGGGGGTTTTTGTATTATGAGGGGTTTTGTTTTTGAGTAGGGTTTTTATTTCATCCTCAGTTGGTTCAGCAACACGCTTCGCCATTTTGTTTTTCTCTACTCATGGTATATGAGCTGATATCCTCATAGTAGAGTAGCCAATCAGAGTGCATGATTACTCATATCCAGTGAATGTGGATAGAATAATTTCTGTTATAAGGAAATGAGCTGTTAGTTTTACTGAGCATCGTGCAGAACCAGCACGATGTGATTTCTTCCTTTACTGACATCCAAAAAAATGTAAGTGTTCTTCTGAACACTTTGTCACACTTACTTCTTACTTTTGCAGTAAGACCCAGCAGTGTCAGGTATGGAGGCGACAGACGAATGTAAAAGCAGAGAGTTTATTGCAGCAAAGCCGGAAGACAAATTCAAATGGGTAATCAAAGAGTCAGTAAATAGGCAACGGTCAATTGAAGCACAAACAGGATATCAAAAACCAAGACTATAAGGAGCAGTCAAAGTATAAACTGCATCAATAACCAAATAAACAGCACAGAATAACAAAGTTTGGTAAAGTCAGGCATGGGAACACTAAGCGTTTATTTCACACTAAGTGTGTGTATTGAGAGGCCTTTTAATTGTGCGGTGATGAAGCTGTGATTGGGTAGCCTGGGCCCGCCCATCCTAAGCGTGACGCAACACGGGGGCCTGTTGCGAGCTTAGTCTGGCCAGGCAAGCTATCTACAGCTCTTCCAAGCTCCCGAAAAATCGGGAGCCAATCAACTTTGAGCATCTCCAACGGCCCTGGGTAGAGGCGTGTTCAAGGCAGTGACGTAGTAGAACTGCAACCAGAAGCCATAGATTGTTTACAGAATCTATGCTGGAAGCGCTTCATTCACTAGAAACATTACGAACATGGAGCAGCGGCAAGCCTTTGACACAGCGGTAGATGCTGTATTGAAAGCATTCAACGGGAAGTTCTCATTGAAAACGGAGCAAAGAGCAGCCCTGGAGGTATTTATCTTCTTCCTGTTACTCAAGCAGTTTCCGTCGCATCACATACGTCAGAGGAAAGAGTGATGTGATTGGTTTAAGCTTCGTCACAGCCTTTTCTGGCTTCGACCAGTAGCAAACTGAGGCATTTCAGGGAGGCAGGTCAACCACGCGCTTTGGGAAATGGTTGGGCTTAATATCTTTGCCAGACCAAATGCTTGCAGAGCTTTGAAGTCGCGTTAGCCAGACTAGTGATTGGGAACAGTTGTGTGTGTTAATCAGTACTCCAGAGACTGAGAGCTTGAGGTGCAGGTTGGTTGTCGTAGTCTGCGGTGGCCATGTGTGGAGGCCACCGTGAACTCTGGGAAGTGGAGTCTTGAGTGTGAGCAGGTGCAGACATGATAAGCAGCCTTCATTATGGTTTTTGTCTGAAAAGTGGTCTCTTGTGTAATTTGTTGCTTTCTTTACTGACATCCAAAAAAATGTCTGTAATATTTAAATGTGCTGAAAAAATCACATTTACAATGTATGTAAATGTTTGGACAAAAAAAGGGGGGCTAAGACTTTTGCATTGGGGTGTGTGTGTGTGTGTGTGTGTGTGTGTGTGTGTGTGTGTGTGTGTGTGTGTGTGTGTGTGAGAGAGAGAGATATTACACAGTTGCACAAAGATATGAAGTTTATCTTCAAGTGGTGAATATATTCGAGTAAGAGAAGTGAATGAATGAAAATATTTTCAACACAAGAAGATAAACTTCATATCTTTGCACCACCATGTAATGTTATTTATATTATATGGACACATCAACAAAAAATATCCAAGTTAATCAAAAGAATTTTAATTTTGAACCAGTTTGCCATTTTGGCAACACGCATCCAGTCAGCCGGAAAACACTGGGAGTGACATCATCGGAGTGAAGATATTGGAAAATATCTATAAATAATTATATAGACGTATTCACAAATAAAATGTCCCCAAATTTATTAAAACAATTAATCAATTTCCTCACGAGTGACATAAAGGGAATTATGTCACGGTTTTGGTTCTCCATATCCCGGATGTAGCTCATATGAAAAATGAGTGGTGTATTTCCCAGTAAAACACTTGTGCCGATGTAATATATAATATATAAACACATACGTATGCTCATTGAATAGCAATACCATTAAAACCATATGGCTAATGTTGTATAGGTCCCCGTGTCGCACCAAAGCAGCTCAGACCTGCCAAGGCATGGACTTCACAAGACCTCTGAAAGTGTGCTCTGGTATCTGGCACCAAGATGTTAGTAGCAGATCTCTTAAGTCCTGTAAATTATAAAGTCGGGGCCGAATGGACGAGACTTGCTTGTCCAGCACATTCCACAGATATTCGATCGGATTGAGATCTGGGGAATTTGAAGTCAATACCTTGAACTCTTTCATGTTCATCAAACCATTCCTGATCACTTTTTGCAGTGTGACAGGACACATTATACTTCTGAAAAGAGGAGACTGCCATTAGGGAATACCACTGCATACTGGGGTTTACTTGGTCTACAACAATGTTTAGGTAGATGGGAAACGTCATAGTAACATCCACATGAATCCCAGGGGTACTGTACCTTGGGTTCTGGAGATATATATGGAAGTTAGCCAAGTATGTGCTTCAGATAAACATATTTGCCAAATATTTGGTGAGAGAACTAATTAAAGGTATATAAACCAAATCTGTTTTAATAAAAATGCAGTTGGTGAAAACTTGAGTGATTTCTTGTTAAATATAGTGAATAAACATCACAATATAGTCAGTAAACATCCAAGTGGAAGTCAAAACTTGAGTAAAACACAAATCCTTGAAAACTACACTTTTTTCCTTCCCACCTCTGGTTGGCACATTTCTTTTACAAGATCTCATCCAGCACTTGTTAAGCTGAAAATTAAAAATGTTTTTTTTTCTGAATTTCCCTGACCATATTTTCTGGAATTGAAGTAATTATATGAAATAGAAGAGAGTTGTACAATTGCAGTGACTTCCACCTGATTAAGTAGTTATGGCTCCAGTGTCAGGTACCTTAATAACTTGTTAGCAATTGGATTAAGAAATGTGCAGTTAATAAAAGAATACATTATAGTAAGCACAGTTTTAAATTATATTCTTGATTAATTTTATGAAACTCAATTTTGCCTCTTACATGGGGTTTAAACAGGATTGCTTCTACAGTAAAATACAAATCAAAAGGTATCAAGTTTGTTTCACACAGGAGGGAGAGAACACTCTATTCCTGTCAAACTTATTATGCATGAGATCTCTGTTTTCCTTCTGCTAATCAACATGTGAAGTGACAAAGCAAGTAGAGCTTTATTAAAGTGTCTCAGCACCTTCCCTGGAACATCTGAGTTGATGAAGTACAACAGCAAAAACACTATTATGCTTTGATAAAAGTAGAGAGAATTTACAGAAAGTTGGATTAGTTCATAACACCTTAAACATTTTAGTCATCATATAATTCATCATATCACCTTTAATTAATTCAAAGAAAAACAAATCCCTCCTCAAAAAATAATTATTTTCAACAAAAACACATGCTCCACTGTTATTGGCACCCCTACATTTAATACTTTGTACAACCTCCCTTTGCCAGTAAAACAGCACTGAGTTTCTCCTATAACATTTTATAAGGTTGGAGAAAATAGAGCAGGGCATCTGAGACCGTTCCTCTTTACACAATCTCTCCGGATCATCCAGGGTCCTTGGCCCTCTCTTGTGCTCTCTCCTCTTCAGCTCACCCCACAGATTTTCAATGGGGTTCAGGTCAGGGGACTGAGATGGTCACGGCAGAAGTTTGAGTCTGTGGTCAATTAACCATTTTAGTGTTGATTTGGACACGTGCTTCAAATCATTGTCCTGCTGGAAGATCCAATGGTGACCCAGTTTTAGTTTCTTGGCAGAGGCAGCCAGATTTTAATTTAAAATGTCCTGGTACAGTATTTCATGGAGTCCATGATGCCATGTGCCCCAACAAGCTTTCCAGGGCTTTTGTAGGAAAAACAACCCCAAAACATCACAAAACTTCCACCATATACAGTATTTCAGTTGGGATCGGGTTCTTTTCATTATAGCCATCCTTCTTTTTACACCAAACTCAGCTTGAGTGTTTTTTGCTGCATTTTTTTGACATCAGACCATAGAATATGGTTCCAGTCAAATTTGTAGTAGCATTTAAGAAATTTCAGGTGCTTTCATTTGTGGTTAACACCAAGACAAAGAAAATGCTTTTTTCCTGGCACACCTTCCAAATAATCTGTTGGCATGGAGGTGGCATCTGATGGTGGTTTTTGGAGACTTGGAAATCCCAAGATTTTACTTTTTCTTGTAATTGACTAACAGTGATTCTTAGGGATTTATTTTTTTGTCTCTCTTCCCATCCTCCTCATTGTTTGTGGAGACAAAATAAACTTGGTTCTTCTTCCAGTCAAGTTTGTAACAGTTCCAGTTGGTGTCTACATTTTATTATTGCCCTAACAGTAGAAATGGGCATTTTCAGATGGGTAGCTTTTTTTTTTTAATAACCATTCCCCGAAATATGAAGGTCAATACGCTTCTCCCTCATTTGGTTTGTGTGTTCTCTTATCTTTCTCATGTTGATGGATGACTGAGGGAAATTGGCCTCTGTGTGTCACCTCATATTTGCTCCCCAGTTAATCAGGAAATCATGGGTTACACCTTGAAAGTTCCTACACACTCCAATCAACTCAGAAATGGACAATTTAATGGGAAACATGCTTCAGTTACATTGTGTTCACAATACTTTCCAGCGGTGCCAATAATACTGGCACATGTGCTTTTTTCATTCATTCATTATCTCTAGCCGCTTTATCCTTCTACAGGGTCGCAGGCAAGCTGGAGCCTATCCCAGCTGACTTCGGGCGAAAGGCGGGGTACACCCTGGACAAGTCGCCAGGTCATCACAGGGCTGACACATAGACACAGACAACCATTCACACTCACACCTATGGTCAATTTAGAGTCACCAGTTAACCTAACCTGCATGTCTTTGGACTGTGGGGGAAACCGGAGCACCCGGAGGAAACCCACGCGGACACGGGGAGAACATGCAAACTCCGCACAGAAAGGCCCTCGCCGGCCCCGGGGCTCGAACCCAGGACCTTCTTGCTGTGAGGCGACAGCGCTAACCACTACACCACCGTGCCGCCACATGTGCTTTTGTTGAAAACAATTATTTCTGCACTGTTAGAGAATGGGGTACAGTAGGAGTCCTTTTCTGTACCCCATGATACAGTCTACACTAATGCACCCCTTGTGGCTCATTATTGGACCTCAAGGTAATGTGTACCTTTTAGGGCCAAAAAGGTGCATAGTGGTATATAAATGGTACAGATAAATACCTTAGAGGGTACTACCCCAGTGACAAGCCATTGTGCCTCTAAAGGTACAATAATGTGCTTTACTTTCTGAGAGTGTAGATGAGGGATTTGTTTTTCTCTGAATAAATTTATTTCAATTCAAGGTTGAAATTTTCTCATTTATTCAGTGAGAAATGAAGCTACTTCACCAAAAGGTGGATTTTTTTTCCCTAAGCCTTTTTAATATCCTTTACAAGGGGTGCCAACAATCATGGAGGACACTCTCACACTCATTCAATGAAGAGATAAACTGGAGATTCAATGAAGTGGGTTGCCACCCACTGTGTATGTAGGAGATGTAAAAGATGCAAATCCTTGCTATTTCAGCATGAATTGGGATGGAAAGACAATTTATGCCACATAGACACAGACAACCATTCACACTCACACCTATGGTCAATTTAGAGTAACCAGTTAACTTAACCTGCATGTCTTTGGACTGTGGGGGAAACCGGAGGAAACCCACGTGGACAACATGCAAACTCCGCACAGAAAGGCCCTCGCCGGCCACAGGGCTCGAACCCGGACCTTCTTGCTGTGAGGCGACAGCGCTAACCACTACACCACCATGCCGCCCTGTGTGTGTGTATACACACACACATACACACAGTATATATATATATATATATAAAATGTGTGTGTGTGTATAACTTCCTAAACTCCCAGTACACATCAGATCCAGTGGAATCTGTATTTTTATAACAGTTACTAAAGACTATCCTTTAAAGATAAATCTCAGAATATTAAGTTGGAAGTTTAATAGCTTGGTATTTCTGTAGTGTTGCATCAGAACCTATTCACAAAGTGGAAACCCCAACAGAGCAGCTTGATACTGAATCCTGGTAGAACACTAAAAGTGCCGTCAGTCTCAACAATCCTTTTAATCTCTCATCAATCATGTGGAAGTGGCGCAGGGGCCTCTGATGCTATTACCGTCTCAGAGAAAATTGCTATTCGTGTGAGGAGACAAGCCTTCAATTGACAGTGAAAAGTAGCCATGGTTCAGTAGGGGAAATGACAAGCTTGAGTGAGCAATCACAGAAACAAATCGCTCAGCAAGTGAAACACAAGCCCTGTAAGTAAACAAATGAGAAAATTATGCTGTCTCACTAATTACCAGATGTGGTTATGGCTATCTAATGGATGTGTCTGTGCATGACTTGAGATTCATGAGTGCTTCTGCCATTTTGTGGCATCTCTGACTCAGTTATCCCGATGTGATATTCTGGATGGCTTTGGTTTGACTAATTGTGTGCATGTATATGAGCTTTCTTCTCTTCAAAAAAGATGCAGTCAACACTCAAATGAGTTCAACAATCAGGAGCATGCTGTCATTTAATTTTTGCTAATTTATGTGAACTTATTTTTAATCGTGATTAAATCAACTTTGGTCAGTTTAAGTTCACATTAGTCAGTGGATTAATCGTTGATTTATTATTTGTTAATAGTCATGAAAATAAATAATATTAGTTAAAGATCTTTACAAGTGAATATAAAGTCTAAATAGGTTGCAAATAATATCTTGTATAAAATAAGAATAAATCAGTGTGTGGAGGATATAAAATCCTCACATAAAATTGAAATATCTGATTTTCCTGTTCACAAACCATTTGATGTGTAAATTTATTGTGATATCATTTATTCTAATCAAGCTGTACTATGCATGCTTACACACTGTTACCACCCTGTCTTGACTGGCATCTTTCAAGAACTAGCATGTGATTTTGCCCAAATCAATTGTAGAGACTCTATGGATGTATTATTGTAACTATTAACACTGCAATGCTTTTTAACACAATTACTGATAATGGTGTTAAAAATCACTGTAATGTTAAGTGTTTTTTTTTCAAACACTATATAAACTAAATTACATTTAATTGAATTACACTTTGTAATGTCAAGATGCAGTACACTTAAACTGAATTGAATACACATGCATATTTACACAAAATGTTCTGTTGTAGTCAATCTGTAACAAAGCAAACATCTGCAGTAGTAAAATTACAGTTTCCTCCATACTTTGTAACTACACAGTTATAAAATGAACTACACTCTGACATATTATATTAGTTTTAGATTATATAGCTTTAGAAAGCAGTTCGTCCTTCCTTCACTTAACTCTGAGTCAAAGTGAAGACACTATAGTAGTAATTTCATCTCATTATTTCTAGCCGCTTTATCCTGTTCTACAGGGTCGCAGGCAAGCTGGAGCCTATCCCAGCTGACTACGGGCGAAAGGCGGGGTACACCCTGGACAAGTCGCCAGGTCATCATAGGGCTGACACATAGACACAGACAACCATTCACACTCACATTCACACCTACGGTCAATTTAGAGCCACCAGTTAACCTAACCTGCATGTCTTTGGGCTGTGGGGGAAACCGGAGCACCCGGAGGAAACCCATGCAGACATGGGGAGAACATGCAAACTCTGCACAGAAAGGCCCTCGCCGGCCACGGGGCTCGAACCCGGACCTTCTTGCTGTGAGGCGACAGCGCTAACCACTACACCACCATGCCGCCCCTATATAGTAGTAGTAATAATAATAATAATGAGACCGTCAATGACGGTGTAGCTCACTCCGGCCCCGTCTAGTCCAGAAGAAACGATTTAAAGTGGGCCACCTTGCGCAATAAATGTTGCAAGCTATGTACACTATATATAAGCTATATATAGAAGTTATATACACCCTAGGAATACCTACCTGTTTGCCAGAAAGAGTCCAAAATGGTGAGGAATTGACTGAGAAGAAGAGATTTTTGTTGAACTGCTCATTAAATCTTAATTAGTCCATAACTTCATTAATAATTGTAATTAAGCAAATCTGGGTACAAGTTATATGCACCCTTGGTACCCCTATCTTCATGCCAGAAAGAATCAAAATCGGTGAAGAATTGAGGGAGAAGAAGCGATTTATGTGGAAACTGCTCATTAGGGCTTAATTACTCCATTTCTTCATTAATAATTGTTATTTTGCAAATTTGGGTAGAAGCTATATGCACCCCAGGCAGACCTACCTTCCTGCCACAAAGAATAAAAATTGGTGAAGAATTCAGAGAGAAGAAGCGATTTTCGTGAAATGTGGACAACTCCGGACAGACGACAAACGATGGATGACGGACGGACGGACAACAAATAACATATGATGGCATAAGCTCATAGCTGGGTGAGATGATAATAATAATAATAATAATAAATTCCGGGCGGCACAGTGGTGTAGTGGTTAGCGCTGTCGCCTCACAGCAAGAAGGTCCGGGTTCGAGCCCCGTGGCCGGCGAGGGCCTTTCTGTGTGGAGTTTGCATGTTCTCCCCGTGTCCGCGTGGGTTTCCTCCAGGTGCTCCGGTTTCCCCCACAGTCCAAAGACATGCAGGTTAGGTTAACTGATGACTCTAAATTGACCGTAGGTGTGAATGTGAGTGTGAATGGTTGTCTGTGTCTATGTGTCAGCCCTGTGATGACCTGGCGACTTGTCCAGGGTGTACCCCGCCTTTCGCCCGTAGTCAGCTGGGATAGGCTCCAGCTTGCCTGCGACCCTGTAGAAGGATAAAGCGGCTAGAGATAATGATATGAGATAATAAATTCCCAGAAGCATTGGATCTAAATAAAATGAAAATGTAAGTTCATTTGTATATAATTTAATGTCCAAGAAGGTTCTTATGTTGTAATGAAGTATACTGTAAGCACTGAATGTATTTTGGTTTTAGAGGACAATCATATAGGTTGAGACAATCATATCATCCTCCACATAAAACCCAATTGTATTCATCAGTCTACTCATTAGGTTTGCAATTAAAATTGGATATTAAAGATTAATCTTGGCTCAGTAAAAGTTTCCGTTGACATCTATTTTGTACTGGTAGAAAATGTCCCCCTTTTCCCAATGAATTTTAAAATGATTAAGTTTGATTATCTCATTAATGAAGAGAGTGAGGGAGAGACAATACAGGCAAGCCAACACTAATTAACTGTTTTATGGTGCATGTAATGTAGGTCTCTTAACGCACCTTGTCTAAAAATAAGATACATCAGTCCCGTATTCAGGAGAAAGTCAATGAAACATCTCAAGTAGCCCAAAACAAATGTCTGAAAATGTGAGTAATGATGCAGTGAGCTTTCTTTAGGAGACATGTATTGGTGTCAATACAAATTTAGTCATGAAATATAGATAACCACACTGTAATTCAATACCTTTGCTTATGTGTTTTGTTAAAAAAAAAATGTGCAGTAAGTTCTGTTGAGTGATTTTGACTCAATGATTCCTGGGTCAAAAGTATATAGATCAATATTGGGATGCGAGTCCGTCACAGAACACCATGCACACATATGTTCACACATAAGGGCAATTCAGAGTAGCCAATTCACCTATGGAAATGTTTTTGGGAGGTGGGAGAAAAACAGAGAACCTGGATGAAACTCATGTGGAGATGTGAAGAATATTAAGGGGTAGGTTTCCTGATAACATTGTACTTTAGGGCTAAAGAGCGAGTTTAAAGACGCTCTTAAGCAACAAACACTGTCTCTGTACATGGTTTTCCTGAACTCACTCGTATGAAGGAGTCTTAAGGCATTAGTAGTTGCTAAATTCAGGTCAATGAGGTCACATGGTCTTTGTTTTTAACCAAAAATCAGTGAAATATAAAGTGTTAAAATATGTTAATATATTGTATTGTCATTAAGCATTACATATATAATGTGGTAATTAATAACTGAAACTATTTTACATTTTTGGAAAATAACATTTTTATTCCAAGCATGTTTTTTTTAAATAAATGAACAAATGTTCACACAAAAGAATGAGCAAATAATGAGCTAAATAATTAAGTAAATGTTTTCCCTCTGGCTGCTCATTTCACCAGTCATGCAGTCATGATTATTTCAACTGTTATCCACAATGCCAAGTTGGTAATGTTCTTCCTTATACATACATACATACATACATACATACATACATACATACATATATAAAATGTGTTTGTCTGTCACATGTGCAGAAATTTGTCTCATTTTTCACACTAAATCACTTGCCTCACTTGTCTAATGGAGGTAAATTTGATTAAAATGTGGCAATATCAGTGTGACATTATGATATCTATACATAATTCTTTAACATACTGAAATATATTCATGGTGTTTGGCATATATTTATTTAATAATTAACTCAATGTACTTGCAATGTACAATAAAAATAATTTAACACCGGCAGCAGATTCAACACCAGTTCCCGCCCATTGATTGTGAGAGTCCCTCAGAGGTGCATGCACATTCTGTGTATTCGGCTGTGAGGAGACATTGTTTGTTCTGAAAGCGTGATCCAGGTCCATCATACGTTAAGACAAAACTAAAGTATTACTTTGGCTACAACACTGTTCAGGAAAATCACATCAGCTTAATGATGGATCTTAAGAGGCAGCTAAAGATGCTCTTAGCCTTAAGAGGCTTTCGAGAAACCCGCCCCAGAACTGTGCACAAACAAGAGCTTGAGTTTAGGATTGAACCAGGACCCCTGGAGCTGTGAGATGGCAACACTACCCACTGCATCACCATGCCACTCTCAAATTCTAAAATAAAATAAATTCATGAATAATTTTGTTTTTATATTATTATGAAAGCCATATCACATCAGTGATAGGAGACAAAATATCTCATGGTCTGGAGAAAGAACATCAGAAAATACTACATTCAGTAGGTTTGAAAAATCATTCAAATTTGAGTTCTATCCCTATGGGCCTATGATTTTTTCCCCATTTTACTCACCTCAGAAGCAACAAGAAGAGGCTCAGCAGAAAGCAAATTTTTGGAAGAACTCAGGTGGCTTGTTTAAAACAATTGCTGTATCTCATTTGAGCACTACTTTCCTAATCTGGTTGTGTGAGTGAACACTGGGTTTCCATGGGGATGCTGCTTCACTGCAGTTAAGTAGACTGATACACAGCAACTGTTATTACTTCACTCTCCTGCAAACCTTTCTCACAGGCCCAATCACAAAAACATAATCGGTGATGAGGACCACAGCAGGATGCCCTCAGTAGGACATTCAGATCCTGCCTTGTACTGACCAGACAGTTCCACTGCCTGTCCACCAGAACACTATTCTTGGGGGGGTGAAGGCAAGAACTTTGATATTGATGCGTGTGTTTTTAGATCTCAACTGATTCAAGTGAAGTTAAGGCTTCTTGACAGTTTCATGTGGAGTAAAGAGCAGGATACATTTTGGGCACTGTTCTATTGGGCATCTACATGACTGTCAAAACTGGATCAATACAGCTCTTAGGTTAAAGATGAGTATGTCAGGATGAATGAGGATGAAATTTGTCTATTGTACAAGTTTATGAAAGCCACTTTCCTTGTGTATCAAAAGTGGTCAAAATGTTTTAATGGTTTCTACTGAGTTGATCAATAATATGTGATTGCAGAATGAATACTACTTGCACTTTTTGCACTGATATATTTTGCACTGATATATTTAGTGTTATGCCAATATAGATAATTTCAGTGGAAAAAAAAATCAAAGTCTGAAATGTACTATCCAGTTAAAATATAGGTTTATGTCCATTTAGATACTCTGGTTTTCCCCCATAGTCCAAAGACATGCAGGTTAGGTTAATTGGTGGCTCTAAATTGACCATAGGTGTGAATGTGAGTGTGAATGGTTGTTTGTCTCTGTGTCAGCCCTGCGATAACCTGGCGACTTGTCCAGGGTGTACCCCGCCTCTCGCCCATAGTCAGCTGGGATAGGCTCCAGCTTGCCTGCAACCCTGTAGAACAGGATAAGTGGCTACAGATAATGGATGGATGGATGTCCATTTAGAGATGGACAAATCAGTATTCTGAGTGAGTATGTATCTGTATAATTTGTTTTTTATTCATATTTGCCCAGCAGGCAAGGTAAAATCAGCTGCTGATTGAGCAGAAAGAAAATAAAATCCTATGTCCTTGCAGACCTTTGCAAAGCATTTCCCTCACTTTATAGGTTTAAATCCAATAATTGCAGTCATATGATAAAACATTTCTATCCTGACAGGTGAGGTCTTTTTCGCTCTACAGGGCATGACCTCAATGAATGCTTTGATGAGGATAAAAATTATATTAATCATGTGCACCGGAGCTCAATACATTTGGGAAATTTTGGAGTAAGATATTAGACAGTGCTCCAACCACCATCATCAAAGCATCAGTTAAGTTAATATATCTTAGAAGTGTGGTGTTCATCTTTCCAGTTCCAGAAACTTGTAGAATTTGTGCCAGCATACATTGAAACAGCCTGAATGCATGAACACACTTCATAAAATGTTATATACAGTACAGAGGTTGTGAAAGGACACACATTCAATTACATAGATAGAAGTACACATACTTGTGTAAAAATATAGTCTGGCAAAAGTAGAAGTATTGATTCAACTTATTTACTCAAATAAATGTACAAAAGTACAGGCTCTGACAGGTTCTCAAAGTAAAAGGCAAAAAGTAGCCCTTTAAAGCTATACGGCCTTTCGATTTCATAAAATCGGTGAAATTTAGTTCCATCTGAAATTTGGTCAGTGAGATGTGTTTATTTCTGCAATATCTAAAAAAAAAACAACAACAACAGGCCATTCTGTGGCTGGGAAGTTATTTAATTTGAGGGGATTCCCAAGCAAATAATGTGCATGAAATTGCTCACTTCACACAGTCAAGCAGACAGAGGAAGTCCATGTGTGCATACGCAGGTTTACCTTCTTCTTCTTCTTTTGGGTTTTATGGCAGCTGGCATCCAGTGTTGCATTACTGCCATCTATAGGTTTACCTTGACCGTGCACTGAGAGTTACATCATTCTGTCGCTAAATGAACAGCTGATCACACTGAGGTGCTCGCTGACCGCCGATATTTATTAGTTTGGTCCTGCGTTTCCTTTCCTTCCTTTCCTTCACAACATAACATTTTTTCTTCTTGCTTTCATTTGCTGTAGCCAGTCTTTCACATTTCATTTTTCTCATTAAAATGGTGGCGCGTGCAGATGCAGCGGCTCCTCTCTGTCCCAATAATGTGGTGTTTACATGTTTGTCTTCATCGGTGTGCTTGAGTGATGGTCAAGGACACGTTATCCTAATGGGCTTCATGGGCAGCTGCCCAGGGCCTCGGCCACTAGGAGGTAGCGAGATCGGAAAATATGAAACGATATTTTCAGCAGTTTTGATCATATTGATAACATTTTTGATGCATTTCGCCACCCGTAAGGAAGCCCACCTTGTCCCGTCACATAAATCACCCGTCATTGTCAATATGATCACTGTCCACCATGTCTTCACACGCTACGCCAGCTTGAGTTCAATGATTTAATTAATGACTTCGCTTTCCAGAAAAGTAGGAAAGTGCCCTTGTAAGTTGACCCATGGCTGTCAAACTGAATGCGCAAAGCTGTGTGCCACTGCTGTTTGGGACATTACGTGTGTGAAAGGATGAAATGTTTCACATAGCCTAACATTTTGAGATTTATTTCTGAGAAGCAAGATATAGAGCCCTGCACTCCCGCAGGACCCAACGCAAAGCAGTGTGGCGTGGGACAAATTTTGAAAGCTCATTGCGGGCGCGGGCGGGGAGTGCACAATGCGGGAGCGGGCGGGAGAGGTGATAAGCTGCAGTCCCGCTAACTAAAAACGTGTTTAAAATAAAATTTATAAATTATTAATTTATGTCTATCATATATAATTTCTGCTGGATATTTTATTTGGCATTAATAAAAACATTTTAAGATGCCTAAATTTGCGGATGTGGTCTAATCTCGCGTACGTTTCCAATTCCTTTCCGCTCTTCCGTGTTTGAGATCTCCGATCATGGCAGAAGAGCAGAGCTCCTGTAGTGAAGCTCACAGTGCTTCAGAAGTAAGTGCTGCTTTAAAAAGAGGTACATTGCTTGAAACGCACCCCTGAACGTGAGCTGTAGATATTTATGCTCAAATCCACTCAAAGTAGGGGGCGGGGCACCATCACGCTGTGTCTTTAACTTATATTAATTTCTTATAGGCCTACTTGTATTTCCTAGAATGTAAATGTGAGGAGTGACATATAAGCTATGTGCAATGTACAATATTCTTAATATCCACTGTAGATTTTGGTAGGTGTGTTGGGAATCTCTGTAAAGCCTCAGCTCCGCATGCCAATGCGCACCCTCGCAACGTGCGCTAGGTGAAGGATCAGTCAGTTGAGAGCTCAGCTAAGCTCAGCATGTTTAATTCCCCAAGCCAATGACAAGAACTTTTTTGAGAAATAACGCGAACGTCTGCATCATGCGGGATTTGCGGGTGGGAGCGGGACAAAATATGGCAGGCGCGGGCGGGAGCGGGACTGAAAATCATAATTCTTTGCGGGATCGGGCAGGAGGGACTGCACAATGCGGGAGCGGGACTGAAAATCATAATTCTTTGCGGGAGCGGGACTGCACAATGCGGGAGCAGGCGGGAGCGGGACTGAAAATCATAGTTCTCTGCGGGAGCAGGTGGGAGTGGGACTGCACAATGCGGGAGCGGGTGGGAGCGGGACTGAAAATCATAATTCTTTGCGGGAGCGGGACTGCACAGTGCGGGAGCGGGTGGGAGCGGGACTGAAAAATCATAATTCTTTGCGGGAGCGGGTGGGAGCGGGACTGCACAATGCGGGAGCGGACGGGAGCGGGACTGAAAATTCTGTCCCGCGCAGACCTCTAGCAAGATATTTTTCTTTCTTTGTTATCGCGCTTTGTTTTCACAAGTTAAAAGTCGCCTGGATTCCAAAATGAAAACGAACGGTTATATACCAAATGTATGTTCTTGTTCTGAATACTAAAGAAACTGTTGCAGGCCTAGGTTATGTTCTTGACATGTTGTTCATTGACTCACTCATTCAAAGGCTTCTTGAGGCTAAACTTTAGTTAACCAGACTTGTTAACCGTGATGTCTGATGGATTTTTTCACCATGCAATTGTCTATTTCACCATTGCTTTTTCTCGATTAAATAGGTGTTGATGGATATAAAGTTTTATCGTTCAATAGTATTTCTAATTGTGCCACTGTCATTATTTAAGTTTCTGTGTCTAGTTAGACAGGCACGTCTGAGGGGGTGAATTTGCTGAGCGCAGTTGACAACAGGCGGGGGTGGGGCCTCAGGGGTGTGTCTGCCCAGGGCCTCGGCAAGGGTTAACGCGGCCCTGGTGATGGTATGTTTTCGTCATGTTTATCCGTGCCGTGGGACTCTTTTTTTGACATTGGCAACACTTTTTTCTTTAAGTTAAACCCGGCACACGCTAAGGAGCTACATGACCTCGGCCTACTCCGGCGGCCCGCTTTGACATTGACCCCCATTACTGCTGCACACCCGCAGAGGAAGTGCCGTAGGCAGTGCAAGAGGAAGCAGAAGCGGGGAAAGCGCGGGGGTATCCGAGCCAGGCTAATGGCTAATCCACACAAGCCGGCTATAGACCCTTTTCAGTCACGTGACCTTCGTAAACGTGACCGCCATTTTGGACATGTAGTGGACTTCGGCTCGAATCAGTTTGAATGCGAGGAAGGCGACAAACGAAAAACATAAAAGAAAAAGGAGCGAGATGCAGAAAACACCTTCACTATCCAGCGACATAGGGCATTTACAGGGCGAGCAGAGGGAGAGGTATTTGCAAAAATTGAGGTTAGCAGGCTTAGAGAACGACGTTTACCTGCTTCCACCAGGATTGTTCACTGACGTACGGAAGTACACGAAGCCCTCGTCTTTACCTGACTTCGGCCCACATGATCTGTATACCTATGTCGTTAAAAACCCATCGCCATACACATACATGCCAACGTCCGAGGTTCCGGAGCGCGGGACGGCTTGCTCCAGGAGTGCTCCGGCCGAGGTTCCGGAGCGTGCTCCGGCTTGCTCCCCCTCAAATTAAGCAGCACGCTCCGGCTTGCTCCGGAGCAAGCCGGAGCGCGCTGCTTAATTTGAGGGGAACCTCGGCCGGAGCACGCTCCGGAACCTCGGCCGGAGCACTCCGGGAGCAAGCCAGAGCGCGCTGCTTAATTTGAGGGGAACCTCGGCCGGAGTGCGCTCCGGAACCTTGGCCGGAGCACTCCGGGAGCAAGCCGGAGCGTGCTGCTTAATTTGAGGGGAACCTCGGCCGGAGCACGCTCCGGAACCTCGGCCGGAGCACTCCGGGAGCAAGCCGGAGCGCGCTGCTTAATTTGAGGGGGAGCAAGCTGGATCGCGCTCCGGAACCTCAGAAGTTGGCTCCGGCAGCTATTTACACTGGATCCGGTGTAAATAGCTGCCGGATCATAATTATAGTAAACTAGTAAATACAGTAAAGGAAAAACTTGAGACTGAAAGGTTTTAACAGTCATCCAAATGACTGAACGTAAACATTGCTACAGTAACATACCAGCTACTTGTTGACATTAGCTAGTCAACAATAGCTACTACAGAAGAACAAAGAGGTTACAATGGGTTATTTTAACCTATTTGGTTACACACTCGCCGCCACAGAATGTTAACAGCAATGTAATGCCTTTTCTGGCTAATTTTATTCGTCTTACCGCCAACAAAGTGCTCACTACACAAGCATTGGTATGCCGAGGGCTGCCAATCTTTCCTGTTAATGGCCGCTATCCATCTTCTCCGTCGGGATCCGATAAAATTATAAACCTTGCCTTGTTTGTTGATGGTTACTACATCCAGGTGCACAACAATATAGTGGCATGATGGAAGTCTTGCTGAAAGTAAAAACTTTCTTTGCTGCCGTTCCTCAATGTTGGCTGTGGTAAACTACTGGTAGTACATGTCCAAAATGGCGGCCGTGTTTGTCGTGACGTCACGTGAAAAGGGTCCATACCGTCCATCGTACTCGCCAGTGTACGCTCCTTGGATAACAAACTGGATTATATTCACCTTTTGAGAGCGACCCAGCAGGCGCTGAGAGAGTGCTGTGTTTTTGTGTTCATGGAAACATGGCTCAACGACAGCATACCGGACTCCGCCATCCAGCTCGACTGGCTAACATGCTATCGAGCAGACAGATCCCTCATTGAAGGAGGTAAGACCCGTGGCGGCGGGGTCTGTGTTTACATCAGGGATTCTTGGTGTCAGGACGCTGTGGTAGTTTGCAGACACTGTTCACCCCTTGTGGAGTTTATGATCATCAAATGTCGGCCCTTCTATCTACTGAGGGAGTTTTCTGCCATCCTGCTTGTTGCAGTTTACATTCCTCCCAGCTGCAACAACAACGACAGGGACAAGGCACTGAGTGAACTGTACTGCGCCATCAGCGACCAACAGACAGCCCATCCAGAGGGACTTCTCATCGTAGCTGGGGATTTCAACCACGCAAATCTCAAAACAGTGTTTCCTCAGTTACATCAACACATTGACTTTGCAACACGGGGAAACAACACACTGGACCAGGTTTACACTACACAGAGGCTACATCCACATGACAACGGCAACGAGATTTTTTTTTTAGCAGGTAAAAAAAAATCGCGTCCACATGGACAACGGATCAGTAAAATATCAGGTCCATATGGCAATGCAACGCTTGCTGAAAACGATGCAATACACATGCCACACCTCTACGTGCGCTGTAAGACGGTCCCATCGGAGACACCAGAACAGTAGAAGAAGAAGTCGGACGCATGCGCATGTAACGGGTTTATTTTTTTCCACTTGCCATTGTGTGTAGTGGTGGGGAAATTCTGCGCTGGCCCTTTAAGAGAGTTATGGGAACGAGGCGCTGGCCTCTTTCAGTTCGTTTTGGAAGTGTAAGCGCCAATGCCACTGGACGTTTGCAGCCCGTCCTCAGCAGTGTATTTGTGTCTCATTTCTTCAGAATTAAAAGACTGGTGAACAACACGTCTGTTACACGCATAAACCCCTTCTTCTATCCAGCGTGAAGCACTCACAGGAACAAACACACAACAAGAAGAAGAAGATGGCTGCGTCTATGCAAGGAAATCGTGCCTTCTGTGTGTACAAATTAGTTTTATTAGTGTGCATAGTTTTATATAACTTAATTTTCTTATTGTGTGTGAACATTTTGAAAAGCATTTTTATATAATTTATATAACTTTTTATATTGTGTGTGAACATTTTGAAAAGCAGTCTTATCCAATAAATAAAAGAAATTCAAGAAATGGTTCAGTTACTTGTTTATTTAAAAGAAAAGCTGTATACAAAAGTGAATGCAATGCAGTGGTTCATACAAAACAGTCTGCTGAAGGGTCTTCTGACCCTTTTCCCCTCTGCCTCCATTATAGTCAGGTAACTGTTGCTTTGTGTGGAAGGCTGTACTTTCTGTTCATCAAAGCAGGTGTAAATTGTCTGTCTGGCAGGTCAGTCAGGTTAATGTGTAAACAATTTCAATTTCTGTTGTTGCGAATGATGCGCGCAAGAGTGCTGCTTGTTCTAGTCATGTGGTTGTGACGTCATCGTAAACAAATCCGTTCTACTCATCCAGACGACTTCGCAATGGCGCCGTTGCCAGATTTTTCCACTCTGGAACCCGTTCTCAAAAGATTTCGTTTTGGGGCACCCAAAACGCCGGTGCCGTGCGGACGCCAGGCCGAAACGATAAAAAATTTTATCAGATTCACCTGAATCCATTGCCGTGTGGACAGGGCCTGAGAAGAGCATACAAGGCCTCACCCCTCCCCATCTCGGTGCTTCAGACCACATCACTGTTATGCTAATGCCAGCATACAGGCTGAAGGTCAAAGTCACCAGACTGGTCCAGAAGCAGGTACGGGTGTGGCCAGAGGGTGCTTCCTCAGCACTTCAAGACTGCTTTAACATCACAGACTGGGACATGTTTAAGCAGGCAGCCACTTACAACCACCAGATCAACATCCAGGAGTATTCAGACACTGTTACAGCCTACATTAGTAAATGCACTGATGATGTCACAGACATTAAGACCATCACAGTACGGGCCAACCAGAAACCATGGCTGATGGGGGAAGTCTATCGGTTACTGAAAGCCCGGAACGCTGCTTTCAGAACAGATGATGAGGCTGGTCTGAGATCAGCAAGAGCCAACTTGTCCCATGGCATCAGACTAGCAAGGAAGCAGTACAGTAGCAGGATAGCCCATCATTTCACTGACAGCAGAGACACAAGCAGCCTGTGGCAGGGGATACAGACCATCACGGGCTATAAACCTCAACCACAGACCTGTGACAAGGATATCACTCTGCTGAACAGTCTAAATAACTTCTTTGGACAGTTTGAAGCCAACAACAGCATGCCTGCACAGAAAACACCACCCCTTCCGGATGACCAGGTGCTGTCCCTGTCTCCAGCCAGTGTGAGGAGATCCCTCTCCAGGATCAACACCCGCAAAGCTGTAGGACCTGACAACATTCCAGGTTGTGTGCTAAAGGACTGTGCAAAGGAGCTCACAGAAGTGCTCACAGACATCTTCAACACCTCCCTGAGCCAAGCTGTTGTTCCCACCTGCTTCAAGAGCACCACCATCATCCCTGTTCCAAAGAAGGCCTCTCCATCCTGCTTCAACGACTACCACCCTGTGGCACTGACCCCCATCATTATGAAGTGCTTCGAGCGGTTAGTCATGCAGCACATCAAATCCATCCTCCCGCCCTCCATAGACCCGTACCAATTTGCATATCAGGCTAATCGGTCCACTGATGATGCAATCTCCACCGCTTTCCACTCAGCTCTCACTCACCTGGACACTAAGGACTCTTACATGTGGATGCTGTTCTTAGACTTTAGTTCAGCATTTAACACAATCATCCCCCAGCAGCTGATACAGAAGCTGGACTGTCTAGGACTAAACACCTCCCTCTGCAACTGGTTGCTGGACTTCCTGACCGGAAGACCACAGGCAGTCCGGGTCGGCAGCAACACATCCAGCACCATCATTCTGAACACAGGGGCCCTCAAGGATGTGTGCTCAGCCCCCTTCTCTTCACCCTGCTGACCCACGACTGCACACCAACACACAACAGCAACCTTTTCATCAAGTTTGCGGATGACACGACTGTGGTGGGACTCATTAACAACAATGATGAGTCATACTACAGGGACGAGGTGAGCCAACTGGTTGCATGGTGCAGAGACAACAATCTCTCTCTCTCAATGTGGAGAAGACGAAGGAGATGGTTGTCGACTTCCGGAGAGCCTCCACCCAGCATCTTCCACTGACCATCAATGGTGCCGCTGTGGAGAGAGTGAGCAGCACCAAGTTCCTGTGTGTGTACCTCACCGAGGATCTCTCCTGGAGTAGCAATACCGCATCGCTGGCCAGGAAAGCTCAGCAGCGCCTCTACTTCCTCCGCAGACTGAAAAGAGCTAGAGCACCAGCCCTTATCATGCAGACCTTCTACCGTGGAACCATCGAGAGCATCCTGACCAGCTGCATCACTATGTGGTACGGCGGCTGTACTGCATCCTGCCGGAAGCCCCTGCAGCGCATAGTGAGAGCAGCTGAGAAGATCATCGGTGTCCCCCTACCCTCCCTTCAGGATATTTACAACACACGCCTGGCCCGCAGAGCACTCAGCATTGCAGGCGACTCCACCCATCCCAACCACCACTTCTTCAGCCTCCTGCCTTCTGGGAGGAGAATGAGAAGCCTCCAGGCGAGAACCAGTAGACTGAGAGACAGCTTCATCCACCAAGCCGTCAGGATGCTGAACTCCCTCCCAGGCCAGTACCCCCTTCCCTTAATACACAAACCAAATGTCACCAGCCACTTTAACGAACTGTAATGGAATTCAATTGCACTATGTTAAAACTGTTTACAATACTGTCTACACGTTTTTTTTTTGTTGTTGTTGTTAATTGCACTATATAGAAACTGTTTAGAACACTGTTTACACTTTTCACATATCTGCCATATTTATACTTACACTGAAACTTCTGCTCATACTGCCATTTATTTATTTATATTTATACTGATAATTACTATAATGTCAGACTGCTGTTCCCGTTTACATTGTTCATTCTGTTTATATTGTCATTCGTCACTTTTAAATTTATACCGTTAATTCTGTTCACACTGCCACATTTGCACTTTCTGGATTGCCACTGTCTTGTCTTTTCTTAGATAGGTTTAGCTTGTGTGTGTAACCCCCCCCCCCCCCCCCCCCCCCCCCCCCGGGGTTTTTTTTTCCCTCCCCCCTTTTTTCCTTTGTATAGTTTATACCTTGGACCTATATTTTATATTTCATGTTTATTACTGTTTGCACTGCGGATAAGAGGGAAACGCAATTTCAATTCTCTATATGTCCTGCACATATGGCATTATTGACAATAAAGGCAAGGCAAGTTTATTTATATAGCACATGTCATACACAATGGCAATGTGCTTTACAGAAGTAAAAACAAAAACAGTAAGCAATAGAGAAATAAAATTACATAAAATAATTTTTTTTATTCTAAAACAATTAATTAAAAGAATTAAAAGAAAATAATAAGAATTAAACAATAGTAAAAATAAAATAATAAAATGAAGTAGTAGTTCAAATAGGATGAGAAAAAAAACAGCAGAATAGAATAAAGAATAAAATAGAATAAAGTTAAAGTAAATTTAAAACATACAGAGAAAGTAAAGATTATAAAAAATGTAAAGAAGACAATATTAATTATTTAACAGAAAGCATCTGAAAACAGCTTGGTCTTTAACCTAGATTTGAAGCTGCCAACAGCAGGAGCATTTTTAATGTCCTCTGGCAGTTGGTTCCATAGCTGTACTGCATAGTAGCTAAAAGCTGCTTCACCATACTTTGTTTTAACAACTGGTTTTAATAGTAAATTTTTCTGTTTTGATCTGGTAGATCTGATTGGGTTAGGCCGCTGCAACATATCAGAGAGGTAATTGGGCCCTGTACCATTTAAAGATTTGTATACCAGCAGCAATACTTTAAAGTCAATTCTGTAGCTTACTGGAAGCCAGTGAAGGGACCTTAGAATTGGAGTAATGTGCTCTGTTCTTTTTGTTCGTGTGAGAACCCTAGCCGCTGCATTTTGAACCAGCTGAAGTCGTTTGATGGTCTTTTTTGGCAGGCCTGTGAAAAGGCCATTGCAGTAATCAACCCTACTAGAGATGAAGGCATGTATTAGTTTTTCCAGATCATTTTTTGACATAAGTCCTCTTAGTTTGGAAATGTTTTTTAGGTGATAAAATGCCATTTTAGTGATTGCTTTCATGTGACTGTCAAAGTTTAGCTCGCTGTCAATGAAAACACCAAGATTTTTAACCATTTCTTTAGTTTTAATCCCTTTTGTGTCAAGAATAGTGGTAATCCTGAGTCTTTCATCTTTTTTTCCAAATAGAATTACTTCTGTTTTATCTGTGTTCAGCTGAAGAAAATTTTGTGACATCCAGCTATTGATTTGATCGATACACTGGGAGAGACATTCAAGGGGGGCATAATCATTAGGTGATAGAGCAAAATAAATTTGGGTGTCATCTGCATAGCAGTGATACAAAATTGAATTTTTATTGATAATTTGCCCAAGTGGGAGCATATAAAGGTTGAAATGTAATGGTCCAAGAATCGACCCCTGGGGGACACCACAGGTCAAGGACATTGACGTTGAGGAACAATTTCCCAGGGTAACAAAGAAGCTTCTATCTTTTAAGTATGAATTTAACCAATTGATAACTTCACCAGTCAATCCAACCCAGTGTTCAAGTCGATATAGCAGTATGTTGTGATCAACAGTATCAAAAGCTGCACTGAGGTCCAGTAATACCAGGACCGATGTTTTGCCTGCATCAGTATTAAGACGTATGTCATTTATAACTATAATCAGCGCTGTTTCAGTGCTATGATTGGCACGAAATCCTGACTGAAAATGATCAAAACGGCTGTTTGATATTAAGAAGGCAGTTAATTGATTGAAGACAATTTTTTTCCAGGATTTTCCCGATGAATGGTAAATTTGATATTGGCCTGTAGTTATTTAACACTGAAGGATCCAGATTATTTTTTTTAAGAAGGGGCTTTACAACAGCTTTTTTTAGGGACACAGGAACAATGCCAGTCTCCAGGGATGTATTTATAATTTGAAGCACATCTGTAATTATAAGATGAAGAACAGACTTAAAAAAGTTGGTGGGCAGAATGTCCAGTTCAGATGTTGAGGAACTGAGATTTTGTACAGTTTTTTCAAGAGTCTCATAATCAATTAAACAAAATTCTGACATTGTGTTGAAGTTATCTATCTGTGTCATTGGTGATTGCAGTTTTTCAATTTTTTGCAACTGAGATATATTATGAGAAATATTCTGCCGTATTTTATCAATTTTACCTTTGAAAAAGGATGCAAACTCATTGCATTTATTAACTGAGAGAAGTTCAGGTGCTAATTGTGGTGCTAAAAGTTGACTTGAACTTGAACTTGCACACTCGCGTCCTCCATTTTTCTCTCCTGTTTCAAATTTGTATCCCACAATGCCTTGCGCAAACAGGGAAAGCCCATCACATGATGCATGATGTACAGTGGTGCTTGAAAGTTTGTGAACCCTTTAGAATTTTGAAATTTCTGCATAAATATGACCTAAAATATCATCAGATTTTCACACAAGTCCTAAAAGTAGATAAAGAGAACCCAGTTAAACAAATTAGACAAAAATATTATACTTGGTCATTTATTTATTGAGGAAAATGATCCAATATTACATATCTGTGAGTGGCAAAAGTATGTGAACCATTGCTTTCAGTATCTGCTGTGGCCCCCTTGTGCAGCAATAACTGCAACTAAACGTTTCCGGTAACTGTTGATCAGTCCTGCACACCAGCTTGGAGGAATTTTAGCCCATTCCTCCGTACAGAACAGCTTCAATTCTGGGATGTTGGTGGGTTTCCTCACATGAATTGGTCGCTTCAGGTCCTTCCACAACATTTCGATTGGACTAAGGTCAGGACTTTGACTTGTCCATTCCAAAACATTGACATTATTCTTCTTTAACCATTCTTTGGTAGAATGACTTGTGTGCTTAGGGTCGTTGTCGTGCTGCATGACCTATCTTCTCTTGAGATTCAGTTCATGGACAGATGTCCTGACATTTTCCTTTAGAATTTGCTCGTATAATTCAGAATTCATTGTTCCATCAATGATGGCAAGCCGTCCTGGCCCAGATGCAGCAAAACAGGCCCAAACCATGATGATACCACCACCACATTTCACAGATGGGATAAGGTTCTTATGCTGGAATGCAGTGTTTTCCTTTCTCCAAACATAATGCTTCTCATTTAAACCAAAAAGTTCTATTTTGGTCTCATGCATCCACAAAACATTTTTCCAATAGCCTTCTAGCTTGTCCATGTGATCTTTAGCAAACTGCAGACGAGCAGCAATGTTCTTTTTGGAGAGCAGTGGGTTTCTCCTTGCAGCCCTGCCATGCCCACCATTGTTGTTCAGTGTTTTCCTGATGGTCGACTCATGAACATTAAGATTAGCCAATGTGAGAGAGGCCTTCAGTTGCTTAGAAGTTACCCTGGGGTCCTTTGTGACCTCACTGACTATTACATGCCTTGCTCTTGGAGTGATCTTTGGCTACATCCACACGACAACGGCAACGAGATGTTATTTAAAAAAATATCGAGTCCAAATGGGCAACGATCAGTAAAATATCAGGTCCATATGGCAACGCAATGCTTGCTGAAAACGATGCAATACACATGCCACACCTCTAGGGGCGCTGTAAGACGGTCCCTTCGGAGACACCAGAACAATAGAAGAAGTAAGGACGCATGCGCATAAACTATTATGCGCGAGACTTCATATTAGCCACAAAGTCAGGAAAATCTGTTCGTAAAATTACGTTATAATGACCAAATACAATGAAAATTATTTTTCCAGTCTCACCTGTGAAAGGTAATCCCATGTGATCTCGTTTGGACGGTAAACCTGTTGGTACAGTTAAACGCAGCACATGAATGAGGCATCTTTATTCTCCGCTTTGACCTATCCAATATGGCGGCGAGGATGACGTATGATTCTACGTGGAAGGCGGCATCTTTAATGGTCCAGAATAAATTGAATGATACACGTTGATGGATTAATTTGTTGTTCTACGCCCTTTTTGAGGAATGTATTGTAGGACTTAAACCAACATCTGAAGAGGTGAGATCGCTCCTTTTTTTCCCTATTTTTGCTGGCGGGATTGACTCTGCCCTAAGGGCTATTCTCTCTCTCTCTCACATTGCACCATTACACAATAAATATTCACAGTGAAAATATTTTGTAAGCGCGTTTCATGAAACAAGTTATAGGATTTGTTGACAACTCGCATCGAGTTCGTTACACTTCTACCCAGCGTGAAGCACTGACAGTCATGTGGTTGTGACGTCATCGTAAACAAATCTGTTCTACTTATCCAGACGACTTCGCAACGGCAACGTTGCAAGATCTTTCCACTCTGGAATACGTTCTCAAAAAGATTGCGTTTTGGGTGCCCAAAATGCCGGTGCCGTGTGGACGCCAGGCCTAAACGATAAGCAATTGTATCGGAGTCACCTGAATCCGTTGCCGTGTGGACAGGGCCTTTGTTGGTTGACCACTCCTGGGGAGGGTAGCAATGGTCTTGAATTTCCTCCATTTGTACACAATCTGTCTGACTGTGAATTGGTGGAGTCCAAACTCTTTAGAGATGGTTTTGTAGCCTTTTCCAGCCTGATGAGCATCAACAACGCTTTTTCTGAGGTCCTCAGAAAACTCCTTTGTTCGTGCCATGATCCACTTCCACAAAGATGTGTTGTGAAGATCAGACTTTGATAGATCCCTGTTCTTTAAATAAAACAGGGTGCCCACTCACACCTGATTGTCATCCCATTGATTGAACACACCTGACTCTAATTTCACCTTCAATTAATCCTAGAGGTTCACATACGTTTGCCACTCACAGATATGTAATATTGGATCATTTTCTTCAATAAATAAATGACCAAGTATAATATTTTTGTCTCATTTGTTTAACTGGGTTCTCTTTATCTACTTTTCGGACTTGTGTGAAAATCTGATGATGTTTTAGGTCATATTTATGCAGAAATATAGAAAATTCTAAAGGGTTCACAAACTTTCAAGCACCACTGTAGTATCTTGAATTGGGTCATGGTGAAGCAAGAAAAAATAGTGGAGAATTTAGGGCCACATGGCCCTAAATTCAGTAATTGTTCTATTTCTTTTTTTTTATTTAAAAAAACTAACAAAATTGTAAGTCTGTGATTCAAATTCAGTAGGTTTTCGTCCACTAAACAAAAATAATTGGGTGTCAGGGAAAATTCTTTTTATGACCTAAACTTGAAGAATCTGAAAGGCAGTCTACCTTTAAAGGACATTTCTCCTGGCTGTTTCTGGGCAAAACTATCTGAACCTCATATACAGTGGTGCTTGAAAGTTTGTGAACCCTTTAGAATTTTCTATATTTCTACATAAATAAGACCTAAAACATCATCAAATCTTCACACAAGTCCTAAAAGTAGATAAAGAGAACCCAGTTAAACAAACAAGACAAAAATATTATACTTGGTCATTTATTTATTGAGGAAAATGATCCAATATTACATATCTGTGAGTGGCAAAAGTATGTGAACCTTTGCTTTCAGTATCTGGTGTGACCCCCTTGTGCAGCAGTAACTGCAACTAAACGTTTCTGGTAACTGTTGATCAGTCCTGCACACCGGCTTGGAGGAATTTTAGCCCATTCCTCCGTACAGAACAGCTTCAACTCTGGGATGTTGGTGGGTTTCCTCACATGAACTGCTCACTTCAGGTCCTTCCACAACATTTCCATTGGATTAAGGTCAGGACTTTGACTTGGCCATTCCAAAACATTAACTTTATTCTTCTTTAACCATTCTTTGGTAGAATGACTTGTGTGCTTAGGGTCGTTGTCTTGCTGCATGACCCACTTTCTCTTTAGATTCAGTTCATGGACAGATGTCCTGACATTTTCCTTTAGAATTCACTGGTATAATTCAGAATTCGTTGTTCCATCCATGATGGCAAGCCATCCTGGCCCAGATGCAGCAAAACAGGCCCAAACCATGATACTACCGGTACCACCACCATATTTCACAGATGGGATAAGGTTCTTATGCTGGAATGCAGGGTTTTCCTTTCTCCAAACATAACGCTTCTCATTTAAACCAAAAAGTTCCATTTTAGTCTCATCCATCCACAAAACATTTTTCCAATAGCCTTCTGGCTTGTCCATGTGATCTTTAGCAAACTGCAGATGAGCAGCAATGTTCTTTTTGGAGAGCAATGGCTTTCTCCTTGCAACCCTGCCATGCATACCATTGTTGTTCAGTGTTCTCCTGATGGTGGACTCATGAACATTAGCCAATGTGAGAGAGGCCTTCAGTTGCTTAGAAGTTACCCCGGGGTCCTTTGTGTCCTCGCTGACCATTACACGCCTTGCTCTTGGAGGGATCTTTGTTGGTTGACCACTCCTGGGGAGGGTAACAATGGTCTTGAATTTCCTCCATTTGTACACAATCTCTCTGACTGTGGATTGGTGGAGTCCAAACTCTTTAGAGATGGTTTTGTAACCTTTTCCAGCCTGATGAGCATCAACAACACTTTTTCTGAGGTCCTCAGAAATCTCCTTTGTTCATGCCATGATACACTTCCACAAACATGTGTTGTGAAGATCAGACTTTGATAGATCCCTGTTCTTTAAATAAAACAGCGTGCCCACTCACACCTGATTGTCATCCCATTGATTGAAAACACCTGACTCTAATTTCACCTTCAAATTAACTGCTAATCCTAGAGGGTCACATACTTTTGCCACTCACAGATATGTAATATTGGACCATTTTCCTCAATAAATAAATTACCAAGTATAATATTTTTGTCCCATTTATTTAACTGGGTTCTCTTTATCTACTTTTAGGGCTTGTGTGAAAATCTGATGATGTCTTAGGTCATATTTATGCAGAAATATAGAACATTCTAAAGGGCTCACAAACTTTCAAGCACCACTGTAATATTATATATTATTATACATACAGGACACTTTTGATGGAATAAAAACTATTCCCTTCTAGCAGGTTTCATTCATTTGGTTTAATACTATTGCAATTTTGTTAGTATATCATTTATCCTATGTGTATTATGTCACTCTACCCAATGGAGAATGAGCGTTGAACATGGTTGATGATATTGCATGGTTGTCAAGACAACATAACATTTTATGTCGGAGACATAAAACTTCCATACTAGTGAGCAATTGTAACAATTTGTAAACAAACATGACTGCCAGGTTTGCTTCATGAAATATGGAAGATTTTGAGAGAATTTTGAAAGTGAAAGATGCATTGAACACATGAAAGGAATGTGTGTGTATAATAAAAATAAATGGCTTTTTTCATGGTATAATCAGATATATTCCATTCAGTTAGCATGATACTGAACTTGTCTTTGACTTATTCAATATCATGCTAGCTGAATGGAATATATCTGATATACCACTCAATGTTAGCTAATATAATATAGGGGCTGCACGGTGGTTAGCGCTGTCGCCTCACAGCAAGAAGGTCTGGGTTCGAGCTGGGTTTTGAACCTGGTTTGCTGGTGTGATAATCCAGCAAACCCCCACTAGGCCACCAGGGGGATGACTCAAATGCAGAGGCATGAGGCGGAAGTAGAAAAAGTATCAAAAGTTTTATTTACAATACTTACAAAAAATCCAAAAAGTATAATCCAAAACGCTCAGAAGATCTTAAGGGAAAAAATAAAAAATCCAAAAGTTCAAAGTCAATACAAAAGCCAAAAAAACTAGAAAAGAAAAGGCAAAAATACCAAACGCTCAGAAGATTCACAAAGTCAAAAAACAAAATCCACAAAGTCCAAAAGAAAGCAAAAATACAAAGAACACAAGGACATGGACGAGGAAATCGGAACAGAGATAACTGGAGCTTAAACATAACAGCACAAAGACTCCGTGACAAGAGGACTGAACTCAGGGGGTATAAATACACAAAATAAATTGGAAACAGGTGACACTAATGAAAACAGGCAATCAACACCACCACAAAACACAGGACACAGTAGCGACCTCTAGAGGCCAAAACAAACATAGACAAAAAACAGGAAATAACAGCGGCCTCTAGAGGCCAAAACAGTCCCAGTCCTAACAGAGCCCCATGGCCGGCAAGGGCCTTTCTGTGCGGAGTTTGCATGTTCTCCCCGTGTCCGCGTGGGTTTCCTCCGGGTGCTCCGGTTTCCCCCACAGTCCAAAGACATGCAGGTTAGGTTAACTGGTGACTCTAAATTGACCGTAGGTGTGAATGTGAGTGTGAATGGTTGTCTGTGTCTATGTGTCAGCCCTGTGATGACCTGGCGACTTGTCCAGGGTGTACCCCGCCTCTCGCCCGTAGTCAGCTGGGATAGGCTCCAGCTTGCCTGTGACCCTGTAGAAGGATAAAGCAGCTAGAGATAATGAGATGAGATATAATATTTTAAGCATAGCCAGGGGTTTGGACTCAGATATGGGTAAAGGCATGGACTCAGGCTTGGAAATGGACTCAGGCAGGCACGGGTATGGACTTAGGTGTAGACGTGGGCATGGATTCAGGTATGGGCATGGACTTAGCCATAGACTCAGCAGATAGGGTGATGACATCTTCCTCAAAGCCAGAAGGCAGGGTAAGGACCTCATCCCTGCTGCCCTGCTGTCAGGAGGCAGAGTGGTAATATCAGCTTTGAAATGCAGTCAGCCTCTGGAGGGAGCTCTTGGGAGCAGGCCACCCAGTCAGCCTCTGGAGGGAGCGCTTGGGTGCAGGCCACCCATTCAGCCTCTGGAGGGAGCTCTTGGGTGCAGGCTGTCTAATCAGCCTCTGGAAGGAGCTCTTGGGTGCAGGCTGCTCAGTCATCCTCTGGAGGGAGCGTTTGGGTGCAGGCTGCTCAGTTGACCTCTGGAGGAAGCGCTTGGGTGCAGACTACTCAGTTGACCTCTGGAGGGAGCGCTTGAGTGCAGGCTGCTCAGTTGACCTCTGGAGGGAGCGCTTGGGTGCAGGCTGCCCAGTCGACCTCTGGAGGGAGCGCTTGGGTGCAGGCTGCTCAGTTGACCTCTGGAGGGAGCGTTTGGGTGCAGACTGCTCAGTTGACCTCTGGAGGGAGTGCTAGGGTGCAGGCTGCTCAGTTGACCTCTGGAGGGAGTGCTAGGGTGCATGCTGCTCAGTTGACCTCTGGAGGGAGCGCTTGGGTGCAGGCTGCCCAGTCGACCTCTGGAGGGAGCACTTGGGTGCAGGCTGCTCAGTTGACCTCTGGAGGGAGCATTTGGGTGCAGGCTGCTCAGTTGACCTCTGGAGGGAGTGCTAGGGTGCAGGCTGTCCAGTCGATCTCTGGAGGGAGCGCTTGGGTGCAGGCTGCTCAGTTGACCTCTGGAGGGAGTGCTTGGGTGCAGGCTGCCCAGTTGACCTCTGGAATGGCCTCTGGAGAAGAGGCCACCCTGTCAGCCTCAGGTCTGAGCTCTGGAGATGAAGCTGCCCTGTCAGCCTCTGGAACATCCATGCTGGTTTCAAGAATTTGAAGACCATACATCACATATAGCTAAAATGTTAGGTATTTGAATCAAACAATTTGTTATGTTTACACAAAAATATTCACCTCATTTTGCCAAATTTGAAGCTCATGTTTTAGTCTGGGTTACAAGATTGGGTTGGTGTAATCAGTGTCGCCTGTTCTACGTGATATTGCCCCATCCATTTAGGTTGAAATTGGTTTTGATATTGGGAAGCAGGGCTTTACATTAGCACCCGCCCACCCGCCAAATGTGGGTAAAATTTGGCTTTGGCAGGTAATGACTTTAGTCCCACTAGCCACTTTGGCGGGTGGTTTATTCTGTGGTATGACAATATATTTTAATTGTAGTTTTCTCTGAAGGCATCTGATATAATAAACGCATTGCAATGTGATATTACGCGCCTACAACTCCCATGAGCACCTGCATAAACATTCTGACACAACATGTTAGAATTGTTTAGAACGTCTCAGATAAAATCAGTGATACGGTAACCTGCGGTTAATGAACGAAGTAACAAAGTTGCTGACGACTGACAAGCGCACTATGTGGCGGCATATAGCTGAAGTTTCAAACCCTGCTGCTCAGGGGAAAAGGGGCAGAGATGCGCAGGGCCGGAGCAGCATTTTAAAATCACCGAGGTCCATGATGCGCAAAGCGCGCGCCGAAAAATGTTCGACATATTTAAATGAGAGGGGTGAATTACACGAGATCTATTCCTGAAATTACTTTTAATGGTGTTTGAACTGAATATCATCAGTTTTGAAAAAAAAAAAATCATGTATGTGGCAAGGGTAAGATCTGTTTAATGGTTTGATCTGGCCCAAGCAATGAGGACAAAAGATACCCAAACCATGTAGCCTATGGAACTAAGATACATTAACAATCTGGCATCCGTTACACCTACACCAAAAAAAAAAAAAACATTCTGGGAAAAAAAAATAAGTATACACCACCATGTTTTAGGCAAAGTTATCTAAGGAAAACATAAGTTGAAACTTTCCACTCTATTGCTTTGGCTTATCGAATGATTTATTTTTAAAATCACAAACAAGGCAGGCTACAACTGCGCTGCTGCACATGCAGTACGGAGTAAACCTGAAAAGTAAACCCGATCCGCTCAGAGAGTCATACGAGCTCCTCTTGAGCTCCTCTTTTGCCTCTTTCAACATATTGAAAATAGGGGTTTGATGGCGCATCCTATATGGAAAGCCACTAGAGGCAAAACATGGCCACGCTCACATTACACCACAGGTTCCTGAATGTGGTCCTGGAATGCACCATTTTCCCCTGGTTGAGCTATAATCAGCTAATTAACTAATTATACAACAATTCATTAATATACAGACTCACTAATTTGAGTGGCTGAGCAGCGTTCCATTAGTGCCTATGTTTAGTATAACTGAACTGGGACGTTACCCCTTTTCAACCCACAGAGAACGGATTCTGTTCTTGTTCAAAGAATCCTGAATGGAATTGGTTCAAGAACCTGTTCCCTGTTGGTTGAAAAGGCGTACCTACTCATTCGTAAGTTTTTTTTTTTTTTTTTATAGGCTGTAGCCATGATGTCATCATGTTGTCAGAATCAGTGTAATGCATCTCTCATAACCCGGGACGGAACAATACCATCCTCTGTGTGTGTGTGTGTGTGTGTGTGTGTGTGTGTGTGTGTGCAGGGCCGCTGACAGCTTTGGCTGGGCCCGGGACAAAATGCTCTGAATGGGCCCCCCCGGGTCAACCCACACACATACCCACCTCTCTTATCCCAGTCTCTACTCACGCGATTGGGGTGCTTTTGAAGGAGCAGCGATGGACGGGGGATTTCGGGCAGGGCTGAGGGCGAACATAGTATACTGTGCGTGCGTACTGTCCAGTGTGAAAAGCAGAGAAGAACACACCGCTCGAGAAACGGCGGGATATGATTGCGGGCTAATGTGAATATTCTTAGCTTCAATCAGATATATGAAACGCAATGTTATTAAGCCGTTGTGGTTATGAAATGATTCAATGCCCTGTGCGTTTGATATGGTGTTCAGTGTGACTTGCTCTCCCCTCGTTTGTAACATGAATTGCATGCCGCGCGTGCCTTGGTTGGGGTTACTTTACGGGGCTGGAAAAAGTTGGCTGTGTCTTACCTGGCTCAGCTGCCCCACTGCCTTTGCTAGTACCTGCTGCATCATCCGAATCTTTTTTAAAATATTTATGCAGTGAGCCCCTGAGTCTCTTGGTTTCTTCCTCTCTTTTTCTCTTTTTTTTTCTGTGCTCCTGACTTGTGCATGTTGGCAAATGGCACGCACGCTGATTGTCGAAGTGCTATGATCGAACGATGTCGTTTTTTTCCCCTTAAAGGTGGAGTACGAGATTTTGGAATAACGGTTCCCGCAAGCCATATTTTGAAAAGAAACACGCCCGCCCTCGCCATGCTCCCACCCCCCGCGTCTCCACCCCCCTCCCCTCCACCCCCCTCCCCCTTATAAAGCCTGAGAAATTCCGGAGCTCGTTAAGTTAGAGTGTAGAGAGCTTGGAAAAATAGCTCAAACTTTCTCATTTAAACTGTGTTTTCAGCCCCAATTTTCACTCCACACACACAATTTTCTCAAAAGTAGTAGCCACACTTGTCCTGATTCACACAGTGTGTCTACCTACACGATAGGACTTACAGTTTTTGAATGAGAAGCCTGAAAGTAAGGAGAGGACAGGCGCGCTGCCCCATAGACTCCCATTATAAACTTGGCAGAAAAGTCACTCATTTTTAACTCGCTCTAGTGACCTCATTTTTTACACTACAGACAAAAAAATTACATCAGTGTGTTCAGGAGAGCCTTGTGGCACTCACTGTGAAAGAATTTTGTGAAAATCTCCTTCCGTTTTCATGTAAATCCCCGTTGTTTGGAGGGAGCGCACTGAGAAAATCCTGTGACACTCTGCTCGCAGCACGCGGGTTGGGGGAGGGGCTGCTCACTCTCTCTCACTCACACACACACACACACACACACACACAGAAGGGACGGGCTGAAAGAGTCAGACCAAACCATTTTTGCATTAGGGGTGGTAGGGGGTTCTTGACGCCTTTTTCAAAGACAATAAAGGCAAAAGATCTAGAAATCATTTATTGAATGCAAATATAGCACATTTCTCCCCCAAATCAACACATTTTGAAATGAAATAAAATAATTGCAACTTCATGAGAGCCCAGTTCTGGGCCCCCCCATTCCTGGGCCCGGGACAACATACCCGTTTGTCCCCCCCCTGTCGGCGGGCCTGTGTGTGTGAGTGTATTATTTACCAGCTGAGGGGGTCCATATCGTGAAATACCGTGACCGAGGTCTTGAAAATACTGACCAAGGCCTCTGGGCCGAGGTCACGGTATTTCACAATACGGACTGACCTTAAGCTGGGAAATAATCTCATTCTCATTATCTCTAGCCGCTTTATCCTGTTCTACAGGGTCGCAGGCAAGCTGGAGCCTATCCCAGCTGACTATGAAGTTCGAAAATGTAAATTTAACAGCTTCATGAAAATGCACTGATGGTTACCATAGAAACCCTGTGTCTCCTGCACTGCGTTCCTCCCCCAAGTCGCGTGTGTGCTCATTCGCTTTTGTGTTCTTGGTCTCAGAGTCGCACGCACCAAACAGAGACAGAATCGTTTAACATCATTATCAATGCACTTTTTACAGAGATGTTTTAATGTTATTCTTTATTTTTTTATACAGTTGAATATTTAGCATGCAAATGTATTTTCAGCTCTTAAAATGACCGAGGTCCGGACCGCGGAGGCCTCAGAACTGGCTCCGGCCATGGAGATGAACAAGATGCTAATAGGAAGATAAGACAGTTCAATGACAAATGGACGTTTGGGTGAGATTGGCTAGTTCATAGCAAAACCGAAAATACCATGTACTGCAAAGACTGTAGAAAGTCTGGCAAAGACAGGCACCAGTAATTTTAAACTCGAAACTATAAAGGGCCACGAAAAGTCAAATGCACACATCAGTACTATAACATCAAAACAGGCAAAGACGGCTGGTCACTACAGGGCAGCATTGCTTTCAGTCCAAGGTGGTCATGAAGTCAGCTGAGCTGGAGAGGATGGAGCTGCTGTTTAGAAATGTTCACACAATTGGAAAGAAGTTGATCCCACCCCAGCTATCAACTTATGGCCTGCTGGAAACCTCAGGTCACGAAAACCATTTTTCATGGACCATTCAGACTCATCTGATGATGAATGTAATGAGGACATTTAATGTCTCTCTCTACACATGTTCTCACACACACACACACACACACACACACACTATTAATAGATAATACATAATATACATAATAATACTTGATAATACATATAATACTTGCATATCAAAACATCAAATGTTTTTCAGTGATAAATGTTTTGAATTGGACTTTTAATATTAGAATCAGTTCAGTTGTACTGAATGTTATTTTTCATATTATATGATATTTCATATTGTAAGGGGCTTGAATTTGAGTTCAATAAACAGAATACTCTGTTTATATTTTTGTCTGAATTGGTTGCATGTTTTCATATAGGGAGCTACCTTAACAGCACTGAATACTTGAGTGCTACTGTAGAGATACATTATACGCTGCCATTCATAATTAAATCTAGATCTTCTGAACTTTAATGTATCGTGGTGAAGAAAAAACTTCGATTTCCTGGCAACAAAATTGTGGCTAGTGAAAAGGCTGAATGGCTAGTGACTCGGGAAAACCACTAGCCACAGTGGCCGGTGAGCAAAAAAGTTAATGTAAAGCCCTGTTGGGAAGGTGTGCAATGATGCTGTTGTATTATACCAGGTGGGTGGAGCACAGAAGCACGGCAGGCCAGAACTGAGTTCTCAATAACTCTTTTATTGTCAGCTTTTCAGCTTCTACACGTTCACTCATACACACACACACGCCACACACACGTGTTCTGGTCGGGAGAGCCCCCTTCCTCTGCTCTCCCTCTCCTCTTATAGGGTGCGGTCACTGGGGAAGACACACAAACACAGGTTAATTCCCGTCAGGTGCAGTGATTCTGCCACTTACCTTCCCTGACTCCGTCCTCCCTTCACAGACCGACGCTTGACCACGCCCCTGCTGCCACATACCCCCACCACCCAACTCAGGCCGGGGAGCTGTCCGGCCTGCAGCTGACTCCCCCCCCTTGACGGGAGAGGAAATCCACCACGACCATCTGCGCCCCCGGCCTGTGGACCACCTCAAACTTAAACGGCTGGAGTGCCAGATACCAATGGGTGATCCGCGTGTTGGCATCCTTCATGCGGTGGAGCCACTGCAGGGGCGTGTGGTTCAACCAGAGGGTGAAAGGGCACCCCAGCAGGTAGTAGCAGAGGGCGAGGACCGCCCACTTGATGGTGAGGCATTCTTCCCTATGGTGCTGTACCTTCCCTCACACACTGACAGCTTGCAGCTGATGTACAACACTGGACGGTCCTCCACCTCCTGGGACAGAACAGCCCCCAGCCCTCTGTCCAATGCGTCTGTCTGCAAAACAAAGGGGAGAGAAAAGTCAGGGGAGTGTAATAGTGGCCCCCCACACAGTGCAGCCTTTACCTTAGAGAAAGCCCACTGGCATTGCTCCATCCACTGGACTGGGTCTGGTGCCCCCTTTTTAGTGAGATCAGTCAGTGGGCTGGTGACGTCCGAATAATTAGGTATAAACCTACGATAGTAGCCAGCCAGCCCCAGGAACTGTCTCACCCCCTTTTTGGTCTTGGGCCTCAGGCAGGCCACAATAGCTGCTGTCTTATTGATTCGGGGACGCACCTGCCCATTACCCAAGTGGAAGCCCAGATACCATACTTCCACCCGCCCAATCGCACACTTCTTTGGGTTGGCTGTGAGCCCTGCTCACCTCAGCGACCTAAGGACGGCCCTTAGGTGTTCTAGGTGCTGCGGCCAGTCATTACTATAAATAATAATGTCGTCCAGGTGTGCAGCCGCATAGGTGGCGTGGGGGCGGAGGACCCTATCCACAAGCCGCTGGAACGTAGCGGGCGCCCCAAACAGCCCAAAAGGAAGTGTGATGAACTGGTGTAGGCCAAACGGTGTGGAAAAGGCCGTTTTCTCTTGGGATAGAGGAGTCAAGGGGATTTGCCAATATCCCTTTGTCAAATCCAGTGTCGAATAAAAGCGAGCCATGCCTAGTCGATCGAGCAACTCGTCAATACGAGGCATTGAGTACGCGTCAAACTTAGACATCGTGTCGACTTTTCTATAGTCCACACAGAACCAGACCGACCCATCAGACTTGGGAACCAAGACCACCAGGCTGCTCCAGTCACTGTGGGACTCCTCGACAATGCCCATTTCGAGCATGGCCTCGATTTCTTCCTGAACCACCTTTTTCTTGTGTTCAGACAGTCTGTAAGGGCGGCTGTGCGCTACTACCCCCGGGGGCATCTCAATGTGGTGTTCTATGAGGTGGGTGTGGCCAGGCAGGGGCGAGAACACATCAGAAAATTCCGTTTGCAACTGGGCTACCTCCATGAGCTGGATCGGGGAGAGGTGGTCTCCACAGGGGACCGGAGTGGTGGGCAATGTCAGTTTTCCCTTTTGAACCTCTGGCCCCAGCTCCGCCTTCTCTGGAACCACCGACACCAATGCCACGGGGACCTCCTCATTCCAAAGTTTTAACAGATTGAGGTGGTAAATCTGTAACGCCCCACCCCTGTCTGTTCGCCTCACCTCATAGTCGATGTCCCCGACTCGCTGTGTGACCTCAAAGGGTCCTTGCCACCTGGCGATTAATTTGGAGCTTGATGTAGGCAACAACATGAGTACTTTATCTCCCAGTGTGAACTCCCTAAGGCGCATGCCCCTGTCATACAGACGGACTTGACGTTCTTGGGCCTGCCGCAAATTTTCCTGGGTTAAGTGCATGAGGGTGTGGAGTTTGGCATGCAGGTCGATAACGTACTGAATTTCATTTTTACTTGTTGAAGGTCCCTCCTCCCAGTTTTCACACAGCACATCTAGAATGCCATGCAGTTTACGCAATATAATAATTTGAACGGGGAGAACCCCGTAGAGGCTTGTGGGACCTCTCGCACTGCGAATAACAGGGGCTCGAGCCATTTATCCCAGTTGCTTGCATTCTCGCTTACAAATTTTTTAATTATGTTTCTGAGGGTGCGGTTGAACCGTTCGACTAAGCCATCCGTTTGTGGGTGATAAACGCTGGTGCGGATCAGCTTAATTCCCAGTAACCCATACAGTTCGCGCAGTGTGCGTGACATAAACATAGTGCCTTGACCAGTCAGAATCTCTTTGGGGATTCCGACTCGGGAGATGACACGGAAGAGCACTTCCGCAATACTGCATGCTGAGATATTGCAAAGAGGCACTGCTTCCGGATATCGCGTTGCATAGTCCACCAGAACTAAAATAAAGTGATATCCTCATGTTGACCGATCTAATGGCCCAACAAGATCCATCCAAATTCTTTCGAATGGGGTCTCAATTAATGGCAGAGGGCACAAAGGCGCTTTTGGAATGGCCGCTGGATTTACTAACTGGCATTCGTGGCATGCCGTACACCACCTACGTTCATCGCCACGAATCCCTGGCCAATAGAACCGGGCCATTATTCGGGCTAGTGTCTTATCCTGCCCTAAGTGTCCAGCCATGGGATTAAAGTGAGCCGCCTGAAATATAGATTCCCGGTGGCTCTTTGGGATTAAAAGCTGTTATTGGCTCCTTAGCCTGAGTGTCCTGCGTCACTCGGTATAATCTATCCTTAAAAATGGAGAAATAGGGGAAGGACGGGGTGGCGTTTGGCTGGAGCGTTTGACCATCGATTACTCTCACTTGGTCAAACGGATGCCGCAGAGTCTCATCTCATGACTGCTCTAACAGGAAATCCGCGAGGGATTCCCTGAGAGAGGGAGGAAGAGCCTGCTGCTCCTCACTCTGACGTGGTGATGACATGGACAGCTCTGTGACAGCTGCTCCCGCCAAAGCCACACCAGGACCTCCCCCCACTAAATTATGGCAGGCCCCACTCTTCACTAAATGTGTCATTAATTCCCTGAATCCCGGCCAATCAGTCCCCAAAATTATCGAGTGGGTAAGGCGAGGATTAACCACTGCCTGTACTCTAAATTTCTCCCCTCGAAATAGAATGTGGACTGACACTAAAGGGTAGTTGTGAACATCCCCATGCACACACAACACCTTCACCAATTGTGCTTTCCCCAATGCCTCATCTTGCACCAGGCTTTGGTGGATTGAGGTCTGATTACAGCCGGAGTCCACCAAAGCCTGATACGTATCCCCTCAGATACTCACCGGTATGCGATACATTCCGGCCCGATCGAGGACGGTCCCTGGCATGTCGGGGATCCGGACCACCGCGCCCACCTCCATCACTGAGCACTGATGCTAGAGGTGCCCTGGTTCCCCACAGCACCAGCGTACCGGCCCAGGCTCTCTCTCTGCACCGGTGTTCTGGAGATCACTCACCTGAGGGGGGGAAGACACAGACACGGAAATAGGAAACGGTAGGACACCGTGGGTGCGGTGGACCGGCTGGGGTGGAGCTGGCCCCCGCCTCCGCGGTGGGGCAATGGGGCAAGGACGAGGAACAGAAGGGGGGGAGAGAGAGAGGAGAGGGGATAAGGGGAGACACGCTGTCCTGCCGTCGGAACGGCCGCTGTATGGTCCTCTGCCAGCTCGATGGCCTGATCCAGCGACGCCGGGCGATGGCACTGGACCCCCTCCGCGGTTCGTTCTGGAAGTCGAGCGACGAATTGCTCCAGTGCCACCAGATCCATGATTCCCTCAGCGTCGCGTTTGTCGGCTCTCAGCCACCGCCAGCAGGCATCCCGGAGTTGCTGGCCAAATGCGAACAGCCGGCCAACCTCCTCCAGGCGTAGCGCGTGGAAGCACTGCCGCTGCTGCTCTGGGGTGCGACCCATGCACTGGAGGACGGCCCTGCGGAGGTCCACGTAGACCAGCCGGCTGTCGGCGGGGAGCTGTAGCGCGGCCAGCTGTGCCTTACCCGTTAGCAGGGGGAGGAGGCACGCCACGCGCTGTTCCACTGGCCAACCCCACGCCTCGGCTGCCTGCTTGAAAAGAGCAAGGAAGGCTTTGGGGTTGTCCTGCAGACCCATCTTCGTTAGAGTGAGGTGGGGAGGGTCCGCGACGGTGGTGATCGGGGCCCCCGCCGACGCAAGCAGGTGCCGGAACGCCTGGCGATCTTCCTGTTGCGCCAGCACCAGGGCCTTAAAGCGTTGTTCTTGCTCCTTCCAGAGGGCGATCAGCACCTGGTGCTGGCTCTGTTGGGCCATGACGAGGGCATGGACCAGGTCCTGGAAGGGGGAGAACTCCATGTGGCTGTTCCCTTCTGCGCTGTCCCAGGTTTCAGCACCACTATTGTATTATACCAGGTGGGTGGAGTACAGAAGCACAACAGGCCAGAACTGAGTTCTCAATAACTCTTTTATTGTCAGCTTTTCAGCTTCTACACATTCACTCATACACACACATGCCACACACGTGTTCTGGTCGGGAGAGCCCCCTTCCTCTGCTCTCCCTCTCCTCTTATAGGGCGCGGTCACTGGGGATGACACACAAACACAGGTTAATTCCCATCAGGTGCAGTGATTCTGCCACTTACCTTCCCTGGCTCTGCCCTCCCTTCACAGACCGATGCTTGACCACGCCCCCACTGCCACAGATACAAAATAAAATATTTGATAATTCCCCTTAATTGCATTAAAACTAAAGTAAAAAGCCTAATTTGAAAATGTAGAGTAGAAAGTATTGATATTTGTGTTACAATATTGGGAGTAAAGGTAAAAAGTTGTCAAAAAATAGTCATGTTAAGTACAGATACCTGAAAAGTCTACTTAAGTACAGTAACAAAGTAGCATTATAACACCTCTGGTTCTATAATATTTATTATATAATATACTTTTTAATATGTTCATGCATGTTTGCCAGTCTCCTGACCCCATACCTGTCTATCATTTTGAGTATTGCCTAGCCATTTTGTTTTGTTTGGCCAAGTGGTTTTTAACCTTCATCTGCATCCATCTGTCCATCCTACTGACATCTGGGTAATGTTTCGTCCCTATGCATGTCCCGAGCCTGTATTAACATACTTAACTAACTTGTCACCCTTTCAGTGATGGGAATAACGGCGTTAGAAATAAACGGCGTTACTAACGGCGTTACTTTTTTTAGTAACGAGTAATCTAGCTAATTACTTTTTACATCGTTATAACGCCGTTCCCGTTACTTACAATAAAATACTATGCGTTACTTTTATTTTCTCATCTAGCACGCTGCTCGTTCAGCCTTTCTTTCCTCTGCTTTAGTGTGGGGCGGGGAGATGTGAGACAATGGCATAGTAAGCCAATCAGAGTAGATTTGGACAGCATACGTAGGTAGGCTCCGCCTACTGCACTACTGCACACACTTTCAATCAGAAGACACAGTGATGGCGAGCGGTCAGCCCAACACTGCGTTTTCACATTGGAAATACAGCCATTACTTTTCATTGCTTGAAATAAAAGGCAAAAATGTCTACGTGCAATGCACATTATGTCGAGGAACAAAGCATTTGTCCTCATCCGTGGCCAGTAATTAGTAACATAATTTTAATAACTACAAAAATATATTAAATTTGATAGATGTCTTATCTCACATTATCACACAAAATATTAATATAGTGTAGATAATGTTATTAATTGGTTCTGTTAAGTGTCAATTTCAGTCATTAAACACATTTAACATTCACTTTTATTATGATTACACTAATTGAATTTGATTTTTTTTTGGGGGGGTAACACAAAATGTAACGGAATAATTACTTTCCCTGGTAATTAGTTACTTTTATGACAAAGTAACTCCATTACTAACTCAGTTACTTTTTGGGAAAAGTAACTAGTAACTATAACTAATTACTTTTTGAAAGTAGCGTGCCCAACACTGCACCCTTTGGAGTTAAATTACAATACATATTGGCAAGATACTACAGGTCAATAGGGTCATTTTTAAAACAATAGATATTACAGTCAATCTTTGTCAATGGATTTCTGTCAGGTTAAGCTCCTGGTGCAATCTCCTGTGCAAACAGGAAGAACTGTGCCCAGATGCCTTGATTATCTGAATAGAAGGTATGTAGGAAGCATTCTATTTCCTGATTCGCCCTCTCAACTTGACCATTAGCTTGTGGAAGATACCTTGATGTGTGACTCACAGAGACCCCCAACTTCTCCATGAAGCTTGACTACAAACAAGGAGGTAATAGTGTGCCTCAGTCACTTACGATATTCTCAAGGATACCAAAGTAGCAGAATGCATGATTAAATATGAGCTTGGCCATATCAAAGACTGTGGGTAGGCCAGGCAAAGGGACTGGGTGTACGGACTTTGAAAAAATTGTCAATGACCACCATGATTAATGTGTTTCCATTGGACTCAGGGAGGTCCATGAGGAAATCTATGGCTATGAGGCCAGAGACATTGTGGATTGGGCAGTGACATGAGTTTACTGGCAGTAATGGTGCAGGGAACCTTGGTTTGGGCACATATTGTACATGAAGAAATGTACCTATGGATATCAACCAGCATGTTTGGCCACCAATATTTGGCTTTTAGAAGGTTGTAAGCTCATTGAATGCCTGGGTGAACAGTAACTGGAATTGTGTGTCACCAGGTGATAATTTTGCCTCTAAGTGCTTGAGGCACAAAGGTACAACCAAATGTGGCATGCAACAGGGACCTGGTGAGCGGGAGCATTGGCAATCTGTCTGTCAAAATCCCAGAAATTTGCAAAGCCAAGGAAGTGCTGGAGGTCCTTGACAGTCTTTGGAGTGGGCCAGTCTGTCACTGCAGCCACCTTGACTTTGTTCATAGCCATCTCTTCTGGGCTTACAATGTAGCCTAGGAACAAAATTTCTGAAACATGAAACTCACATTTCTACCCCTTGTTGTAGAGATGGTTCTCAAGGAGATGAGTCAGAACTCACTTGACATGGGTTACGTGGGTGTCATGAAATGGGTAATAAATCAGAATGTCATCTATATAGGCAATAACAAATTTGCCCAAAAAGTCCCTCAGCACATCATTAATCAGCACATCATTAATCAGGCATTGAAACACCAGGGGGCACAAAAGAGCCCATAAGGCATGACACAGTACTCATTGTGTCCAGAAATAGTGCTAAAAGCAGTCTACCATTCTTTGCCAGGTCTGATGTGCAGCAGGTTATAAGCACTGTGAAGGTCAAGCTTGGTGAATACCTTTGAGGAATGCAGTTGTTCTAGGGCTAAGGGGACCAGTGGAAATGGGAAGGGATACTTAACAGTATTCTGATTTAGCTCCATTAGTCAATAAAGGAGTGTAGACCACCTCCTTACTTTTCCACAAAGAAAAAGCCAGCTGAAGCCGGAGAGGTAAAAGGTAAATATACCCCTGTTGGGGGGACTCTTGAACATTTTCCTCCATAGCACATTGGTCAGTGAGGGACAGTGGATATATATATGTGGTGGCATGGTGTCAGGCAGGAGATCTATAGTGCAATTATAGGATCTGTGGGGAAGTAGATTGCTAGCTTTGGCTTTACTGAGCACTTCTCATAGATCATGATACACATCCAGGATGGACACTATGACAGGCATTGGAGCTCTCTATAAAGGTGGCAGCAACAATGGGGCTTGGAAGATGCAGATATTTGTGGAGGCATTGCTCAGACCACTTGGTAATTTCCTTGCCATGCCATGAAATCTGAGGGTCATCAAGGCTCATTCAATGGAATCTCAGGATAATTAGGTGCTTAATAGTGACAGTGACCAGAAAGGAAATGGATTTGTGGTGTAACGCAATGACTTGGAGTGAGAGGGGCTCAGTACAGTGAGCTACAGTGCCAGTCCCAATGAGACATCCTTTGATGGAGCTGATCATTAATGGGCCAAATTGAGTTTCTTTACTGTGTCATGGTCAGTGAAGTTGCCTGTGGCTCTGGAGTCAACCAGGGCTGAGAGAACAGAGACAGATCCTGGGTGCCCTATCTGAACTTGCAATGTAAAAGACTGATGAGATAATATCTGAAAGAAACTCATTGAGGATTTGGGTGAGGATACTGCTGTTCTCTCAGCCTGGGGCAATGAAGCAGGTTTTCTGAGACAATTGGGACATTGGACCAAGAAGTGGTTAGCAATGCAGCAATAAAAGCATAGTCCCTCCTTTCTTTGTTTTTTGCATTCAGTGAGACTGAGGTTTGCTCATCCAAGCTACATGGGTTCAGGAGGGTCAGTGGTAGGTACCTGGTTAGCTGCTCCTTGGAGGGTGTGCTAGTTCTTGAGTAGGTCATCGAATAGGATGGTCAAATCGATAAGGGGGTTAAGGGACATCTTCTATCTACAGGCTAGTTCAGTGAGGACCTCAGAGTTCAGTCCCTGACGGAAGTGTGTTTTCAGCGCTGGCTCATTTCATGCACTTCCTGCTGCTAGCTTGTGAAACTCAGGGACATATTTGGCAGTACTCTCTTCTCCCTATGTCATTGGGAGCAGTAATTCTCCAATCGCCTTTCCTTCTGGAGTTTGTTCAAAGACTTTACAAAATCATTCCACAAAGTGTTCATAAGAAGAAAGGGACTCACCACCTTTCTCCTACACTGCAGAAGCCCATCTGAGGGCTTTTCCAGTAAGCAGGCTGTGAACCTGCGCAATCTTCTGAAGATCAGGAAGGTTAACTTGGCCAGATAAATACAGGGAGCACTGAAGCAGGAAGCCTTTCCACTGCACAGTTTCACCTGAGAATTTTTTGGGACAGGAGATGAGAGAGGTGGACAATGTGCTTGAGCTGTGGTGAGATGCGAGTGTTTGGGACAAGGTGTTGGTGAGCAGGTTAATCTTGGCATCCAGCACACCTAAACACTGCTGTTGATCCCTGACAAGCTTTCCTTGAGCCAACATAGTGCTTTGCCAGCCTTCCTCTCCTGCTGCATCCATGTAAATGGCAAAGTAATCTGTCAGGTTACATCAGGAGGTGGATGCAAATGCAGTTTAAAGAGTTTATTAAAAGACAGGGCAGACAAATCCAAAACATGATTCAAAGTCATAGGCAGGCTGATAAGTCAAGCAATGTGCAAACAGGATATCAGAGGCAATGGACAAAATGCATGAATCAAATTATCAAACAAAGTCAAAACCAGGTATGCAGCAAGATAACAAATGGCTTGGTAAAGTCAGGTAGAAATCACACTGAATGTTTACTTCACAATGAGCTGAGGTTTAGAGTTTGTATTTAGGTGTGTGGTGTGATTGTGAACAGATGTTTAATATCATAAGTCTGGTGATAATGTGAACATGACAGTGAATGTGGTGCATGGGTGATGTAGTCTGCGGCAGCCATGTTTGTAGGCTGCGGTGTGTTCTGGGAACTGGAGTCCAGAAGGGACTCTGGTGAAGATGCGACAATTGCTGATGCATTCTGGATTGGAACTTTTTTCTTTTTTTTTTTTTTGTATTTATTAATGCAAATGGGGATTCATCTAATTAAATAAGCGCACATTTACACACTTAATAAAACCAATAATCTAGTCTTTTAGATGATGTTTATTAAAATGTTCATTTCACACTCTTTAGAAACACTTTCACAGTTTTTTTTAAATATCACTTATTGATTAAATAACAAATTGTGTAAATAAATTATAAATAACTAGAAAAGCAATCGGAGAGTGCAGACCTTCGCCAAGAGTCCTTTAAAAAAATCCGGGATCCAGAAGGTGATCCGGATCACCGCCAAAATTTAATGGATTGTTACTTGTGCCCAGTCGCACCTCTGGAAAAAATTTCAGAGCAATCCGTTCATAACTTTTTCCGTAATGTTGCTAACAGACAAACCAACCAGCAAACAAACAAACCAACGCTACCAAAAACATAACCTCCTTGGCGAAGGTAATAAATTATTTATTGTTTGATCAAGGCAATACCATCCTTCGTGATAAAAAATGTGTTTTAATGACATTTTTCAGTATAGAAACTTCAACAATTTTGGAAACTGAGAAATTTCACTTCAGTAAGCTTCTAAATAGTAGCTGGGATGCACATGTAATTCTGAACAAAGATAAAAACTGACTTAGAGAAAAACTAGTTTCATAAGAGATGTGATTGAATGTATTTATGCACTGGTAAATGTTATTTAGAAGGTTTATAAAAGAATCTGATATATATATATATATATATATATATATATATATATATATATATATACTGTATGTCATGATAATGTATAACTTGATCTTTTTCATCAGGAAACAATCTTTGTAGGGATAAACAGCATTACATGTGCAGCACGGTGATGTAGTGGTTAGCACTGTTGCATCACAGCAGGAAGGTTCTGGGTTCGAGTCCAGTGGCCGACGGGGGCCTTTCTGCGTGGAGTTTGCATGTTCTCCCCGTGTCTGCATGAGTTTCCTCTGGGTGCTTCAGTTTCTCCCACTGTCCAAAGACATGCAGTTAACTGGCTACCCCAGGTGTGAATGGTTGTTTCCCAACTCAGAAATGGAAGGGTTGCAGCAGGAACGGCATCCGGCCTAAAACTATGCTCCAATTAATATGACGTGGCTCAATAGGGTTCACATGGACCCCAACCTGGCAACAGTGCTGGACGATGAAAATGACATGATTTTGCCAAGCAGGAGCATTTACTGCTTTCTTTGAAGTAACTTCAAACATTCAGCTAACGTGATGGTTGCTAATGGACAAACCCAATAAAGCTGTGACCAGAGTTTTGAAATTACTGTTACTATGCTTGTCTATGATTTATGAGTTATGTTCTAATTTACCCCAAATCTGAAAATGTTGTGATCAAAATCAAAATTTCTGCTTGTAGAGTTATGTTTTATGCCTTCAGATGGCTAGAACGTGTGACTGGGCAGCACATTGGTGCTTTTACTTGCATAGTAGCCTATACTTTGTTCACCTATGTCATCACAATGTTAAATTACTTCAACTTTCAATTGATATCAAGATCATAATGCACTACACAATATAACATATAACCACTGATATGGTCTGAAGCATAATTTGGTTTTCACTAAGCCAGACTACATGCATATGGTAAGCCTACATGATGTCATATTACACAAATAAGATCTTTGACTGGATTTCAAATGATGCATACAGTCCTGGCTGTGTGCATCATTCATTACAGTGGGAAGGCTAAAGTAAATTTGCAGCACATTTCTCTCCCATTCACTCTTTCACACTGCCTGGTTTTATTAATCACAGATAGTCAGGCTTCCCAGGCTCTGCTGTGTGCTAGGGTGTGTAAGCGCACATGTGGGTGTCCTGATAATGAGCCTGAACTCGTCTTCCTGTTGCCTGTGTCAACCGAGGGGCTCCAAATCCCATGGCGACACCATCACAATCCCGGCTCAGCCTGACTGTTTTCCATCTGAAAGAATATTTAACTTTTCACTCATCTATTCACAGCCAACCCTAAGCCTCACCCAGATTAGCTGCCTGTGGATAATACAGAGAATTGAAGGCACACACATACCACCTCCTGGCCTCTGCCTTGTTCTCAGGGTAACCAAACACACTTGGTGGGATAGGGATCCTTGAACATTCTTTATGGCTTGTAGAGAAGTGAGGAAGGGGAGAAAGTGCTTGACACGGATGAGTTTCCTGGCCGACCTCATTTAAATGCTGTGACCCCGGCAAAGAAAATGTCAGGTGGGACATCATGAAGGTTCTGTCGCTGCCTAATCTCCAAAACCCTGGTGTCAGAGGTTTCAGCAGTGTTACAGAAAAACACAACCTGAGATTTCATTTGTAAACTCAGTCAAGTATAAGTCCTAGATGATGATCTCAAATGGAGTTTTTTAAAATGAACTTAATGTGTGAGAGAGATTAAGCAGTTCAGCTGCTTGATCTGTAAACCAGACTAAATCACTCAGCGAGACAGGGGCAGAATAATGTCTTTATCAGCAGTTATTTAAAACAGTGCTGTATTTCTGAAAGGGTATCTAGCACTGTCTAATAATCAATTTATTCTCACTAAAATGGTTTATGTTCTATGTCTCAATTATACTCTATTCATATATTATTTATGCTTTACATCATGGGAGGAAGCAAACACACTTCTGAATGACAAGACTTGCAGGCAAAATACACCACCAGAAGGGTGACAAGGCTGTGAACAGATTTTTACAGCTATATTATATTATATTATATTATATTATATAGTCATTCATTCAATCTCATTTTACTGCATAATAACATTTGCATTTCAATGGCATGTCTCATCTCATCTCATCTCATTATCTCTAGCCGCTTTATCCTGTTCTACAGGGCCGCAGGCAAGCTGGAGCCTATCCCAGCTGACTACGGGCAAAAGGCGGGGTACACCCTGGACAAGTCGCCAGGTCATCACAGGGCTGACACATAGACACAGACAACCATTCACACTCACATTCACACCTACGGTCAATTTAGAGTCACCAGTTAACTTAACCTGCATGTCTTTGGACTGTGGGGGAAACCGGAGCACCCAGAGGAAACCCACGCGGACACGGGGAGAACATGCAAACTCCGCACAGAAAGGCCCTCGCCGGCCACGGGGCTCGAACCCAGAACCTTCTTGCTGTGAGGCGATAGCACTAACCACTACACCACCGTGCCGCCCCTCAATGGCATGTTACAAAAGAAAAAAAAATTATAGAGTAATTGCAATGCTTATATTTATGGCTGCACTTCATGTAAAAAAATATTTTTTAAAAAGACAACAGCTTATAAACATGTTTTTATCTCTACCTGGAACTCTTAGCATTTGCAGAAGAACTTTATTTATCACACATACACTTAGGCACAGTGAAACTCCTCTGTGCATTTCACCCATGCGAAGCAGTGAACACACATGTGCGCACACACATGATCAATGAGCACACACATACCCAGAGCAGTGGGCAGCCATGCTACAGCACCTGGGGAGAAGTTGGGGGTTAGGTGCCTTGCTCAAGGGCACTTCAGCCATATTAAACTAACTGCATGTCTTTGGACTGTGGGAAAAGCTGGAGCACCTGGAGGAAACCCACGCAGACATGGGGAGGACATGCAAACTCCACACAGAAAGTCCCCGTTGGCCGCTGGGCTCAAACCCAGAACCTTCTCACTGTGACATGACAATACTAACCACTACACGACTGTGCCACCCAAAACATGGGGAGACATTTTTCGCTGTGTCCCAAGCTGAATATAACTGTACCAAATAGTAGCCAATGTTATATTAAAAATAAAAATAAAAATTTTTAAAAAGACTACAGCTTATAAACATGTTTTTATCTCTACCTGGAACTCTTAGGCAAACACCTATTACCTTTTTTATGCGTTTGCAGAAGAACTTTATTTACTGTATCCCACATACACTTAAGCACAGTGAAACTCCTCTCTGCATTTAACCCATGTGAAGCAGTGAACATGCACGTGTTATTATACCACAATGTTTTTGTGCTCATGATTGCTCAGAAGGTATTAATTAAATTTCTAGCATGGTTCATAGAGTAGTTCCCACTGCAAGACAAATCATAGATTTACAGAGGTTAATGTGCTCATTTTAATACATTATCATTTCTATAGTAACAAATCATTGATATAAATATACACTCTAAAAAATAAAGGTGCTTCAGTGGTTCTTCAAATCTCTGGATGGTTCCATAGAGAGTCAAAACTCTGTGATGAACCATTACATTATGCGAAAGGTTCTTCACGTTGGAAATGGTTCTTCAGATCCTGGCATTCTCTTCCCATTTGCTGGTCAAGGCACATAGGCTATGTTTACACAAATCTGTCTTCACTGCTCAAACAAATGGTTTAAATGGTTCTTTAAAGAACTGTTGCATGAACGGTTCTTTGAAGCCCTGAAAAAGGTTCTTCTATGGCATCGCCCTGAAGAACCGGTACTGGCCCCATTATTTTTTAGAGTGTAATCATTATGTCTCAGCTTTGTAAGCTTTCTATAAGGAGGTGTTGTTTTTTTAACATTGAGGAATGGACTGTCAGTGATTTGTTTCCAGTTTCTTGGTAACATGAAAAAAGAAAAGAAAAAAGGACTGTTTTATGGCTGTTGCAAGAAAAGTGATGCTTTGAGGACATTCTGGAACATTAAATGTAACTATAAATGGATTTTTTTTTTTTTAAATAATAGTCTCAGGTACAAATTTTGCACTTTAATAAGGAAATTAGCTGGCAAGTTTTACTGAGCATCTTGGAGATTCAGCCACAGTTCTTCTGGACACTTTGACTGTTGCACTTGCTTCTTTTTAGCAGCAAAACCCAGCAGCCTTCATTATTCTTTTTCGTCTGAAAAGTGGTCTCATTTACGGACGCGTATTGCTGCCACACCAGAAAAAAAATCAGTTTCACGTAATAAGATGAAAAGTTTATTGTTATAGCAATTTGTTATAACAAATGACATAATTGTTATATAATTTAGGATCACATTATAATGTGATCATTTGGTATCATATTATAACGTGAGAACTTTAAACTCATGTTTAAATCTATGGTTTGAATAAGGTGTGTGGTGAATAAACTGGGTAATATGGCTCATTTACATGATTTAATCAAGGTCTATTTCATGCTTGGGTTGAACTGCGGTAAAGTTAGAAATATATTCACAGATTCAAGCTTCCTGGATCAATAACTCTTAAGCAAAATGTTGTTAAAACGCATTAGACATGTCTTTCCTACTGTACCAAGGTAGCCAACAAGCTACAACCTGATTTCAATCAAAACGAATTATTCTCCAAGCTGGACAAATAACACTGGTCTCTGTGTGCAGCCGGCTGTGAGACAAGGGCACAGGGACTGTCTAAAAAGTGCAATATGAAAAAGATATGCTACAAAAATATTCAATAACTTACTCTTATTCACTGTAGTGTCAACAAAATCACTGCACATATCAACAATCTCCTGTTCATGATTTTGGTGACACTACAGTGTATTACAGTAAAGTTATTGAATATTTTTCCCAATAAAAATTCCCCAAAATTATGCAGAAGCACATTTTTCCAAAAAATAATTGTTGTAGTATAACAAACAGGAGACTGCTGATGTGTGCAGTGATTTTGGTGACATTACAGTGAATAAGAGTGAAGTTATTGAATATTGAAATTTTGTTATAGATTATTATTTTAAAGATTATTATAGGGTGGTACGGTGGCGTAGTGGTTAGCACTGTCGCCTCACGGCAAGAAGGTCCGGGTTCGAGCCCAGTGGCCGATGGGGGCCTTTCTGTGCGGAGTTTGTGTCACGGAACAGACAGGAGAGGAGATCAAATGCGCTCAAACCACAGTTTATTAATAATAGGGGAAAGGGGAGTTGGAAGAATGTGTGTGGGTGAAGTCCAGTGGCAAGAGAACTGAGAGGCAGGGATGGCTGGTGGTGACGTCTGAGTTCTCCCATCCAAGTGCTGACCAGGCCTAACCCTGCTTAGCTTCAAAGATGAGACTGGACCAGGTGTAGTCAGAGAGGTATGGCTGTAGGGCTGAACGAGCTGGAGATCAGGTGAAGGTACAGGAGGGGCAGGCAAGCAGCAGAGTCGACAGAACAGAAGGCAGATCAGGTTACCGGGGCTGGAGAGCAGACAGAGTCAGACAGAACAGGAAATCTTCAGGAGTCAGAGTAGTAGGAACACAGAGCAGGTTATCAGGCTGAGAGTTGCAGACGATCTGACACAGGGGCTAGGGAGAACTGCAGCTTAAATACACACAGGGGGAGAGCAGGTGATCGGCAACAGCCAATGACAGTCACTGAAAGATAATAAGAGGAAGTGAGTGCGGGTGTGGCCGGTAATGCTGAGTGGAGATGTTACCTGAAGAGAGAAGACCACAGGTAGGACCATGACAGAACCCCCCCCCCCCCTTAAGGGACGGCTCCAGAAGTCCCTAGCCACAGATCACCAAAGACGGGTGTGAGGAGGGGGAATACCGGTGGAGGGTTAGAACTCCTCAGACCGGTCAGTGTCCATAGCCTCCGCACCCTCTTCACCGTCAGAAGAGTCGTCATCCAAGGACCCCCGCCCAGGATTCGGTTCGATGTCAGGCTCAGGCACTGGAGCAGGGGCAGGGTCCGGAAGTGGATCTGCATGGTGAGAACCCCTACGTCGGCCCCGTCGGATGGAGGGCTGGTCAGGGTGTAGCCAATGGAAGTCGGCGATGAGGGCCGGATCCAGAATCCTTCCAGCAGGAACCCACATCCTCTCCTCAGGGCCATAGCCCTCCCAATCCACCAGGTATTGGAGGCCCCTGCCCCTGCGTTGTGACTTCAGCAGTCGCCGGACGGAGTAGACCGGGCCACCGTCGATGAGACGAGGAGGAGGAGGAGCAGCTGGGACCAGCGGGCTCTCATGCACTGGCTTGATCTTAGAGACGTGGAAGGTGGGGTGCACTCTCATGGACTTGGGCAGTCGAAGCCGGTCAGCAGACTGGCTGATTATCCTCTGGATAGGGAATGGTCCAACGAACCGAGGTGCTAGCTTACGAGACTCCATCTGGAGGGGCAGGTCCTTGGCAGATAGCCACACCTTCTGGCCCACCCGGTAGGTGGGCGCAGGTGTCCTCCGCCGGTTGGCGCCAGTAGAGTAGCTGGTGACTGACCTGAGGAGTGTAGCGCGGGCTTGAGACCAGGTGCAGCGGCAGCGGTGTGCATAGGTGAGGGCAGCCGGGCAGGTGACCTCTCCCTCCTGGCTGGGGAATAGGGGTGGTTGGTAGCCATACACGCAGTGGAATGGGGACAGCCCGGTGGCTGAGCTGGTGAGGGAGTTGTGGGAGTATTCCACCCACAGCAGGTGCTCGCACCAGGCCCTAGGGTTGCGTGACGCCATGCACCGAAGTGCCTTCTCTAACTCCTGGTTCGTCCGTTCTGACTGGCCGTTGGACTGGGGTCAGAATCCGGAGGTGAGGCTGGCGGTGGCCCCCAGTAGGTGACAGAACCCCTTCCAAAAAGAAGAGGCGAATTGCGGCCCCCGGTCCGAAACGATGTCCTTGGGCAGCCCATGGATGCGAAAGACATGTTGCAAGACGATCTGGGCAGTCTCCTTGGCTGACGGTAGTTTAGGGAGGGGAACAAAGTGAGCCATTTTGCTAAAGCGGTCCACAATGGTGAGTATGACCATCATCCCGTTAGAAGGGGGTAGACCCGTAACAAAATCCAGGGAGATGTGGGACCAGGGTCGCATTGGCACGGGCAGAGGCTGGAGCAAACTGGCAGGAGGCCGGCTGGAGGACTTATTTTGGTTACAGGTAGGGCAGGCTTGGACGAAGTCTCGCACATCCCTGCCCATAGTAGGCCACCAGAACCGTTGGGTGAGCAGGTGGTAGGTGCGAGTGAAACCAGGGTGGCAGGCTAGATGGGAGTCGTGTCCCCATTGTATAACCTGGGATTGCAGGTCTGCAGGAACAAAGAGGCGACTTGCGGGGCATGCACTGGGGCTAGGTTGGTCACGGAGGGCTTCCCACACTTGTTCTTCGATGTCCCAGGTCAGCGCAGCAACGATACAGGGGTCAGGCAGGATGGGAGCCGGGTCCTTGGAGGGGGCATCACCCTTCTGGAACTGGCAGGAGAGCGCGTCAGGCTTGGTGTTGCGAGATCCGGGCAGGTACGAAAGGGTGAAATTGAATCGAGTGAAAAAGAGAGCCCAGCGGGCCTGTCTGGGGTTGAGTTGTTTGGTGGTGCGGATGTATTCAGGATTCTTATGGTCTGTCCAGACCAGGAATGGGACTACGCATCCCTCCAGCCAGTGGTGCCATTCCTCCAGGGCGAGCTTGACCGCCAGCAGTTCCCGATTGCCTACGTCATAATTGCGTTCAGCCGGCAACAGCCGGCGGGAGAAGAACGCACAAGGGTGGAGCTTGTTGTCATCCGCAGACCTCTGTGAGAGCACTGCCCTGACTCCCACATCCGAGGCGTCCACCTCAACGATGAATTGCCGCTCCTCATCAGGCAGCAGGAGGACGGGAGCAGTGGTGAACCGAGCCTTGAGGGTGGCAAAGGCTTTGTTGGCGGCCGAAGTCCAGGTGAAGGACAGTTTGGTGCTGGTCAAGGCAGTGAGGGGTGACGCAATGGTGCTGTAATTACGAATGAATTTCCTGTAGAAATTTGCGAAGCCCAGGAACTGCTGAAGCTGCTTCCTGCTCTCTGGTACTGGCCATAAAGTAACTGCAGAGACTTTGGCAGGATCCATCTGGATGCTCCCTTCTGCCACGATGTACCCCAGGAACCCCACAGACTTGGCGTGAAACTCACACTTCTCTGCCTTGACGAAGAGGGAGTTTTCCAGGAGATGACGGAGCACTTGCTGGACATGCTGGGTGTGTTCGGACAGGGTTTTAGAGAAGATCAGGATGTCGTCGAGGTAAACGAACACGAACTTGTTCAACATATCTCGCAGGACATCGTTCACCAGAGCCTGGAATACCGCTGGCACATTGGTAAGGCCAAACGGCATCACCCGATATTCATAGTGACCGGTGGGGGTGTTGAATGCGGTCTTCCACTCGTCTCCCTCCCTTATCCGAACCAGGTGGTAGGCATTCTGGAGATCGAGTTTGGTGAAGACCGTGGCTCCCTGGAGCAGCTCGAAGGTGGAGGTAAGCAGTGGGAGAGGGTATCGGTTCTTGATGGTGATGTCGTTGAGACCCCTGTAATTGATGCAGGGGTGCAGGGATCCATCCTTCTTTTCCACGAAGAAGAACCCAGCGCCGGCGGGAGAAGAGGATGGACGGATAAGGCCGGCAGCCAGAGAGTCACTGATGTAGGTCTCCATAGCCTTCCTTTCCGGGGCGGACAGAGAGTAGAGACGACCCTTGGGGGGGGTGCAGTGCCTGGGAGGAGATCAATGGCGCAGTCGTAGGGCTCGTGAGGAGGCAAGGAAGTGGCCTTGGTTTTACTGAATACCTCCTGAAGGCTGTGATAACATGCTGGGACATTAGTGAGGTCGGGGGCAGAGCTGGCAGGTGGAGTACGGGTGTTTAGGATGGCGGCTCGTAAGCAGGTCCGATGGCAGTCCTTGCCCCATTCTCTTATCTCTCCAGTGGCCCAGTCGAGGTGAGGACTGTGCTGGCGGAGCCATGGATAGCCCAGGATGAGAGGTTGGCCGGGGGAACAGAGCAGGTGAAATTGGGTGGTTTCATGGTGGTTGCCTGACAGAGTCATCGGAACAGAAGCAGTGAGGCAGGTGACGGTGCCAAGGAGATGGCCATCCAGCGCCCTGGCTGGAACGGGAGAGGATAGGTGGTGGCTTCGCAGGCCCAACTGGCGCGCAAGCTCAGTGTCCATGATGTTAGCCTCAGCGCCAGAGTCAACCAGGGCATGGGTGGAATCCGACAGATGAAGGCAAATTTGGAGCATAGGTTTCTGGCTGGTGGAGGATTGGAGGATCATTGAACCCAACCGGGCCCCTTCTATGTCCGGTGAGCTCTGGCTTCTCTGTGCGGTGATGACTGGCTGAGTCTGGCGGGCCCTCTCTCGTCGATGGGTCTGGACCCAGTGGTCAATGCGGACGGCCAGGGCGATGGCCTCGTCGAGTGTCGACGGTTGCTCGTACGAGACCAATTCGTCCTTCATGTAGTCGGCCAGGCTGTGCAGAAAGGCGTCCACCAGCGCCTGCATGTTCCACTTGCTACGCTGGGCCAAGGTCTGGAAATCGATCGAGTAGTCAGCCACTGTACATCTGCCTTGGCGAATACTTATCAGTCCTCCGGATGCCTCTACTGATGACGAGCCCGGGTCGAAGACTTTAATCATCTCCGCAGCAAACAGGGAGAAGGAGGCACATGCCGGTGTCTGGTGTTCATACTCGGCAGTCCCGGCCAGTCAGATGAGTGATGACGAAGGCCACCTTCACTGCCTCCGACATGAAGGTTCTGGGCTGTAGGTCGAAGATCAACCAGCAGCTGGTCAGGAAAGCACAGACTTGGGAGGGGTCACTGTCAAAGCGCTCCGGACTGCCGACCTTGGGTTCCGGGGCATCGAGTGCAGCAGGAACACCTCCCGGAGGCCCAGGGGGTGCTAGGGCGGTGAGCAGCTGGAGTGCTTGGTCCAGTTGTTGTTGCTGGAGCTGCTGCTGATGGCCATGCTGGATCAGGGGTGTAACGTCAGCAGACATCCCCTTCTGTGCGCTGCAGCCGGTCAAGGGCAGAGGGTTCAGGCGCTGACTCCATGCTAGTCAGATCGTTCTGTCATGGAACAGACAGGAGAGGAGATCAAATGTGCTCAAACCACAATTTATTAATAATAGGGGAAAGGGGAGTTGGAAGAATGTGTGTGAAGTCCAGTGGCAGGAGAACTGAGAGGCAGGGATGGCTGGTGGTGACGTCTGAGGTCTTCCATCCAAGTATTGACCAGGCCCAACCCTGCTTAGCTTCAGAGATGAGACAGGACCAGGCGTAGTCAGAGAGGTGTGGCTATAGGGCTAAGCAAGCTGGAGATCAGGTGAAGGTACAGGAGGGGCAGGCAAGGGGTAGAGTCGGCAGAACAGAAGGCAGATCAGGTTACCGGGGCTGGAGAGCAGACAGAGTCAGACAGAACAGGAAATCTTCAGGAGTCAGTGTAGTAGGAACACAGAGCAGGTTATCAGGCTGAGAGTTGCAGACTATCTGACACAGGGGCTAGGGAGAACTGCAGCTTAAATACACACAGGGGGAGAGCAGGTGATCGGCAACAGCCAATGACAGTCACTGAAAGATAATAAGAGGAAGTGAGTGCGGGTGTGGCCGGTAATGCTGAGTGGAGATGTTACCTGAAGAGAGAAGCCCACAGGTAGGACCATGACAGTTTGCATGTTCTCCCCATGTCTGCGTGGGTTTCCTCCAGGTGCTCCGGTTTCCCCCACAGACCAAAGACATGCAGGTTAGGTTAACTGATGACTCTAAATTGACTATAGGTGTGAATGTGAGTGTGAATGGTTGTCTGTGTCTATGTGTCAGCCCTGTGATGACCTGGCGACTTGTCCAGGGTGTACCCTGCCTTTCGCCCATAGTTAGCTGGGATAGGCCCCAGCTTGCCTGCGACCCTGTAGAACAGGATAAAGCGGCTAGAGATAATGAGATGAGATGAGATTGTTATAGATTATTAGACAGATAGAGAATAATAGATTATTATTTTATGACTTCTACATTATTGAGCCAAACATTCATTTTCCAGCACAAAATTAAATGTTACAGAAAAATGTTTGTATGTCAGTAAAGAAAGCAGCATATTACATGAGAGACCACTTTTCAGACAAAAACCAGAATGAAGGCTGCTGGGTTTTGCTACAAAAATAAGAATAAGAAGCACGTGTGACAGCGAAGGCCCAATTCCAATTCCAAGTAGTAGTACCCAATAGTTCCCTATAGACCCTTCCCGCATGACGTCACCGCGCCGCGAGATTTCGGTAGTCACCATATTGGAAGACCAAGTACACATCTATGCAAGCACATACATACATAAAACAAACTACACCTGAAATGTAGCCAGGGCCGGTTCTGCCCTAATCTGGACCCAGGTGCAACATCGCGCAACCCCCCCCCCCCCCCCCCAAAAAAAAAAACAACACACCAGTCTAAATCAGGACAACCAGTGTTCGAACTACGGGGGTACTCGGGGGATCCGAGATCCCCTGAAACAGACATGAGATCCCTTGAAAACATGATTTGGGAAATGTTGGATGGTCTCTAAAATATTGGCAAAATGATGTTTATTGACACAGCAATTGTGTGTAACGGGAAGCATTTGCATATCCGAAGTGTTGTGTTTACATCAAAGATAAAATAAACCGATATGACAACGACTGCTGCTGCCAGGTTGGTTGTTGAATAGCCTGACTGTTTTTTTTGTTCTTGCATGTGGTATCATTGTTGACGCGAGGTTGTTTTTTGAACATGCTAATGCGGACACGATTTCCCCTGATGAGTTATGACTTCAGACGCGATGCGTGTGTGGAGGTGTGGAGTCTGCGTGATATGTGTGTAAGATAGGCTTCTCATGTGTTTGGAGATCCGCGCTCCGAGACAAGCGCAAGCACCCCCCGGGAAAAAAAGGGGCCCCCCGAAAATATCGGCATAGTTCGAACACTGAGGACAACCATCACATAACTATAACTATAAACATTTTATATCAACTATTTTAACTAAATGGGCTATAATAAATAAGCCTGCAGGCAGCCACAGCAGGCTGCCTCAGAAAAGTAAACATTCAATGACACAACTGAAAGCCTGCAGCCACGGCGGGCTGCCTCAGAAAAGTAACCATTTGTCCTACCTTAACTCGTTTTGCTTTTTCTGCCTCCTTTTTTGTATTTTCGATCCTGTGTTTATTTTCTTTCCTTTTCTGAAAACCCGATTTGTGTCCAGACATTTTGTTCTGCTATTTTGTTCTGCTATTTTGTTCTACTGTCTCCTGGCAGAAAGCTCCTTGGTTTGCTTGTGTCTCAATCACAGCTGGTATTCTGTAGAAAGACTTCTTTTCACCTTTCCCATCAGCTTTGTTGGAACACCCTAACACAGCACAAAAGTTTACCATTGTAGGTTTATGATGAATCAAGTGCCTCGTGGGTTTAAATTCCGCGCGCTGCCGTTATTTCCCCCTGATCATGAGTTTGTTGGTCTTCCAATATGGCGCAGGGTCTGTTTACTTCCAGTTTCCGGTGACGTCAGTGGGAAGGGTCTATAGTACCAAGTTCCCAAAAGTACTATATATTTTTTTAAATATAAAATCCAGTTTCTTGCTACCATTATCAACTATTATCATGAGAAATCTGACCAAATTTACAGGACAGAACAAGACAGATTAATCTACTGACAATAGCCAGGAAGCATACTTGATATCAGTTGAATGGGGAAATGCATTTGCAGCTGGATCATTTTTCAAGCTTCATACATGGGACTTGGAAATAAATAACTGCACTGTCACTCACAAATAATTTTTTATACAAAGTTCTATTGACATTGTGAATAGCGATTTTTCTGAAATGCTTCTTATAACAATCCAATTACATATTCCTTTGTGCCTGTGAAGACTGCATTTGTATCAGAATAAACCAACAAGAAAAAAAGAGAGCTGTCTCAGGGAGAAAAGTAAGCCATTTTGAAGCTGAGAAAAAAAAAGAAATTTGATCAGAGACACTGCACAAGTATTGGGTAGAGCAAATACAAGAATTTGGAATGTCCTGAAAAAGAAAGAAACCACAGGTGTACTAACAACCAGACACAGTGGCCAAGGAATACAACATCAGTTGATGTCAGGAACGTTGTGAGAGCTGTGAAGAAAAAGCCAAAAACAATAGTCAGTGACCTCAACAACAACCTCCACAGGGCAGGGGTGAAGGTATCAAAATCGACTATTTGAAGAAGACTTTGAGAGCAGAAATATACAGGCCACACCACAAGATGTAAACCATTCATCAGCAGTAAGATTGGGAAAGCCAGATAGGAATTCACAAAGAAATACAGAGATGAGCCACAAAAGTTCTGGAACTAACATTAACATCTTCCAAAATGATGGAAAGGCCAAAGTGTGCAGAAAGAAAAGATCTGATCATGATCCAAAACACATAAGCTCATTGGTTAAGCACAGTGGTGGTCGTTTCATGTCTTGGGATTGCATGGCTGCTTCTGGAATGGGCTCAATCGTCATTATTGATGATGTAACTCATGCTGGTAGTAGCAGAATGAATTCAGAAGTCTACAAAAGCATTCTGTATGCCGCATGCAGCATGACAATGACGCAAAACACACTGCTCACACAATGGGCTTCATCAGGGGAGAAAAACAAGCTCAAAGAGGCTGCGGTACAAACCTAGAAAAGCATCACAAAAGAAGAATGCAGCAGTTTGGTAATGTCACTGGGTTGCCGTTTTGTTGCAGTTATTTCAAGCAATGGATATGCAATCAGTTATTAGTGTTATTCACTTTAATTTTCTTTAAGCCTGAACCCTGCAATGACTTGGCGACTTGTCCAGGGTGTACCCCGCCTCTCATCCATAGTCAGCTAGGATAGGCTCCAGCTTGCCTGTAACCCTGTACAGGATAAGTGGTTATGGATAATGGACGGATGGACCGTCCTGTACTGTTCCTATACTATTGCTCAACTAAAAATTGAGTGGCCCCACAGCAAAGGTGCCACGTTCTGAGTTGTTGAATATAACCAGATGTAAACATCAGGAATTGAAAGTTGAAATTCTGAGCTATTGTCTCATATTTATCATTTGATCTTATATACACACACACATATATATATATATATGGTGGCGGCGGCACAGTAGTGAAGTGGCTAGCACAATTGTCTCTCAGCTAGTAGGGTCTGGGTTCAAACCTGCTGGTTGACAGTGTCTTTTTGTGTGAAGTTTGCATGTTCTCCCCACACCTATGTGGGTTTACTCCAGGTGCTCCAGTTTCCTTCCACAATCCAAAGACATGCTGACTAGGTCAACTGCCTACTTTAAATTTCCCATAGGTGTGAATGTGAAAGGCTGTCTGAGATTGGTTCCAGCTCATCTGGTAATGGATAGGTGGTATAGAAAATAAATAAATAAATAAACAAACAAACAAATAAATAAGTCAAGTCAAGTTTATTTGTATAGCGCTTTTAACAATAAACATTGTCGCAAAGCAGCTTCACAGAACGACTTAAAACATGAGCTAATTTTATCCCTAATCTATCCCCAATAAATCTAATAAATAAATAAATAAATAAGCTAAATGTTTAAATGGGAACATTCTCATTTCTGTTGAAGCACTGTGTCTTTTTATTTGAATGAACAACCATCTAACAAGCTCTTTCATATAGCATGCCTTGCTGTTTCCTATTGACACCCCACCCCCCCGGCATGCAAGGACATGATTGATTGGTCAGAGTCCAACTTGTAGTGTTGCCCCACGAAGACACGGTAATTTATGGCACTACGTATGATTGCCTATTCTGACATGGTGACCAGTGTGAAAGACAAAAATATTGTGTAGTCTGATCCCAGCATTCCAGTCATGGTTCTCAAAGTAGGAATTTTGTGACAGTCATGGAAATCACAACCTACTACTGTATCATCAAAGTTATAAATGTAAAGACCTATGAATAATGTCAATGGTCATTTTCATAAAAATGGCTTATATGGGTGGAATAAATAGCTAAAATATTACTATACATCTTTAAATATTCATTCATTTTTTATATGACAGACTCTAAAAATGTTGAAAACTGTATATTTTTGGGCCTGAGGTGTTGTTCGATTTTATTATTATGAGTGTTATCAGGGGTCGGCACGGAGGTGTAGTGGTTAGCACTGTCGTCTCACAGCAAGAAGGTCTGGGTTCGAGCCCCGTGGCCGGCGAGGGCCTTTCTGTGTGGAGTTTGCATGTTCTCCCCGTGTCCGCGTGGGTTTCCTCAGGGTGCTCCGGTTTCCCCCACAGTCCAAAGACCTGCAGGTTAGGTTAACTGGTGGCTCTAAATTGACCGTAGGTGTGAATGTGAGTGTGAATGGTTGTCTGTGTCTATATGTCAGCCCTGTGATGACCTGGCGACTTGTCCAGGGTGTACCCCGCCTTTCGCCCGTAGTCAGCTGGGATAGGCTCCAGCTTGCCTGCGACCCTGTAGGACAGGATAAGCGGATACAGTTCATGGATGGATGGAGTGTCCTCAGGCATTTTGCCTTTCTGTAGCCAGATGGGGGACAACAGTCCTACCCATCCCTTACACTGGCTTGTACAACCCCAGTGACTGGATGTTTTTACCTAATCTGCATGTCTTTTACCAGTAGGAGGAAATCGGAGCACCCGGAGGAAACCCACACAGACATGGGGAGAATATGCAAACTCCACACAGAAAGGCCCCCACTGGCCATGCAGATCAAACTTGGAACCGAAACCTTCTTGCTACGAGGCAACAGTGCTAACCACTGCCCCACCACACCTGTTGGATTTGAACAGTCCCAAAGGTGCTTTGTTTATCTTGTGTGAACAAGTTATTATCTTGTAGTAACACACTGTTATCTTGAAGGAACAAGTTATTATCTTGTATTATTATATGGCATGAGCTACTTCCAGTAAAATCGTGTGCTCTGATCGGTTCCTTGGCAGGCAGAATTTTCCTGTAATGCCCGTGGGCGATTATGGACTTTCTTTCCAAGCCATCAGCTTTCAATGTTGCAAAAAAAAAAAAAGACAAAAAAAGATTAATTGGAAATCAAAATGGAATCAAAATGACCGAAACACAAAAGGCAAACAAGAGTAATCTAATTCAGTGTTTCTCAACCACTGGGCCATGGCCCATTAGTGGGCCACGACACACCATCTAGTGGGCCGCAAAATTTTTTCAAGTTTGAAGCCAAATACTAAATAGCTCAGGATGTCGTAGCGTCCCAAATCCAGTAGCTGGTCTGCCGAACACTTTTCAAGTGAAATAAATTAATTTGTGGGTAAATTAAGAAGAACAAGCCTTTATTTTGTCACATTTAACCCACATACACATGTGCGCGCGCGTGCACACATACACACACACACACACACACACACACACACACACACACACACACACACACACAGAGCATGCAGGGGGCTGAATAAATAAATAGCCTACATTTGTGGGTAAATTATATGGATCTGTGATGCCTGCTGGAAGAGAAGAGCAGGGAGGATTGAAAATCGAGCGGCTGTGGTTTGTTTACACCCGATACTAAAACTTGTAGCATCCTAGCAATCTTCTCAAAGATGCATACAAAAGCAAAGAAACTCCTATTTACCTGGGCAAAAATGGTACAGGATTTATCTTGTAGTGCCCTGATCCCCAGATCTTTAACCCAGCCACATATAAAAAGTTGCACGCCTCCATGCTCTTCCAGGTTTTCATCTGTCCGTGGAGAATGATGTCTGCAGCACCAGGTAGTTTGAGATGTCGGGGAACTCAGTGGATGGATAATTTTCCAACTCTTAATGAATGAATGAATGAATGAATGAATGAATAGCTTTATTTAAACATGATAAGTTGATCAGCAGAGCTGGTGGGGTCGTGCATGTACAGATACAAATAATTACAAATACAAAAGACTAAAAATATACACAGTCTTAAAAAAAACTTAAATCTGTTAATTGTCTGTTAATTATCTTCACATTAAGTTAATTAATAGTATGCATAACTATTGTCTTTGTATTTAATTCTGGCTACAATAGGATCAAAATTTATTCTATTAATGTCAAATTTAACGAGCACATTTTTCTTACATCGGAAAATCCTTCTTTGTTAGTGTGTAAGGCTCTAATCCTGTTGAGTGGTTTCTATATCCACTTCTTTTGAGTGTACTTAGTTTTAATAACTTGCTTGTTTGCTGAACACAAACATGACAATAAGTTCCTGTGTTAATGGACCAAACTCCACTTTTGGATCATTAATTCCTTTTGACTGAGAATGCCCTGCATGCATGGTTTGGCTTCTGGCACATCCATGCAGTGTTAAATACAATACCTACAATTAAAAAGAGTTTGTTTTTATTGCATTTATTTAATTCCTGGGCTCCCATCTGTAACGGAGTGATGCTGCATCCCATTAATACACGTGACAATAGGTTATTAGATTCTAATAGCATAGATGAGCCAAAATAATTGGGAATCTTTTTTAATGGGCCCCGAGTTGTTACAAGTATGAATAGATGGGCCTCAAAGCAGAAAAGGTTGAGAACCCTGATCTAGTTATCCAAGAAATGATCAATGAAGAGCATTCAGAAACCTCTAACAGCTAACAGAAATTCAGTTTTAAAATCGCTAGCTGTTTATTCTCACACATAACTCAACTATGTTACAAATGTGATGTGAAAGCAGCATCACACCTCATTATGATGACCGTCTATTTTAATCTTAGAAATAAAAAAGCCATATAATAAACTCCTTATTAACCTCGCTTGCTCTGTCTTTACAGGAAAATATCAGACCTCTATCTTTTTGTATGGACTTTGCCGTACTGTCAAGACCTCGGTCTGATATTTTCTTGTAAAGACCTCATGCTCAGTTAATAAGTAGTTTGTAACATGCTATTATCTTGTAAACACATCATTATCTTGTAGGAACACACTGTTATCTTGTAGGAACACATTCTGATCTTGTAGGAAGAAGTTATTAACTTGTGTGCACAAGTTATTATCTTGTAGGAAGAAGTTATCCTGTAGGAACAAGATATTATCTTGTGCGCACAAGTTATTATCTTGTAGGAACATGCTGTTATCTTGTGTAAACAAGTTATTACCTTGTAGGAATAAGTTGTTATCTTGTGTACACAAGTTTTTATCTTGTAGGAACAAACTGTTATCCTGTAGGAGCAAGCTATCTTGTGCGCACAAGTTATAATCTTGTAGAAACATATTATCTTGTGTGCACAAGTTATTATCTTGTAGTAACATGCTGTTATCTTGAGTAACAAGTTATTACCTTGTGTGTACAAGTTATTATCTTGTAGGAACACATTCTTATCTTGTTTGCACAAGTTATTATCTTGTAGGAAGACATTGTTATCCTGTAGGAAGAAGTTATTATTTTGAGTGCACAAGTTATCTTCTTGTAGGAACACATTGTTATCTTGTAGGAACACATTATTATTTTGTAGGAACACATTATTATCTTGTGTGCACAAGTTATTATCTTGTAGGAAGAAGTTATCCTGTAGGAACAAGATATTATCTTGTGCGCACAAGTTATTATCTTGTAGGAACATGCTGTTATCTTGTGTAAACGAGTTATTACCTTGTAGGAATAAGTTGTTATCTTGTGTACACAAGTTTTTATCTTGTAGGAACAAACTGTTATCCTGTAGGAGCAAGCTATCTTGTGCGCACAAGTTATAATCTTGTAGAAACATATTATCTTGTGTGCACAAGTTATTATCTTGTAGTAACATGCTGTTATCTTGAGTAACAAGTTATTACCTTGTGTGTACAAGTTATTATCTTGTAGGAACACATTCTTATCTTGTTTGCACAAGTTATTATCTTGTAGGAAGACATTGTTATCCTGTAGGAAGAAGTTATTATTTTGAGTGCACAAGTTATCTTCTCGTAGGAACACATTGTTATCTTGTAGGAATAAATTATTATTTTGTAGGAACACATTCTTATCTTGTGTGCACAAGTTATTATCTTGTAGGAACACACTGCTATCTTGTAGGAACAAGTTGTTATCTTGTAGGAACAAGTTGTTTTCATGTGTACACAAGTTATTATCTTGTAGGACGACATTGTTATCTTGTAGCAACAAGTGATTATCTTGTGTGCACAAGTTTTTATCTTGTAGGAACAAATTGTTATCCTGTAGGAGCAAGTTATCTTGTGCGCACAAATTATTATCTTGTAGAAACATGCTGTTATCTTGAGGAACAAGTTATTACCTTGTGTGCACAAGTTATTATCTTGTAGGAACACATTATCTTGTAGGAACACATTCTTATCTTGTTTGCACAGGTTATTATCTTGTAGGAAGACATTGTTATCCTGTAGGAAGAAGTTATTATTTTGAGTGCACACGTTATCTTCTTGTAGGAATACATTGTTATCTTGTAGGAACAAATTATTATTTTGTAGGAACACATTATTATCTTGTGTGCACAAGTTATTATCTTGTAGGAACAAGTTGTTATCTTGTAGGAACAAGTTGTTTTTGTGTGTACACAAGTTATTATCTTATAGGACGACATTGTTATCTTGTAGGAACAAGTGATTATCTTGTGTGCACAAGTTTTAATCTTGTAGGAAGAATTTTTTATCTTGTAGGAAGAAGTTATCTTGTGTGCACAAGTTATTATCTTGTAGGAACACACTGCTATCTTGTAGGAACAAGTTGTTATCTTGTAGGAACAAGTTGTTTTCATGTGTACACAAGTTATTATCTTGTAGGACGACATTGTTATCTTGTAGCAACAAGTGATTATCTTGTGTGCACAAGTTTTTATCTTGTAGGAACAAATTGTTATCCTGTAGGAGCAAGTTATCTTGTGCGCACAAATTATTATCTTGTAGAAACATGCTGTTATCTTGAGGAACAAGTTATTACCTTGTGTGCACAAGTTATTATCTTGTAGGAACACATTATCTTGTAGGAACACATTCTTATCTTGTTTGCACAGGTTATTATCTTGTAGGAAGACATTGTTATCCTGTAGGAAGAAGTTATTATTTTGAGTGCACACGTTATCTTCTTGTAGGAATACATTGTTATCTTGTAGGAACAAATTATTATTTTGTAGGAACACATTATTATCTTGTGTGCACAAGTTATTATCTTGTAGGAACAAGTTGTTATCTTGTAGGAACAAGTTGTTTTTGTGTGTACACAAGTTATTATCTTATAGGACGACATTGTTATCTTGTAGGAACAAGTGATTATCTTGTGTGCACAAGTTTTAATCTTGTAGGAAGATTTTTTATCTTGTAGGAACAAGTTATTATCTTGTGTGCACAAGTTATTATCTTGTAGGAAGAAGTTATCTTGTGTGCACAAGTTATTATCTTGTAGGAACACACTGCTATCTTGTAGGAACAAGTTGTTACCTTGTGTGCACAAGTTAATATCTTGTAGGAACACATTATCTTGTAAGAACAGATTCTTATCTTGTTTGCACAAGTTATTACAGTATCTTGTAGGAAGACATTGTTATTCTGTAGGAAGAAGTTATTATCTTGAGTGCACAAGTTATTATCTTGCAAGAAGATGTTATCTTGTAGAAACAAGTTATTATTTTGTAGGAACACATTCTTATATTGTGTGCACAAGTTACTATCTTGTAATAACACATTTTTATCTTGTAGGAACACATTATCTTGTGCGCACAAGTTATTATCTTGTAGGAACACATTGTTATCTTGTGTGCACAAGTTATCTTGTGTGCACAAGTTATTATCTTGTAGGAACAAGTTGTTATCTTGTGTGCACAAGTTATCTTGTAGGAACACATTCTTATCTCCTGTGCACAAGTTATTATCTTGTTATAACACATTTTTATCTTGTAGGCACAAGTTATTTTGTGTGCACAAGTTATTTTCTTGTAGGAAGACATTCACTCAAAAAAATAAAACACTGGATTTACTTAACTGAGTTATGGCAACCGGTCCCACGAAACTGTGTTAATTTAGATGTATTGAATACAGTTATGTTAGTTTATTCAACACATAACTGTATTCAATACATCTAAATTAACACAGTTTCGTGGGACCGGTTGCCATAACTCAGTTAAGTAAATCCAATGTTTTATTTTTTTGAGTGTTGTTATTTTGTGTGCACAAGCTATTATCTTGTAGGAACAACTTATTTTCTTGTAGGAATGCCTTCCTATCTTGTGTATACAAGTTATCTTGTCGGAACACGTTATCTTGTAGGAACAAGTTATTATGTTGTAGGAACACATTCTTATCTTGTAGGAACACATTCTTATCTTGTTTGCACAAGTTATTATCTTGTAGGAAGACATTATCTTGTGTGCACAAGTTATCTTGTAGGAACAAGATGTTATCTTGTGTGCACAAGTTATCTTGTGTGCACAAGTTATTATCTTGTAGGAGCAAGTTGTTATCTTGTAGGAACACATTCTTATCTTGTTTGCACAAGTTATTATCTTGTAGGAAGACATTGTTCTCTTGTAGGAACAAGTTATCTTGTGTGCACAAGTTATTTTCTTGTAGGAAGACGTTGTTATCATGTGTGCACAAGCTATTATCTTGTAGGAACAACTTATTTTCTTGTAGGAATGCCCTTCTATCTTGTGTACACAAGTTATCTTGTCGGAACACGTTATCTTGTAGGAACAAGTTATTATGTTGTAGGAACACATTCTTATATTGTAGGAACACTTTATTTTCTTGTGTGCAGAAGTTATTATCTTGTAGGAACACATTGTTATCTTGTGCACACAAGCTATTATCTTGTAGTAACATGCTGTTATCTTGAGGAACAAGTTATTACCTTGTGTTCACAAGTTATTATCTTGTAGGAACACATTATCTTGTAGGAACACATTCTTATCTTGTTTGCACAAGTTATTATCTTATAGGAAGACATTATCTTGTAGGAACAAGTTATTATTTTGTAGGAATGCATTCCTATCTTGTGTGCACAAGTTATTATCTTGTACTAACACACTGTTATCTTGTTGGAACAAATTATCTTGTAGGAACATATTCTTATCTTGTTTGCACAAGTTATTATCTTGTAGTAACACATTTTTATCTTGTAGGAACACATTATCTTGTGCGCACAATTTATCTTGTAGGAACACATTGTTATCTTGTGCGCACAAGTTATCTTGTGTGCGCAAGTTATCTTGTAGGAACAAGATGTTATCTTGTGTGCACAAGTTATCATGTGTGCAGAAGTTATTATCTTGTAGGAACAAGTTGTTATCTTGTGCACATAAGTTATTATCTTGAGGAACAAGTTATTACCTTGTGTTCAAAAGTTATTATCTTGTAGGAACACATTATCTTGTTGGAGCACATTCTTATCTTGTTTGCACAAGTTATTATCTTGTAGGAAGACATTGTTATCTTGTTGGAACAAATTATTTTGTAGGAATGCATTCCTATCTTGTGTGCACAAGTTATTATCTTGTAGTAACACACTGTTATCTTGTTGGAACAAATTATCTTGTAGGAACACATTCTTATCTTGTTTGCATGAGTTATTATCTTGTAGTAACACATTTTTATCTTGTAGGAACACATTATCTTGTGCGCACAAGTTATCTTGTAGGAACACATTGTTATCTTGTGTGCACAAGATATCTTGTAGGAACAAGATGTTATCTTGTGTGCACAAGTCATTATCTTGTGGGAACAAGTTGTTATCTTGTGTGCACAAGTTATCTTGTAGGAACACATTCTTATCTCCTGTGCACAAGTTATTATCTTGTAGTAACACATTTTTATCTTGTAGGAACAAGTTACCTTGTGTGCACAAGTTATTATCTTGTAGGAACACACTGTTATCTTGTGTGCACAAGTTATCTTGTGTGCACAAGTTATTATCTTGTAGGAACAAGTTGTTATCTTGTGTGCAAAAGTTATCTTGTGTTCTTCCTACAAGATTATACCTTGTGCACACAAGATAATCACTTGTTCCAACAAGATAACAATGTCTTCCTACAAGATAATAACTTGTGTACACATGAAAACAACTTGTTCCTACAAGATAATAACTTCTTCCTACAAGATAATAACTTGTGCAAACAAGATAAGAATGTGTTCCTACAAGATAATTTGTTCCAACAAGATAACAGTGTGTTACTACAAGATAATAACTTGTGTACACAAGTTATTATCTTGTAGGAAGACGTTATCTTGTTGGAACAAGTGATTATCTTGTGTGCACAAGTTATTATCTTGTAGGAAGACGTTGTTATCTTGTTGGAACAAGTGATTATCTTGTGTGCACAAGTTATTATCTTGTAGGAAGGAATTGTTATCTTGTAGGAACAACTTATTATATTTCAGCAACACATTCTTATCTTGTGTGCACAACTTATTATCTTGTAGGAAGATGTTATCTTGTGTGCACAAGTTATTATCTTGGAGGAACACATTCTTATCTTGTGCGCACAAGTTATTATCTTGTGTGTACAAGTTATTATCTTGTAGGAACACATTCTTATCTCATGTGCACAAGTTATTATCTTGTAGTAACATGTTTTTATCTTGTAGGAACAAGTTATCTTTTGTGCAAAAGTTATCTTGTAGGAAGATGTTATCTTGTGTGCACAAGTTATTATCTTGTATGAACAACTTATTTTCTTGTAGGAACACATTCCTGTCTTGTGTGCACAACTTATTATTTTGTAGGAACACATTCTTATCTTGTGTGCAAAAGTTATCTTTTGTAACAATTTTTTTTCTTGTAGGAACAAGTTGTTATCTTGTGTGCACAAGTTATTTTCTTATAGGAAGACGTTCTTGTGTGCACGTTATTTTCTTATAGGAACACATTCCTATCTTCTGTGCAGAAGTTATTTTCTTGTAGGAAGATGTTGTTATCTTGTGTGCACAAGTTATTTTTTTATAGGAACACATTCTTTTCTTGTGTGCACAAGTTATTATCTTGTATGAAGATGTTGTTATCTTGTGTGCACAAGTTATTATCTTGTATGAAGATGTTGTTATCTTGTGTGCACAAGTTATGGAACACATTGTTATTTTGTAGGAACAAGTCATTATATTTCAGGAACATATTCTTATCTTGTGTGCACAAGTTATTATCTTGTAGGAACACATTCTTATCTTGTAGTAACACGTTGCTATTTTGTAGGAACAAGTTATTATATTTCAGGAACACATTCTTATCTTGTGTGCACAAGTTATCTTGTAGGAACACATTGTTATCTTGTAGTAACACATTGTTATTTTGTAGGAACAAGTTATTATATTTCAGGAACATATTCTTATCTTGTGTGCACAAGTTATTATCTTATAGGAAGATGTTCTTAACTTGTGTGCACAAGTTATTTTCTTGTAGGAAGATGTTCTTAACTTGTGTGTACAAGTTATTTTTATTACAGGAAGACATTCCTAACTTGTGTGTACAAGTTATTTTCCTGTAGAAACACATATCTTCTGTGCACAAGGTATTATCTTGGAGGAACACATTGTTATTTTGTAGGAACAAGTTATTATATTTCAGGAACACATTCATATCTTGTGTGCAAAAGTTATTTTATTGTGGGAAGACGTTCTTAACTTGTGTGTACAAGTTATCTTCTTGTAGGAAGACATTCTTAACGTGTGTACAAGTTATCTTCTTGTAGTAACACACTGTTATTTTGTAGGAACAAGTTATTCTATTTTAGGAACACATTCTTATCTTGTGCGCACAAGTTATTATCTTGTAGGGACACATCTTGTGCACACAAGTTATAATCTTGTGTGTACAAGTTATTATCTTGTAGGAACACATTCTTATCTCATGTGCACAAGTTATTTTCTTGTAGGAACACATTCTTATCTTGTAGTAACACATTGTTATTTTGTAGGAACAAGTTATTATGTTTCAGAAACACATTCTTATCTGTGTGAAAAAGTTATCTTCTTGTAGGAAGACATTCTTAACGTGTGTACAAGTTATCTTCTTGTAGTAACACACTGTTATTTTGTAGGAACAAGTTATTCTATTTTAGGAACACATTCTTATCTTGTGCGCACAAGTTATTATCTTGTAGGGACACATCTTGTGCACACAAGTTATAATCTTGTGTGTACAAGTTATTATCTTGTAGGAACACATTCTTATCTCATGTGCACAAGTTATTTTCTTGTAGGAACACATTCTTATCTTGTAGTAACACATTGTTATTTTGTAGGAACAAGTTGTTATGTTTCAGAAACACATTCTTATCTGTGTGAAAAAGTTATTTTATTGTAGGAAGACATTCTTAACGTGTGTACAAGTTATCTTCTTGTAGTAACACACTGTTATTTTGTAGGAACAAGTTATTCTATTTTAGGAACACATTCTTATCTTGTGCGCACAAGTTATTATCTTGTAGGGACACATCTTGTGCACACAAGTTATAATCTTGTGTGTACAAGTTATTATCTTGTAGGAACACATTCTTATCTCATGTGCACAAGTTATTTTCTTGTAGGAACACATGCTTATCTTGTAGTAACACATTGTTATTTTGTAGGAACAAGTTATTATGTTTCAGAAACACATTCTTATCTGTGTGAAAAAGTTATTTTATTGTAGGAAGACATTCTTAACGTGTGTGTACGTTATCTTCTTGTAGGAACACGTTGTTATCTTGTAGGAACAAGTTATTCTATTTCAGGAACACATATTCTTATCTTGTGTGCACAAGTTGTTAACTTGTAGGAAGAAGTTGTTGTCCTGTAGAAACAACTTAAAGCACGTCTGGTATTACAGTGTTGCGTTGTGTGCCTACATTTTGTCTCCATCCGCAAGCGCACAGATCCATTGTGTTCCAACAGCTCGCCGCCTGTGGATAAAGCGCAGGCGCGGACACTGATCCAGCTCTCATAAAAACACTGAAGCCGAGGATTTTTTTCCCCTCGCGCACGACACGGCACGACACTCGCTCGCTCGCTCACCCCCCGCACGCTCTCTCACATGGTACGCGCCAGCTCTGACTCGGTGCACGGGGCCGCTGTGTATCGCTGTTCGGTTCCCCGCCGCCGCTCGGTGTCCTGCAGGCGCGGAGAACACTGCAGCAGCAGCAGCCACTGGACTTCACTCTTCCAGCTCTTTCTCTCAGCGGGCTCTTTCTGTTTGCTTGTCGCGTCACACTGCTGTCTGCGGGTCCGTCTGTTCAGCGCGCGCTGTCCATCCTCTCCGGACTCTCTCTCTCTCTCCCTCTCTCTCTCTCTCTCCGAAATGATGCCGCTGCGCACTGGACGCTTCAGCCCGAGTTAATTCTCTCATGGGAGACGACGTGCGAGTGATCAGTCCAACGCGCCCTGCACTTCATCTGCCCAGAAAAAGACTGACCTAGAGAGAGAGAGAGAGAGAGAAAGAGTGAGAGTGGGTGATTTCCACAGCACTCCGGCTTTAAACGCGGATCTGCCTTCAGAATGGTGAGCTCCGATTTTTCTTCCACTGAAAGCGCGTGATGCTGCAAACGCGCATACTGGCACAGAAGCGCGTGCACGTGTGCAGTGCAGATTATATTTCTGGATGGTTTATTATTATAATTATTATAATAATAATAATAATTATTATTATTAATTCTATTTTTCTTTGCATGAATAGGAGCTATAACAGAACACACCTTGAGAGAGAGAGAGGGAGAGAGAGAGTGCTGCTTGCTGCACTCCCAGTCCAGCAGCACGTCTAATGATCCCATTAGAACTGAGCTTGTTCTGGGCTGCAGCTTGATCTGAACCCAATCTGGTGGATAAAAGTTGCTTCTGCAGGCGTTTTGCTCAGAATAATAGCCGCTGTCGGATTCTCTGAGCTGTAAGGTTCGGTAAAGGGCCACGCTTGGATGTGTTCAGGGTTGCGTGTTTACCACCTACAGGGCAATTTAAACAGTCATTGAAAATACAAATAAATAAACAAGTCAATAAATAAAATAAAATAAAATAAAAAAGTCTTCCTGTGCGTTAAAGCGCATCCGGCGGCGTCTTTGCGACTCATTTCATTTCATTTCTCATTCCATTCCTATTCCCAAAGCTTCCTGGGAAACCGCTGCAATATGCTGCTCACATCCCTCTGTGTGTGTGTGTGTGTGTGTGTGTGTGTGTGTTACCTAAACGCGTGGAGAAGTCAATGCAAACAAGATTCTCATAAAAGCATATAATCTTTACACAGCCGACATGTTCATTCCACAGCATGGATTTGGGGAGCTTTGATTTATTTGGGAAATCCAGATTATTTCCCAGATTATTATGGGGGTGTTTAGTGGTAATGGGTGCCAATAGAAAAGTTTGCAATGGAATTAAATAGCATCTGGTTTATTCCTGGGTATAGGCGGGGGAAAAAAAGATGGGGATCGTGTGACGGAAAGGGGAAAAAAATTAAGAGGTCGTGCAAAGCTTTACAGTGCAAACCTGGATACATTTTTGCACTGCATACATTACTCTAGTCTCTCTGTCAGCCATCATGGTGAAGCCTGAAGCTGCACGCTAGGCCCGAAAACCCAAAGTCAGTCGTACAATTGCACAAGCTGCATGCATGTATAAGAAAACTTTTCTTCGGCTACTGTTCCCTAAACGGACGGGTGTGTAGAATGCTAATCAGCCTCCTCTGGCTGTTCAGGATGGAGTGGTGGGGTGCTCTGAAAAATCACAAGTAGATCCCGCTGGCCATCGTGGGGCCCGAATTATTGAATGGTCTGAGGACTGAGGTCTGAGGGAAACGCACTCTGTAGTATCATGTGAAGCACTTGGTTAATAGCAATAAATGAGTCTGAAGTTGGTGGGTCCCTGGAGAGGCTGACCTTTCTAGGGCAGTCTTGTATTCTCCTGCTTGTTGTTGGTCCAAGTTGATGAGCACACGGGAACAATGAAGAGCCGGCCGCTAGGCAGGAAAAGGAAACAAAGCAAAGACAGAGCCCTCTTTGTTATCTCTCACTCTATGTCTCAGGTTTTCTCCATATGTTTTTTTTTTTTTTTTTGCATCAAGCACATTGGTTTTCTCATCTTTCTGCAACTAATGTACCCATGGCAAAGGATAGAGCATAGAGGTATATTTATTGGTGATTCATTAGTAATGGAGTAATACACATCCACATGTTTGTGAAAGGTGCTTCCAAAACTGTGTAAAATTCGACCTGAAGAGAAGTGCTGTGACCAAACTGACCAAATTGCCTTCCTTCCTTCATATGTTGTTCTGATGTACAGATTTGACATCTCATAAACTCCCTTCTTGTTTGAGATCTTTGGAGACAACGAAACAACGATGGAAGCAGTACAGTGAACTAACTACCTCAGCTCTCTGGTGAGGCTTTCAGTAGGGACTCACAGTCTCTCATGCAATAATTGCACAGACTTTACAGTTACTGAGCAAAGGAGGAGGCTTCACTGGAAAGTGGACAGCCAGAGTATGGGGAAGTGTGGCTCATAGTCCTTTTGTTGCTTCTCCTTCCTATTAAAGTGGTAGAGAATTGCACCCCTGCTGGGTCTTTTATCCCTGCAGTGCTACAACCATTTGATCACTGCTTTTAGCGACCGGCTGTTTGGAGGTGGTTTTGCTGGTAGAACACTTCACTGAAACCTAGTGTGATAGAGCTGAAGTGAGAACCCCATGGTTTTCCTTTTCTTTTTTCAAACTCTATTTCAGATCTTCCAAGTGAAACATGATTTAGCCCCCCCCCTCCTTTTTTTTAATGACTCACACATTTATATCAAGCTTAATGGTTAGTTGTACACTTTCTAGCCACTAATCCAGCACCACTGGAGAACAGCCTGCATTCGGATGAAGTATCCTACAGGACACATGTTGCTTTTGCCTACCATATGCACCGGAACAAATTTTCAGGAACAAAGGGGCTGGATCTTTCATCAGCTTGTAACGAAAGTAATCAGAACTCTCATCAGCTGCCTCGTTTTGGTGAAGGCAAATCCTTTTGACCTTAAACACTGCCCAGTCTAGCATGAGGAAAGTTGGATAGAGAAGCAAAAGCAAATGATTTTATCGGTTGAAGCGGATGCAGCTTAGAGTCATAAAGCAGAGTATACATGCAAAGCCGGATCAATGAAGTGCATTACAGCCGTGACCTCCTGTGCACTCGCAGCCCGATAGCAGATCAATGGGAAAATTGGTGTGACCCTTGGTGTTTGGATTTTCTGCTAAGGTAATTAAGCTTTTATTGTAAGTAGATTTATAGTGCTATAAATACCACCCAGACATGTGATTACCATGATTTAAAACAATGGCCAGCTGCTCCATAAAATCACGGTTGTTCATAATGGACAGTGTCACACAGCCGTTTACCAAACAGCCACCAATTTATTCATTCAGCCATTTAGTGTTATTTGTTTGTGCATAATGTCTAAAAGCTTTCAGACATCTTCGAGGTACAATCTGAACGATCTCTTAAATGTTTCATGTAATCTGTAATCATAGAACACTAAACAGCTGCAGGTATATGATATTGCACAAACGTACCGTAATTGATAGTGATGGTTTATGAGCTGGGAAAATGCCTCTTTTCTTCAGAGGTCAGGGCAACTATGCAGGTTTGGCAGCTTCTCATTCTGCCGTCTCCTGTCCAGAAAGAAATGAAAGAAGGAATGAGTGAAAAAGAAAGACTTTTTCTGTAAGATGTCTCCTTAAGATGTCAGCTAGTTATTCTAATTTAAATCATTATTATAAATGATTGCACTTTCCCTTAAATAACATTCCGGTGGAATTTCGCCAGAGGGGGGAAAAAAAACACCCAATAACTTAGATTGTTAATTATCAAATAAGGTCTAGTTTAATTGTGGTAATTAGGTCTTGCTAATTGTAGTCCTACGATAGCTCAGTCAAAACAATACATCACTGTTGGCCTCCTTTATTTTTGCAGTGTTGTCAAGCACTAATGATAGGAAGAAAAGGAGCAGCTGAACAGCTCTAAATGTAACTGCAGTCCCTCTTTAACAACGCTTCATTTGCCCCTCGTTTTATTTAGGGGAGTTAAGCCATGCTTACACATTCAGGCAACTTATAACATGTGTGTTTGATCGGAAATTATGTCCACAGTTGTCACGCTTTTCCATTAATGCATTAAGTGAGACTTAAACTCAGCCGACCCTTTCACTGTCTTTATCCACAGACTTGAGAGATGTAAGAGCGGAGAGGGCGCTGTGTTCGCTTGCCTAGAGCATTATGCTTAGTAGAAACTGCAGTCTGTCACACAGTGATTTATTGCACATAGGACTAATGGCATCCTATCGAGATAACATTTTATTGTAGTCAAGAGCTGGGAGCTAGGGGGAAAAAAAAAACAACTCAGTGGCCAGCTTCATTTTCAGAATTACTGAACAGTGACTGGTCACCGGAACACTGAAGTGTCTGAGATCTGCTTAACGAAAGATATTCATTTCTTTTTTGCACTTTTTTCAGTCTTTCTGTCAGATGAAACTTGGTTAATCTCAGGAAAGTTTTCATTCAGGTAGACACATTCTGAGTGGAGTTATGCAGCTGTCAGAGCTTTGCACCATTCTCTTCTAAATGCGGCTGTTGGGCAAATTCAGGCCTTGCATGCGAGCGCCTCGGTTTTTTTTCCCCCAACCAGTTGGTGGAGAAGAAAAGCTTGTCCCTTACTTTGACTTGGACTTAGGACTTCGACATTGTGCATTCTGAAAGCAAGGCTCAGGATCGGCAGCTGCTACATTTACATCCAAATGACATTGGAGCGGGTCTGTTTCACAGCATGCCCACCTCCTATACACTTCCAGCCAGGTAGACCCTCGGCTCATCTAGCACATGCCTAGTGATTCGTACACAGTACACAGCGACATTCCCAGGGACCATTTGTCCTTATTTCTGTTGATATGGAGGACACACTTGACTTGTTTTCCCGTAATATGGATTACAGTTTTTGTTTGTCGTTGCTCATCATTTGAATAGAAGGCTTTGATAGATGTAGATGACTGAAAGTGTGAAATTGAAGTCGAAGCGGTTTGTTTAGTTTAGTTTAATCAATCAGGGATGGCGGGTGATGCGTGGAATACATAAAAGCCTGGGAAGAGTTATTACTTGCAGTTGCTTGACAGCTGAAAGCAGTAGATCCTTTAAAAGGAATAATTAATCAATTAACTTCTATTTGCCGTTAGCAGTGATAACACTCCAGGCCAAAGAGGGGTCAGTGCTGAGTTCTCACTTTATCCTTCTCACGCATTGTCTGCTTTGTTTAAACATGCTAATGCACCACATGGCCTGCAAACGACCTTATTCCTCTCGTGCACGGAAAGGGTTTAAATGGAATTTGATTGAGGTGGTTTTCAGCACGGTGGGACACCAAACACAATGGAAAGATGATGAATGCTCTTCATGTACTTACGCTTTAATAAGGAGGCAACACTTAGCTTTCAGCCCTCTGACTCTATTGTGGTACACCTAAAGCATGAGCCCTGAAGCATGTGCCCTTCCTGATCCCAGAGTTTACTGCCCTCTGGACTCTCTCGCATCAGTCACACAATCCCCAGTGTCGAATTCACACCGTAGGTCCAGCTGGGCACAAACCAACACCGTATTTAAGCATCGGCTGGGATGGAAGTTTGTAACACTAGTGCCATAATACTTGAAGTTTTTTGGTTTGGAGTTTCTTAGCATTAGTGTTCTTAAATAATGCAGAATGGATTTCCCAACTAACTTTGATTTTTGTCTCAGGAGCAGAACTTTTGGCAAATGATAATGTTTGGAGAAGTTTACAGATGTTTAAACAATGCAACATTCATAAAATTATTTAAAAAGCTGAATAAAAATGAAAGATAGTTTGAAACCAATCAACTGAGGTATGGCGTCTGATAGGGTACACTCTTAGAAGCAAAAAAACCAACCAAACAAAAACAACTTAAGTCCCGATTCCTAAAGGGCTTTTGTCCCTTATGGTCTAGGGCAGTGTTTAAAGAAATGTAGAAACCGACAGCAGATGGTTTTGCAAGGACATTAGAGGAGATTAACTTAATTCATTTCTTTACGAAGTGAAAAACTTTTGTTCAATGTGTCCAAGCAGCTTTTTTTCTGAGACGTTGTATATTACTTGCATGCAGTATGAACATGAAATAAACAAGCATACCAGTGTTAGGCAAAGAAAACAGAATTAACTGTTTTAATTATAGAATTTAGCTGTCTTGGATTTATGAAGCGGTTTGCTTTAGATGCACAAAAGCTGTTTAATAAGCATCTTTGAATCATATTGATTCTTTTCTTTCCCCTCCGCTGGAGATGTGGGGTGACCTACGCTATGAATGGGGCCTTTTACTCCATCCTGCTCATTGGCAATATGAGGCAGAATCAGCCACCGAAGTAGCTTCAGGAAAGGGAGGGGGGCCGACAATACATACTCGAGCCACTTTCAAGAGAGCACGAGGGCTCATGTTTCCCCTCCTGAGCGGTCACTAACAGAATGTCCATTGTGTCCTCCATTTCACACTACACATGTAGCAATTTCTGTGATGATTCGCATAAGCCACAGGAAGCTAATCATGATCTCGGTGCACGAGACTCGGATTTCAGCTTTTGTCACCGCAGCTTAATTTACTGTCACAAACTTTAACACGCCTCATATATATCTAGTCAAGTGTACGAGCATGGAATAACGCTTCGCACCTAGACAGACAAGCCGTCTGATTTGCTTATGGCTGTCGTAGATCTGCTGGAGTAATGTCCATACCAGTACATTATTACATAGCCATTACGATTACAATTATCTGTGTAGGCTGGACTAATGGAGGAAATGCACTCACAGTTATAAAACTGCTGTGGCTTTACTGGTCTAATGCCCTATCTTCTGTAGCCAAGCACTGTCAATTAGGAGCCATAAGAGGAGATTTATATCAGTCCATTTAATGTCTGAGATTCAGATGCTTGTAATGTGTTGTCTGTGGATGAATATTATAATCACACAATACATGGATTCTGCTGCTAATACACACACACAGTATTGTGCAAAAGCCTTGAGCACATGTAAAGAAATGCTGTAGACCAAAAATGGCTTAAAAAATAATGAAATGGAATGTTTCAACATAAAAAAATAGTATAAACAGCAATAAGCTGTAATAAATGAAACAAAGTCCATATTCGGTGTGAGATGACCCTTTGCTTTAAAAAAAAAAAAATAGTAGTCTCAGGTACAGTGAGTGCAGTTTGATAAGGAAATGAGCTGTAGGTTTTACTGAGCATCTTACAGAACCAGCCACAGTTCTTCTGGACACTTTGACTGTCCCACTCGCTTCTTCATTTTGCACCAAAACCCAGTAGCCTTCATTATGTTTTCTTTTTTAATCTGAAAAGTGCTCTCTTATGTATTATGCTGCTCAGATACAAACTTTTTTTGTGTAACATTTAATTTTGTGCTGGAAAATAGATGTTTGGACTCCAAAATGTTTTTGTACTGACTCGATAATGTAGAGAAATTTATAACAAAGTTTGTATAAAAAAAAAATGGTGCCTAAGACTTTTGCACAGTACACGATCAGTCAAAAGCATACATGTCAACCTATACGGAATGTCCGTATTTTATATGGATTTGATTCAATAAATGTAGTATACGGGCGTACAAATAAAGTTATACGGATTCTTTAAAAAAAAATTCAATATTTATTTAGAGCTATAATCAATTCCCACGATGATAAAAGAGCGCATACCATTTACAAACGTACTGTACACCACAGAAAGCACACACAGCCAGTAAAGAGTCTTATGAAATCGCGCGTTATCTTGTGGTAGCGAGACTTCGTTCCACTTTTGATCATGCGCACACCGCATTGCGAGAATCCCGCCAACCTTAACATTTTGTTTGAAAAGCGTATTTCCACCTGAGCGACTTTCAGTATGAAACGATTCTGAATGGGCACTCCGGCAAGATCAACACAGACACTTGCTGTGACATGCAGCCTCGTGAGGTATTGGTGCAGACTGCTAAAAAAGCTGTCATGGAGTACAATTCAGAACATTGTGGCCCTTTTCCACTACCCTTTTTCAGCTCACTTCAGCTCGCTTCAGCTCACTTCAGCCCGACACGGCTCGCGTTTCGACTACCAAAAACCAGCACGACTCAGCTCGCTTCAGCCCTGCTTAGCCCCTAAAACTCGCACCGTTTTGGAGTGGGGCTGAAGCGAGCCAAAACGAGCCGAGTGAGTCTGGGGGCGTGAGCAGACACTCCCCTGTGCACTGATTGGTGAGGAGGAGTGTCCTCACATGCCCACACACGCCCCGCGAGCGCGCTGGGATCTGTAAACACCGCAAACCCGGAAGAAGAATAATTACGAATTACGAGAATTATGAAGCCTTATGCGCCTCGCCTCATCTATACGCTCTTGCCAGTATCTGTTGGCGTTGTCGGTGACAACAAGCCACAGCACCAAGACCAGCAACACTAACGACTCCATGTCCTCCATGTTTATTGTTTACTATTCGGGTCGTGAGACTACCGCTGAAAAGATCACTGAATCAGTGACATACAGAGCATCGTGGACGAGTTCGCGGAGCGCAAGGCTCGTCGTATGCCCTTCAAATAATGCGCGCAGTAGGCTATTGATGTTTTATTATGAGCCACATACAGTATGTCACCTAATGTTTTTTTGTTTCTGAGTTACATGTTCGTTTGAAGGACTTAATGTACAAAATAACATAGTTGCACCCCATAGTGTTGAAATTGGTAAACACAGTGCATTCAGTGAGGTTTGCACCGCCCTCCTTTTATTTCTGACTCTTCCTGTCACCGTTGCAACCTCTGAGCGCTCATTCGTATGCCCTTCAAATAATGTGCGCAGTATAGGCTATTGATGTTTTATTATGAGCCATGTATACAGTATCCTAATGTTTTTTGTTTCTGAGTTACATGTTCGTTTGAAGGACTTGATGTACTAAATAACATATAGTTGCACCCGGTAGTGTTGAAATTGGTAAACACCGCAGTTGCGGACATTTTGTAGCCTAAAATGATGTTATGATAAGCTTTAATAAAGGGCCCGGTCATTTGCCCCGCCCCCAGCCCGGCTCTGACTTGTTCCGCCACTGTCACTGATGTCACTGTTTGCGCTGCTTAACGACATCACGTGACGTCCACCCACTTTCGCTAACTCCACCCAATGTGTCCACCCACTTCCAGCCAGCACGGTTCAGCGCGGTTGTAGTCGAAATGCAACTCTAACAGCCCCGCTCAGCTCGACTCAGCTCGACTCGGCACGGCACGGCTCAGCCGCGTTTGTAGTGGAAAAGCGGCATTAGAGTGACACTTTGTGTTTTTGTCAAACATTGGAGCTTTGTATTCATTCTGAAGGTTTATTGTTATTAATATTGAATAAAAAGTAACTGGGATATATCATTGTTAATTATCATTCAAATTTTAGGTAAATTATTTTAATTTGCATCTTATATGGATTTTATAAGGGAAATACGGATTTTGGAGGTTGGTTATACAGGTTTGATTGACCAAAGGTTGACATGTATGCAAAAGTTTGGACATGACTTTTCATTTTCCATCGATTATCCATAACCACTTATCCTGTGCAGGGTTGCAGGCAAGCTGGAGCCTATCCCAGCTGACTATGGGCGAGAGGCGGGGTACACCCTGGGCAAGTCGCCAGGTCATCGCAGGGCTGACACATAGAGACACGCAACCATTAACAATCACATTCACACCTACGGTCAATTTAGAGCCACCAATTATCCTAACCTGCATGTCTTTGGACTGTGGGGGAAACCGGAGCACCCAGAGGAAACCCACGCGGACATGGGGAGAACATGCAAACTCCACACAGAAAGGCCCCCGTCAGCCACTGGGCTTGAACCCAAAACCTTCTTGCTGTGAGGCGACAGTGCTAACCACTACACCACCATGCTACTCTCAACCATCCATTCATTTTAAATAATACAAAAAAAAGAAGGACAGCTGAAGATTGGGAAAACATGATCTGGCCTTCAACTGTCCAGTTGTATATGTACATGTGCCCACTGTAGCCTCAGATTCTCATTCGTGGGTAACAGGATTGGAGCCTGATGTGGTCTTTTGCTGCGGTTGTCAGTCTGCCTCAAGGTCTGATACATTGTGCATTTTGAGATGCTTTTTCTGCTCACTGTTGTTGTAAAGAGTGGTTGTTAGCTCATCGGCTGACAGGCCAGTGAGCTTATGCCATTGTCGTCTGTCATCCATCCGGCGTCATCCACATTTCACGAAAATTGCTTCTTCTCTCTCAGTGCTTCACTGATTTTTATTCTTTTTGGCAGGAAGGTAGGTCTGCCTGGGATGCATATAGCTTCGACCCAAATTTGCATAATTTCAATTATTAATTAAGATTTGGAGTAATTAAGCCCTAACAAGCAGTTTTCACACACATCACTTCTTCTCCCTCAATTCTTCACCGATTTTGATTCTTTCTGGCATAAAGGTAGGGGTACCTAGGGTGCATATAACTTGTACCCAGATTTGCTTTATTACAATTATTAATGAAGTTATGGACTAATTAAGCCTTAACGAGCAGTTCAACAAAAATTGCTATTTCTCGGTCAATTCCTCGCCGTTTTGGATTCTTTCTGGAAAATAGGTCGGTATTCCTAGGGTGTATATTGCTTCTATATATAGCTTGTATATAATGTATATAGCTTGCAACAGTTATTGTGCAAGGTGGCCCACTTTAGATTGTTCCTTCTGGATTAGACGGGGCCAAAGTGAGCTATGCAGTCATTGACGGTCTCATTTGAGTTACTGTATCCTTCCTGCGAGCTTGAACCATTCTTCTCTGACCTTTCTCATCAACAAGGCATTTCCACCTGCAAAACTGATGCTTATTCAGTGTTCTTTGTTGTTGTTGTTGTTGTTGGTTTTTTTTTGCACCATTCTATGCAATGTTGTGTGTGAAAATCCCAGGAAATCATGAGTTTCTGAAATACTTAAACCAGCCTGTCTGGCATCAGCACCCTTGCCATGGTTAAAGTCACAGAGGTCACGTTTTTCCCCATTCTGATGTTTAATGTGAACATAAACTGAAACTCTTGTCCTGTATCTGGATGGTTTTGTACATTGTGGTGCAGTCACATGATTGACTGATTGGATAGTTTCATTAATGAACAGGTGTGCAGGTGTTCCTATTATAGTGGCCTGTGAGTGTAGATACTAAATGAAACAAACATTTTTTGCAAAAGTAAATAAGATAGTTTAAAGAAAACATGTAACCTGGGATGCTTCTCCATCAGTCTTGAAAGATTTCCCACATTTCCTGAGTGCTTTTACATTTTTACTCTGCTGTATGTTTTAACCCTCTGGGGTCGAGAGCTTCACCGGCGAAGCCCGGCAGGTTTAGAATGAGTAGGTCATGTATTTAGATAAATATCTTCACAAGTTTTTCATCATACAAGCACGATAAACGTATTGACAGAAACTTTACACTTTCCTGTGTGCACTGCCAAATAATATGATAGTTTTTAAATTACCTAAATTACACGAAACATAAAACTTGTCAGCTTACTCAGTCACACTGGATTCGGAGCGCTGAGAGCCCACTTACGCATTCATAAAAGACAATTCACATGGTAACAGCATGATAATCACTTTCACTCTTTCGGTTCCAATTGGTTTCTCTTTCGCAGTGGGAATGCTCACCGTAAACAGCCATAGTTTGGGCTGTTTGGAGGTAAAACTTGTTGCGAGATGGCACGCGGATTTTATGCGCTTCGGATGATTCAGGACAGCGATTCAATTCATCAGGACAGCGATTCAATTCAAGGACAGTGAATCAATTCATGATTCAATTAATGATTCAGGACAGCGATTCAATTCAATCTTGAGAACAGCGACACTGATGAGAGGTGCCCTTTTTATTATTATTATTATTATTATTATTCATTCATTTATTTATTTATTTTTTACTTCGACTCGATCCAGCCAAAGATCAACTCGAATAAGTGTAAATATTGCTTCTATTCATTATGAGCAGATCGGTTGATATGCGTGCACAAGAAAAATCACTGAGCAATTTTCCAGAGTTAAAAGTATTCTCCTCAAAAATAGTTAATTTTGCTCGATTTTGAGTTTAGAGAGTAAAATGTGGAGTTGGAGTGGGAGCAAAATTACAGCATAATTGTGTAACAGAGCTGGTTGTGGGTCTGAACTGAATAAAATAGCCCAAAAGTTAATTTCAAGACACACTGAATAAAGTCAAATACCAAAATAAAGTAAAATACCAGATAAATGAAGCTGTTGTAAAAAGCAGTTTTAGAACTGTGTTGGAATGTGTGAAAAAACATGACTTCACCCATTGTGACGTGACCTGATGGGATTAAGAGTTAATCTGATAGGATTAAGAGTTGGCAGTGGGAGGGGTTTTCACTCTTCTCATGGAATGGAATGGAAATTTTTTACCCTTGAATTGAATACCTCTCCCACTGCCAACCCTTTATCCCAAAACAATAGGACATACATTTTTTGACAGCCAATTAATTGTCCAAATCAATGGAGCAGATTTCAGTTTTTGTGCTTGATACATTCCTAAGACTGAACAGAATCACCCCAAATGACCAAAACGGTTCGCCGCAATTGGTAAGGTAATGCTTTTTCACACATTCCAACACAGTTCTAATACTGCTTTATACAACATCTTCATTTATCTGTTATTATTTTTTAAGTACAATCACAACATACACATTACATAGATATGATTATAGCTGAACTTGTGCTGAATACGGAAAAGGCATATGACTTTGAAAATACTGCTTAGATTTGTTGAAATTTACAACAAAATCAGAGCATACCAAAATCATTAGAGCGCCAGACAATACCCTCAGACCCCAGAGGGTTAGAACACGATTGAATCGTGTCTATCGAGACATTTGACTGTCCGGTTGTGCCATTTGTGAAGAAGAAATATTTTAAGAAAAAAAAAACACTGTAAATGTTAATATTATTACATGACTTGATTTACGCAGATACACGCTGACAGGAGAAAAGTCCTTTAGACTGCCCTCACATTGAAAAATTGAAGGTGCATCATGGGATGAACAGATGACTATTCTTCAGTGGCTGTTATTTGGAAAGACTCGCCAGAGCTCCAGTGGCCATGCTGCAACAACAACTCCGAGATAGAGAGAGAACGAGTGAGCAAGTGAGCGCGCGAAAGAAAGAAAGAAAGAAAGAAAGAAAGAAAGAAAGAAAGAAAGCTCTAGTAGCTGATGAAACTCGCTGTGTCCTGTGACATAGAGAGGACTCTCGGGACAGAAAAGCAGACAGAGTGGAAGAGAGAGACAAAGAACAATATGCAGAGAGCAAAAGTAGGAGAAATAGAGGAACAAATATGACGGTAGATAATGAACGTAGGGGAAACGGGGAGGGGTGTGTATAGAAAATGATAAATAAAATGAAAGGGAAGGAAGGGAGTGAGTGAGAAAAAGAGAGCGACCATTTGAGGAAATTAGAGCTCAGCCCTCTGCAGGTGGTTTAGAGAATAATAATAAGGCACGCTTGTTTTGTTTGAAGGCTCCATTTCCAGGTCTCTTTCATCTGACGGCCGTCATGTCCGTTAGCATCGTCAGACTAACAGAGTGATTCCACATTTTCTGCATGTACGGGTCGCTCACCTCTGATCCGTCTCCCCTGTGGCGTTTCATCATGTGGCCTGTAATCTTATGCAAGATGGTGAAATGGCAGATAATTTGCAGGTAATTAGGCCCTAGTGATTTGCAGGTGAAAGGATGCTGGAAGTGAGCGCTGTGTTTGAATGTCACCGAGGCGGACACACCTGTGCAGGAGGAAATGTTTTTTTTTTTTTGTTTGTTTGTTTGTTTGTTTGTTTATTAAAAAGCAGATAATTGCATAATGGTGGACTTGTATATGAATATAGACTTAATATAGTATATGTACAATGTTATCGCAGGAGATAATGGCTTTAAAGCAGAAAGGATGTGGAAAGATTCAAGCTTCATGTAACAGTTATTCCACAAAATCCAGTCGTACATGAGCTGATAGCTGACGAGGCGCGTAGCACAGAGTCAGCTATAAGCCATGTACGACGAGATTGAGTGGAATAACTGTTTTATTCTATCCACATTCACTGGATTTTGAGAAACAGAGCATTTTTATTTTTTGCAAATTCGATAAATAAATACCTTATACAAGACGTCAAAAAATAATTTCCGCTGAGAATGTAAACAAACCGGCGACATGACAGGAGCAATTTGTGAAAAATGCTATAATAAAAATAATTCTTGAAAAAAAAAATGATACGTTCTTACCATCAAATACTTTCCATATTTTGTTGCTTTTTTGTATTTTTGGGGGTTTTGTTTTCTAGTAGAGTTTTTATTTCATCCTCGGTTGGTTCAGCAACACGCGCCGCCATTTTGTTTTTCTCTACTCACGGTATATGTGCTGATATCCTCGTAGTTGAGTAGCCAATCAGAGTGCACGATGGTTCATATCCAGTGAACGTGGATAGAATAATTTGCGATGCATTGAAAGAATAAAATATCTTTTGACTCGGACTGTGTGACGTTCCAGTCTAAAACTTTCTGGAGTTTGACGGTCAGTCTTAAGCCACACAATGAGCACATTTTTTCAAGATGAAAAAGTATCAGCATGAAAACAACCGCTCTTTTGTAGCATTTGTGTCTTTCTAAATGCCATAGAACTGTGTCCTGTTTTAAAACGAGTTTCTCTTTGTTTTATTCGAGGACATACTGGTTGTCCAATTGATTGCTTTGTTTGCAGCACTTTCCACTCTTCTTGCTCACAAAGCGACCCAAGGGGGAAGAGAGCCCAAGCTTTTACAGGACGAGTGAGTGAAAAAGAGTTGTGTGTGTGTGTGTGTGGGGGGGGGGGGGGGGGTAGACAGAGGGAATGAGTCTTTTGTATCTTGACGTCATCAGTGTTTTTCCTGCTGCAGCTCTCCCACTGTAGCTCTCCTCCTCCACGGACTGTCTACTCATTTGTGTGTATCAGAGGCAAAGCGCTTCAAGAGGCAAAACGGACTCTGAAATGAAAGACCTGCTAAGCCCTCTAATACAACAGCAATTACGGTCCCACAATTAAAGCGCTTAGTCTGGAATTTGGCCTCCATGCAAGGGCACTGCCGAATAAAGCGGGTGCACTCAGCCAGGGAGGCTGTGCAGAGCTCGCAAATGATTACAGGTGGTCGTTTCACAGAAAATTGAATTAGGTCAGAGATTGAGGAACGAAAATGAAAAGTGGGGATGTATAGACAAAGACGCTGGGGTGAGTAAACAGTCTCATCTCAGGCTTTATCTAGGTTCAGGCGAAATAGTTGAGTAAATGCAAAAGAGGAGCCTGTAGTCTGAAAGGAAAGGACTGGATCCTGGATCTCTAAACCCACACGTATTAGGAAGGGTTTGTCAGTGGTGGAACTGAAAAACTCATTACACAGATTGAGGATAGAGGTGATTAAAGTGGATAACGAAAGGTCAGATATGAGTCCAGCACAGTTAATTGGTAAAATTCATTAGAAAATTTCCAAACACTGTCAGACATTATAATGATTAGACAAGCTTTATATTAAGATTCTGTTAACTGACATTATTCGCCTCTTTGACTTTAATTAAACTGATTCAATCCAAACCTTACAGACTCACTGAAATGTGCGTTAGGTATGATTTGTGAAAAATAGGTCTCTGAATTTACACCGTAAGTTGTGTGTTCAATTTGGTTTTCGCATGTCTGCTTTTCCTCATCATCATGTGACCAGTTATTACAGATATTACAACTTTGACTATTTGATATGCAGTAGAACATGAATAAAAGTTTGTTCACTGGGGGGGGGGAATCACAGAAGGGAAAGGATGCAGGATACGAAAGCCGGATATGTACTTCTTTCCAGTGGCGTGCACAGATAGACACGAGGTGGTGCTCAAGCACCTGCCCCTCTGCCCTCTGTCCAAAAAAGTGCCCTTTTTAATTTTTTTTTTTACAGTTTACTGAGGCCAATGTCGACATGATCTTTTAGAAAAGCCGCGGCATTAAAAGCGTGTGTGAAAATAATGTCCCGATGTGTGCCCCCTCCGCACACACACCGGACCTCTGTCTCTCTTGCTCTGTCACGTGAACAAGCGTGCAGTGCATTCAATGTGAGGTTGCAGCAGCATAGCGTCCTGGAAGCCACGGCCTTGTCGTAGTGCAGACAACACATCGGGCAGTCAGTCAGCTCTTCCCCTGCCCCACCAGCCAGGTAACACATGAATCGAGTGAAAATGTATTGTTTGCCCTCTAAGCCCAAGCTGTAATTATTTTGTCGTGAAGTAGCCCGTCGCATACAGAAACAACTGCACATAAGTATTATATTTTTTGCTAGACCATTTTCAGATTTAGGAAAACAAAAATTTATTTTTCTATTTTGTTCAACTAGAGATTCCTGGCAAAGTCAAAAAGCCTTGATGTAATAAATTAACATTAAGTGGTTGTTTTACACCTTTAAAAACTAAAACGGGTCAGTGGTGACCCGAACACAAGAGGAGGGTTAAATCTCAGACTTTTATAATAAGGTGTTCCACATGCGCAAAAAAAGTGCCCTTTTTCCCCCCAGAGCACTTGCCCCCCAAAATGTCTGTGCACGCCACTGCTTCTTTCTGTTTACGCCAATTTTACGGCGGTGAAGTTTGATCTGGGAGTTCCCACAATTTGGTCTTGTGAGCCAAAAGAAAACAAGAAGACGCAACTGTGGTCTCTTGGGTCATTAAAAAACAGAGTAGCTGCTTATTATTAAGCAGAGGGCACACCTCAGTTTTACCTTCCTGTTTTCTTTCTGTTGCTTGGTGCACATCTGAAAAAACAAGTGCCGTCTTGATCATTTGTATACGCTACAATTTTGTAGAGCTTTTTTATTCTTCATAGTCCACACTGTTTTGCAGTCACAATCTTCACAAAGCCTCTCTTTTTTCTTCTCTCTCGCTCTCTGGCGCTCTCGCTCTTGCTGTCTTGAAGTTACAATAATGCCAAAAAAAAGGCAGCTTGTTGCAGAGAAGCTAGAAATTGCAAAAGCTTCTGTCCTGATGACTTTACAGTAGGTGGGTTTCCATAAACCTACTTAATGCATGGTTTGAAACTGCAAACTAAAAGCTGAGTAATGGAAACGTGAATTTTTTTGGGAAAAAAACGGTCAAATATCGCAAAAATCCTTATACGCAAAGCAATATTTCACAAAATTGAAATGGAAACACATTTTTTGCATTTAAGTCACGTGATATGACATTAAAAGGAACAAAGCCACTGAAAAGTGCCCACACTTAAAGCCCAGTTCAACAATACCGATAACTATAAATAAATCATTCCCCTGCAGTTTATGTGGTCGGTGGTCACACCAGACCAATAACGATACCTATAGCCCAGGTCTGGGTTTATCCGTATCAGTGAGATTGCTTCTGGAGCGATTTTTCCAGGCCTGGACCTGATCCGATAAAACATCTGACCAAACAGGTAATTGTTTTCATGTGATGTTGTCTGAGCACGTCCTATTTTTCCCTTGGCATCTTTGTACATGCTTGTTGCATCATGAAGTCACGGAATACGGATTCACGGAAAATAAAAAATATAATACAAAGCACAGATCTTTTATTCACGGATTTGTGATATTTTCTGTGAAATACAGTTAGGTCCATAAATATTTGGACAGAGACAACATTTTTCTAATTTTGGTTCTGTACATTACCACAATGAATTTTGAACAAAACAATTCAGATGCAGTTGAAGTTCAGACTTTCAGCTTTAATTCAGTGGGTTGAACAAAATGATTGCATAAAAATGTGAGGAACTAAAGCATTTTTTAAACACAATCCCTTCATTTCAGGGGCTCAAAAGTAATTGGACAAATTAAATAATTGTAAATAAAATGTTCATTTCTAATACTTGGTTGAAAACCCTTTGTTGGCAATGACTGCCTGAAGTCTTGAACTCATGGACATCACCAGACACTGTGTTTCCTCCTTTTTAATGCTCTGCCAGGCCTTTACTGCAGCGGTTTTCAGTTGCTGTTTGTTTGTGGGCCTTTCTGTCTGAAGTTTAGTCTTTAACAAGTGAAATGCATGCTCAATTGGGTTCAGATCAGGTGACTGACTTGGCCATTCAGGAATATTCCACTTCTTTGCTTTAATAAACTCCTGGGTTGCTTTGGCTTTATGTTTTGGGTCATTGTCCATCTGTATTATGAAACGCCGACCAATCGGTTTGGCTGGATTTGAGCAGACAGTATGTCGCTGAATACCTCAGAATTCATCTGGCTGCTTCTGTCCTGTGTCACATCATCAATAAACACTAGTGACCCAGTGCCGCTGGCAGCCATGCATGCCCAAGCCATCACACTGCCTCCGCCGTGTTTTACAGATGATGTGGTATGCTTTGGATCATGAGCTGTACCACGCCTTCGCCATACTTTTTTCTTTCCATCATTCTGGTAGAGGTTGATCTTGGTTTCATCTGTCCAAAGAATGTTCTTCCAGAACTGTGCTGGCTTTTTTAGATGTTTTTTAGCAAAGTCCAATCTAGCCTTTTTATTCTTGAGACTTATGAGTGGCTTGCACCGTGCAGTGAACCCTCTGTATTTACTTTCATGCAGTCTTCTCTTTATGGTAGATTTGGATATTGATATGCCTACCTCCTGAAGAGTGTTGTTCACTTGGTTGGCTGTTGTAAAGGGATTTCTCTTCACCATGGAAATTATTCTGCGATCATCCACCACTGTTGTCTTCTGTGGGCGTCCAGGTCTTTTTGCATTGATGAGTTCACCAGTGCTTTCTTTCTTTCTCAGGATGTACCAAACTGTAGATTTTGCCACTCCTAATATTGTAGCAATTTCTTGGATGGGTTTTTTTCTGTTTTCGCAGCTTAAGGATGGCTTGTTTCACCTGCATGGAGAGCTCCTTTGACCGCATGTTTTCTTCACAGTAAAATCTTCCAAATGCAAGCACCACACCTCAAATCAACTCCAGGCCTTTTATCTGCTTAATTGAGAATGACATAACGAAGGAATTGCCCACACCTGCCCATGAAATAGCCTTTGAGTCAATTGTCCAATTACTTTTGGTCCCTTTAAAAACAGGGTGGCACATGTTAAGGAGCTGAAACTCCTAAACCCTTCATCCAATTTTAATGTGGATACCCTCAAATGGAAGCTGAAAGTCTGGACTTTATGTCCATGTCCATTATATAATTATAACTTGATGATGTTTCAGTAAACAGGTAAAAAAAACAAAATTTGTGTCAGTGTCCAAATATATATGGACCTAACTGTATCAATCGTAAATTAATAAAGTAAACCTATAAATGCAGGAAAGATATGTTAATTATGAACTTCAGCAGTCCAAACATTTCATTGTTTTAGATTTCTTAATTTTTTATCCGTGATGGATCAGCCGTATGAAATCGGTAACCAATCTGTAATGTACTGAAACATCCGTGACCAATCCGTAAATCCGTGATGCATCCAGATTAAAATCCGTAACCACTCCGTATTTTGAATCCTTTTTTATTATATTTCCGTAATTTGTGACCTATCCATATTATATCAACCACTGGAGTATGTATGTGGGTTGTTTTGAAGTCCAGGCTGTACAGTATGACCTGGAATAATGTGCTACTACTTGGAAAAAACTTCCATGACTATTCCCAAGTTGCATGCATTTATTTACCTGAATGGCAGCATCAAGCGATATTATAGTGAGGATTATAGTTGTGGTGTGACTGCTCCAGACTGGAACTAAATTCAGGTGTAGGTATAGTCTTAGTTGTAGTTATCGGTATAGTTATAGTTGTGGGACCGGGCCCTTATCCGGTCTTGGAAAGCCGTCACCATGTTTAATTGGAATGACTGTTGCGAGAGAAGAAAACTTTATGCTTTAATGCATAACATCACTCAGTGGAAACACAGACCATTCACAATTGTGTGTGTGTTTTTTTTTTTATAAAGTCACTTCAAATTTGCTCATAACTACAATAGAAACCTGCCTAGTGGCAGAAATCTTACTGATTGTTACAAAGCGCTGACCCCAGAGACGCTTTCCATAAATGTTGAAGAAATGTCTCCTTAATGAAAACTCGAAAACAATTCATGTTATAATAAAAACAAAGGGTGGCACGGTGGTGTAGTGGTTAGCGCTGTCGCCTCACAGCAAGAAGGTCCGGGTTCGAGCCCCGTGGCCGGCGAGGGCCTTTCTGTGTGGAGTTTGCATGTTCTCCCCGTGTCCGCGTGGGTTTCCTCCGGGTGCTCCGGTTTCCCCCACAGTCCAAAGACATGCAGGTTAGGTTAACTGGTGACTCTAAATTGACCGTAGGTGTGAATGTGAGTGTGAATGGTTGTCTGTGTCTATGTGTCAGCCCTGTGATGACCTGGCGACTTGTCCAGGGTGTACCCCGCCTTTCGCCCGTAGTCAGCTGAGATAGGCTCCAGCTTGCCTGCGACCCTGTAGAACAGGATAAAGCGGCTAGAGATAATGAGATAAAAACAAAATTTTAAATCAGTGTATTATTATTCTTATAGAGTATGTAGATTATTTACCATATGAATTAGTTGTGACTATGGAAACAATGATGCATTAGAATGAGTGTATAAATATATCTAAAATTATTATTTAAATTAGAGCTAGAACTGCAGTCAGAGTTGTGCAGTTATAGAAGATTAATCAACTCCAAGCAGTGTTGTAGTCGAGTCGCTAAACTTCGAGTCCAAGTTCAGTCTCGAGTCCCCAGTGTTCAAGTCCAAGTCAAGTCCATCTATCCATCCATTATCCGTAACCACTTATCCTGTTCAGGGTCGCGGGCAAGCTGGAGCCTATCCCAGCTGACTATGGGCGAGAGGCGGGGCACACCCTGGACAAGTCGCCAGGTCATCGCAGGGCCGACCGAGTCAAGTCCAAGTCAAGTCCACTATTGATCTTCATCGAGTCCGAGAACAAGACTCCAACCGCACCATTTGATGGTGGCTGTTTTAGCGCCATTACATTAGTTTGTTCCTGAACATGACGTATGAACAGGTGAATGTGCACTCTCTTTGTCAGGGAGTGTGAAGTATTCTGTCAGAGATGGTTGGGAGACAGATGTAAGTGCAGAAGGTGTATTTATTAATACAAGTGAAGACAGGTAAACAATCCAGAACGGCAGGCAAAATCGTAAAACAGGCAAGCGGTGGAGTGAGGCACAAACAGACTATCGTAGACTCAGTAGAATCAAAGATGAGAAACAGGAAATCAGGGATCAGGAAACCAAACAAAGAAATGAGGCTCGGTAACATGTCAGCAACGCAACTCAATACTTTGCAAAGTACGTGCGTTTTCACAGTTTTTATATAGGCATGCTGATTGCGCCTTAATCCTGTGCAGGTGCGAGTAGTTTACAGCGCGCGAGAGAGTCCGCGTGGTGCGCGCACTGTCCGGAGCGCGCCCGAGAGTCTATCTGATGCACGAGCCAAGGTGCGCAAGTGTGACACTCTTGCAGAAAATTAGTTTAAACCAGGGCTTTGAACCGGTTCAAGGAACGAAAACAAAAACCGGGAACTTTTTCTATTTCACATGGAACAGAAACGAAACCAGAAACTTTAATATTTTTTATGTTCCGGAACAGAAACGCTTATTAAAAATAATGGTAACCGGTTAATACCGGTTTTTATTTCGTTCCTCAAAGTTTCCGTAGCCTACAAATAAAAAAAGTCATTCTTCTCCTGCGCAAGTTTCTATGACCCGCTGGGGTTCACTTCCTGTGTGATGTTCGCTGACTGAATGGAGAGAGCGGGAGGGTGGACTACTATCACGTCTTCACACCTTAAATAAGAGGTAAATATTGCAGTCTATCGTTATTCAAAAACGTCAATTTCAAACACGATATCTGTCCACGTTAATGAGAGGCTCGCGAACATTAAATGACGTTAACCTCTGTTAGCCTATCAATGCATAGGGCCTGACTAGCCTTTGGTAACACACTAAACGAATTATCTTTCATTTTTGGCACTTTTTCTGTTTGTGTAGATGGGAAGACATACCGAGAATCCAAATCGCCAACATTTGAAATAATAATTGTTTTGAATTATTTCTTGTCTTATTATTTATTGTAATAGAATTAGCCTACATTTGGCTTAAGCCGGATGAGACAGAGACATAATTTTATAGCCATTTGTTAAACAGCTGACAGGGAACGTAATTAACCGTTCCGGGAACGACATTTTTTTTGTTCTAACCGGTTTGGGAACGTCTATTTAATGGTGGAACCCAAAACCGGAAACGTTAAAATTCCGTTTCTGTTCGGAACGAACCAATAGGAAAAAAATTCTGGTTCAAAGCCCTGGTTTAAACATTAATGTAGATATAAATATCTTATGCCAAATTATTATGGCATGTTTTAAAGAATAAAGAAAAAATCCAAGTCCTCCTCTCCAATTTACAAGTCCTAATGCAGTTAATGCACGAGTCTGAGTCCGAGTCCGAGTCATCAGCGCTGAAGTCCAAGTCAAGTCACGAGTCCTTAAAATTAGAGCACGAGCCAAACTCAGGTACTACAAGCCTGACTCCAAGCCAAGAATTCAACAGCACCATAATCTAAAGGCTAATAATAGTTTATAAAATCTGTACAAAATGAAAACATACACTTTCTTGATCCGTAAATTAGCCTCGATGTTGGCATCTTGTTTTCTTGCTGGAAGTAAACTTTCAGTGTGATGAGAATTAGACTTTTTTTCATGTATTTTTAAGCAGGATGTTTGCAAGCAGTTTGCCTCAGTGTAAAAAAGATGCAGCTCTGGTATAGCGATGTCTCTGTGAAGATACTCTGATCTTTCCTAATCTGCTTAAGCAGGAATGCCCAACTCCTGAACACGTTCCTGCTGAATTTCATTCCAATTCTAATCTAACACACACACACACACACACACACACACACACACACACACACACACACACTTCAGCTAATTAAGTCCTTAAGCAGCATCTGAATATTAGGACCAGGTGTGTTTGGAACTGAACACTGCAGGGTAGCAGATTTCTGGGAATGAGGTTAGGTACTAAGCCCCCACCAACACACACACGGAGGCGCATACATACTTTGTTCCTCTTTCACGCTTGCTAGCTGTCCTCCCAGTGCCAAACTCTGTTTACCCACAAACAAAACATAGGTCTTTCTCTGTAATGGTTCTCACAGCTACACTCAGGCGTTATATAACACACCTTTATCTTAATTGAGGTGTCACTAATAGTTGAGTGCAAGTGATTTCCCCGTCCATCCCACCAAGGAGTTAACAGCCGTTTATTTTTTTTGGACCTTTGCTAGCTTGTTTGTCTCGCTAGCACTTATTGTCTGCCTCTCATTAAACAGATCACAAAGAACCATTTATTCATGCGTGTTCAGATCTGGGCTGCACGTTTGTGATCTGAATAAGTTAATGAGTGACAAAGGAAGCATTTTAATAAGACGTGTTTGATTTGTTTTCTTTAGGAAGTGGCTTATACATATACTCACCAGTCACTTTATTAGGAACACCCACCCATCCACCTGCAGTTTGATGCAGGTCTCAAATCAGCCTGCAGCACAATGCATCAAATCATGCAGATACAACTCAAGAGCTTCAGTTAATGCTCACTTCAAACACCAGAATGGGAAAAATTGTGATCTCAGAGTGTGATTTTCACTGTAGCATGGGTGTTGGTTTGAGCCAGATGGACTGGTTTGAGTATTTCAGAAACTGCTGATCTCCTCCTGGGGTTTTCACACACAACAGTTTCTAGAGTTTACACAGAATCTCATCTCATTTCATTATCTCTAGCCGCTTTATCCTGTTCTACAGGGTCGCAGGCAAGCTGGAGCCTATCCCAGCTGACTACAGGCGAAAGGCGGGGTACACCCTGGACAAGTCGCCAGGTCATCACAGGGCTGACACATAGACACAGACAACCATTCACACTCACATTCACACCTACGGTCAATTTAGAGTCACCAGTTAACCTAACCTGCATGTCTTTGGACTGTGGGGGAAACCGGAACACCCGGAGGAAACCCATGTGGACACGGGGAGAACATGCAAACTCCGCACAGAAAGGCCCTCGCCGGCCACGGGGCTCAAACCCGGACCTTCTTGCTGTGAGGCGACAGCACTAACCACTACACCACCGTGCCGCCCATTTACACAGAATGGTGTGGGAAAAAAAAAACATCGAGTGAGCGACAGTTCTGTGGGTGGAAACAAACATCTTGTTGATAAGAGAGTTCAGAGGAAAATGGCCAGATTGATTCGAGCTGCCAGGAAGGATACAGCAACTTGTAGTAACTCTTTACAACCATGGTGAGCAGAAAAGCGTCTCAGCATGCAACAGCAGAAGAACACATTGGGTTCCACTCCTGCAGCCAAGAACAGGGATCTTAGAGTCAAGAACAAGTTCCTATTAAAGTAGCCGGTGAGTGTAGATGTAAAGGTTTTTTTTTTTTTTTTTTTAGAATTTTGTTTGGATAAATATTAGTCATACAAAATGCAGCATGGAATGATTCAGAAGAAACAAGTTTCTTGTTTTGAATGGATAGTTTCATTAAGTTCAGGTATAAAAACTTTGTGTGAACAGTGTGGCATTTATAAATCCACCATGGATTGTTTACTTAAGTTCAAAAGGTAAGAACAAATGTCATTAAACTTTGCTTTGCCTGGCTGTTGAACCGAGCCAAAAGTGAGTTGCAAAATAAATTTATTGTATTCAAAGCAGAAACCTCATTAGACAATAAAGTAGAAGGGATTGTTCAATCAGCCAGCCAATGGCATACACACTCAGCTCTTTGTTTTCCCACCAAAGCGGCCTCTATTCAAACCAAGCCGAGCGCAAGCGTGCGCTTGGCTCCAAAGGCATGCGGGCCTGTGGCGGCGAGAGCTGCGAGAGACTTGTCAATATATTTTGTGAGCATTAGGCAGCAAAGTGGAGTGATAGCTCTCAAGGGGGCTGCCCTTAAGCTGTTCTTCTATAAATATTAATAAGGCCCACCAGCCTGCCTGGAAGGTAGCTCGGCACATTTGGCCCGTGTCGTCGGCTGTAGTTCAGCATGTCAGGCAGTGATGGGGGAGAGGACGAGTTGACATTTAGCGACACGTCTCATTTCCAGCCCAATTTCATGATTCCCTTCTGAAATGGCACCCCAAGCTACTGACCTAAAAAGGAAAAGGAAGAGTCGGAGATGTATAGCCTTCTTTCCCGACACTCCAGACGGTCCTACCTACAAGTGCAGTCTGCTTCCCTTTGACCTTTTCATGTGAAACAGTGCAAAGACAGAAACTTGAATCAAAATTCACACACTGCCTGAATTTATATTGCGTTAGATAGATAGATAGATAGATAGATAGATAGATAGATAGATAGATAGATAGATAGATAGATAGATAGATAGATAGATAGATAAACTTTATTTCAACAGGGTGGCCCATTCAGCACACCTGGTATCCATAGAGGCCCTGCAAAACCAAACCGATCCACAACTTCAAAAATACAATGCAAAACTACACTTATGTACGATTTCAAAAATCCATGCCAGCAGTCTTTAAAAATCTCATTAACATGATTGATCCAAAATTTCAATTTAATACTACCACCATGGTCTCAAGAGAAAAAACACAATGAAAAAAAGAGATATAAAACTCATCTCATTCATCTCATTATCTCTAGCCGCTTTATCCTGTTCTACAGGGTCGCAGGCAAGCTGGAGCCTATCCCAGCTGACTACGGGCGAAAGGCGGGGTACACCCTGGACAAGTCGCCAGGTCATCACAGGGCTGACACATAGACACAGACAACCATTCACACTCACATTCACACCTACGGTCAATTTAGAGTCACCAGTTAACCTAACCTGCATGTCTTTGGACTGTGGGGGAAACCGGAGCACCCGGAGGAAACCCACGCGGACACGGGGAGAACATGCAAACTCCACACAGAAAGGCCCTCGCCGGCCATGGGGCTCGAACCCGGACCTTCTTATTGTGAGGCAACAGCGCTAACCACTACACCACCGTGCCGCCCAGATATAAAACTAACAAAATATCATAATAATTATATAATATAAATAAGACTATGAAAAATATGACCTAATGAGCCTTTTAAATTGATTTAGAGACGTAGTTGATTTAATATTTGCTGGCAATGAATTAAAAAGTATTGAACCCGAATATCTAAAAGTTCATTGACTGAGCAATAAGCTTATTTTGGTAAATGCAAATCGGATTTACGTCGAGTGTTATAAATATGAATACTTGAGTTCCTAGTAAAATAATCACTCAAATATTAACACACTAATACTAATGAATTTGCTGTTGTACATTTTAAGTGGTTTTTTTTATGTGCCAGTCAACAATGCAGCTCGTCAGCCGACATAATATGGAGAAGACGTTAAACACTTATGCTCTATACACACGCAATCAGAAGTCCTAACTGATTCGAGTGCTGTTGATTGGCGAATGCGCAGCATAGCAGTGTTTAGCTAAGCATCTTAAATTCTTCTCATTTACAAATGCATGACATGCATAAGTCTCGCACACAGACGCACTGGACTGCGTAATTCTCTTTCGCTAGCACAGAATGAACTATTAAAAACACAGACATGCATAATGCATCAGTGACTGTCACAAGAGTTTATCTTCTCACTTTTTCCTGTGCAGAGAGAACGATCCCTGAGTGGAGGAATAACCTTTAAAAGAAGAGAGCTCTACTGTTTTAGTGCTTCTTTTATCTTTACATTTTTTTGATGAATTTTCTTTACAAAATAATGTCAGGCTGTCTAAGTGCCTTTGAACTGAAAAGGAAAATGCAGTGTACGCATTCGGCTCTGGGTGTGAGCACTGAGGCGTTTAATGGCCGCCGCCAGCTCGGGCATTCAGTTGCTTTAACTACTTGGCTTTTGTTCCCATTTGGTTCAGCCTTATTTTGTCAGTTCATGACTATTGGAAATTGAGTGTACGAGCATTGGTTGGGTTTCACTTCATGCATGTGTCATTTCCCGTAGCAAATTATTAACGACAAAAAGAAGTTAAGGGCGTAAAATATGATGTTATGATATGATATGAATAATGTATTGTTGTACATTGCATCAAAATCAGCTTTTCATCTTTTTCTGTGTGACATGATCTGTTGCTGTACATGCGAAAATATTAACACCACAGTATTGCACAGGTCATGTAAATCATTTATATTAGTATTTATTAACAATGTGTTAAAAGAAGAAGGTACTAATATTTATAATAATAATACTAATAATTATAAAAAAGTAATATCCATCCATCCATTATCTCTAGCCGCTTTATCCTGTTCTACAGGGTCGTAGGCAAGCTGGAGCCTATCCCAGCTGACTACGGGCGAGAGGCGGGGTACACCCTGGACAAGTCGCCAGGTCATCACAGGGCTGACACATAGACACAGACAACCATTCACACTCACATTCACACCTACGGTCAATTTAGGCCCTGTCCACACGGCAACGGATTCAGGTGAATCTGATAAAATTGTTTATTGTTTCGGCCTGGCGTCCACACGGCACCAGCGTTTTGGGTGCCCCAAAACGAAATCTTTTGAGAACGGGTTCCAGAGTGGAAAAATCTGGCAACGGCGCCGTTGCGAAGTCGTCTAGATGAGTAGAACGGATTTGTTTACGATGACGTCACAACCACATGACTGTCAGTGCTTCACGCCGAGTAGAAGTGCAATGAACTCGATGCGAGTTGTCAACAAATCCTATAACTTGGTTCATGAAACGCGCTTACAAAATATTTTCACTGTGAATATTTATTGTGTAATGGTGCAAAGTGAGAGAGAGAGAGAGAGAGAGAGAGAGAGAGAGAGAATAGCCCTTAGGGCAGAGTCTTTAGTCCAAACACTGCGGAAGCAGTACCAAACCGCGCACCGCCCGTGCGCTTTCCAAAGACAAAAACAATCCTGCCAGCAAAAATATGAGAAAAAAAGGAACGATCTCAGATGTTGGTTTAAGTCCGACAGTATATTCCTCAAAAAGGGCGTAGAAGAACAAAGTAATCCATCAACGTGTAGCATTCAATTTATTCCGGACCATTAAAGAATTCTGGAGGATATCAGAATGTTGGCGTACCGGCTTCCATCTACCCCCATTCATTCCTCTTTCCGCGTCTTTCGTTTTACGCTACTGATTAATAATCAAAACTTTATGTGGCTGATGCTACAGAAGAAGGGGTTTATGCGCATGCGTCTACTTATTCTATTGTTCTGGTGTCTCCGATGGGACCGTCTTACAGCGCACGTAGAGGTGTGGCATGTGTATTGCATCGTTTTCAGCAAGCGTTGCGTTGCCATATGTACCTGATATTTTACTGATCCGTTGCCCATGTGGACGCGATATTTAAAAAAAATAAATCTCGTTGCCATGTGGATGTAGCCTCAGAGTCACCAGTTAACCTAACCTGCATGTCTTTGGACTGTGGGGGAAACCGGAGCACCCGGAGGAAACCCACACGGACACGGGGAGAACATGCAGACTCCGCACAGAAAGGGCCTCGCTGGCTTCTGGGTTTGAACCCAGGACCTTCTTGCTATGAGGTGACAGTGCTAACCACTACACCACCGTGCCACCGTATAAATAAATATAAATAATAAAGTAATATAAAAAATAGAAGGGTACTCATTAGAGTGTATACCTCCGCCAAGCCACATTATATAAACATCAAAATTAAATCACTTGAACCGAGGATAATAATAAAGCTGGACACCAAATTTTATCAAAATCTGTTCACTGCTTTTTGAGTTGCATTGGGAACAGACAAATAAATAAACAAATGGAGGCGAAAGCAACCTCCTCCAGCAATGTTGGTGGAGGTAATAATAGTTTTGAGTATAACAACAATGGATTGTTGATTATTAATTACACTAATTATAAATTTTAAATGATCGAACTATTATTTACTTATTTATTTATTTTAGCTCACCGGCCGTAGGCGTTGCCAATGAGCAACTGCAATCATGCGGCATCCGTCTGTCTGTCCATCGTCCATCCACAATTCACAAAAGTCGCTACTCCTCCCTGAGTTTTCAGTGGATTTTGATTTTGATTGTTTTGTTTGGAAGATCTAATCAGTCTGCACAAAAGTTACTCCCTGGTTTTGTGATTTCTCATTAACAAGTTGCTCATTCGGCCGGTTAATGAACTTTCAGGAAAATTGCTGCTCGTCCCTGAGTTTTCACTGTTTTTTGATTCTGATTGTTTTGTTTGGAAGATCTAATTGTTCTCATGAAGAACAACTTAGCTAATTATAAACGAGTCTGGTTTCTCGTGGTATGGCCGTGTGAGCTACTGACGCGCTGGTTATTATTAATAATGAGTAATAATGGATGTATATGGTGTTGTTAATAATGGACCACCGTTTGAGTGGAACTTTGTCTGTCAACCTGAATATTGTGATATCATAGTGTTCTCTGCAAAAATGTCTTAAAATATGTTTTTGCTGTTTGGCCACACCCCTGTATTAAAGATCCAATTAACACCCCACCCCACCCCACACCATAGACACACACACATGCACACGCACACACAAACAGATTCTGACCTGAGTCTACCCTACTTTACAGCCTGTATTGTACACTTTTAATATTATTATCTGTACACTGTGAATGGATCAGTGTTACACCCACTTTGCCAGTTTTTTAATCTTTCATAAATGCTACAAAAAATATTTGTAGTGACTGCACGTGGATTCAAAATAATTACAGAAAAATGACCATTTTCAGCATATTTTTGTCTTAAGGAGCTCATTAGATCTGGACATCATTGTCCAGTTGTCCTGCTGTGATTTAATGAAGTGTGAAAATAAAGTAAGGGCGTACTCACACTAGAACTGATTGCCTTGTACTGCTCCCGAGAGCGATTGTCCCTACGCCCCCCTCACCCGCTCTCCTGTACTCACACTGTGCTTTATGTTCTGGTCCCGAGTGTGCTTATGTCATCATGGTGCAACTTTACTGCAATTCACATTCATCAGTAAAATAAGAACCAGACCCGTTATTAACCCAAATATTCTCCAGTGAATTGAAAAGTTTGACTTCCGTGCAGGGCGGCACGGTGGTGTAGTGGTTAGTGCTGGCGCCTCACAGCAAGAAGGTCCTGGGTTCGAGCCCCGGGGCCGGCGAGGGCCTTTCTGTGTGGAGTTTGCATGTTCTCCCCGTGTCCGCGTGGGTTTCCTCCGGGTGCTCCGGTTTCCCCCACAGTCCAAAGACATGCAGGTTAGGTTAACTGGTGACTCTAAATTGACTGTAGGTGTGAGTGTGAATGGTTGTCTGTGTCTATGTGTCAGCCCTGTGATGACCTGGCGACTTGTCCAGGGTGTACCCCGCCTTTCGCCCGTAGTCAGCTGGGATAGGCTCCAGCTTGCCTGCGACCCTGTAGAACAGGATAAAGCGGCTACAGATAATGAGATGAGATGAGATGAGATGAGATGAGACTTCCGTGCAGTTAGTGATCACACTCCACAAGTCCAACTGAACCGCACCTGAGCACACCTCTTCTGAGCAGTCCAACTGAACCACACCCGGGTGGTCTCTATAGTCAAACCAACCGGACTTTAGGGGTCAAACATGCTCGGGTGTGAGTGTGAGTACACCCAAAGTGTGAATGGTCTGTTCAAAGCATAAATTGGATGAAGATGGCTTTTTTGGATTCTCTACTTTCACATACCCATAATGCCTTGTGCCTTGGGGGGTAACCAGGCACTATATTTGTTTACTAAGTTAGATAACTTCAGTCATTTATTTAAATTCACATGGGGAAAATTCACTTTTCCTTATGTAAAGTTTTATAGAATACCTAAAGAAGCTAAATGTCGCAAAGCGTGATTAAACAGAATTCACTGTCAAAATTTTGCACTGACAGAAAACACGCAACTGTGTTCTGCACACTTCAGTGTTGGAGGTAAAGTCTAATGATCCAAGCCTACAACCCCTCTGTCTTTGTGTTTAGTCATAAAAAGTGTGGTAACTGAAAAAACAAGGACAAATCAATCAAAGAACTGAAAAGGACAACTTTATTGACGGATCAACTCCCAAAACAAAGCATGGATGATGCAGTGTAAGTAAGCTTCCATGTCTTTCCCGTTTTAGTGTTTATGTAGGTAGACCGAATGTAGGATTTGACCCTGTAGTCCTAACAGATTCCTCTAAGAGCCCGAAGATTGTCATAATCTGGTAGCACATGAGCTCAAGGAAAATCATAGTGAAATCAAAATCAACTTCAACTTAAAAAAGAAATGTGACAGTTCTGCTGTGTTTACAGTACTTACTTGACTGAGTGAATTCCTTGCTTGTGTTCCCACGCATAAAGCTAACCTAAAATAAAATTAACCCAAACCCCAACAAAAAGCTAACCCAAACCCTAAAATAAAACTAACCCAAACCCTAACAAAAAGCTAACCCAAACCCTAAAATAAAACTAACCCAAACCCCAACAAAACGCTAACCCAAACCCTAAAATAAAATTAACCCAAACCCCAACAAAAAGCTAACCCAAACCCTAAAATAAAATTAACCCAAACCCCAACAAAAAGCTAGCCCAAACCCTAAAATAAAACTAACCCAAACCCCAACAAAAAGCTAACCCAAACCCTAAAATAAAACTAACCCAAACCCCAACAAAAAGCTAACCCAAACCCTAAAATAAAACTAACCCAAACCCCAACAAAACGCTAACCCAAACCCTAAAATAAAATTAACCCAAACCCCAACAAAACGCTAACCCAAACCCTAAAATAAAATTAACCCAAACCCCAACAAAAAGCTAACCCAAACCCTAAAATAAAACTAACTCAAACCCCAACAAAACGCTAACCCAAACCCTAAAATAAAACTAACCCAAACCCCAACAAAAAGCTAACCCAAACCCTAACATAAAACTAACCCAAACCCTAAAATAAAACTAACCCAAACCCCAACAAAAAAACTAACCCAAACCATAAAATAAGACTAACCCAAACCCTAACAAAAAGCTAACTCAAACCCTAAAATAAAACTAACCCAAACCCCAACAAAAAGCTAACCCAAACGCTAAAATAAAACTAACCCAAACCCTAAAATAAAACTAACCCAAACCCCAACAAAAAGCTAACCCAAACCCTGAAATAAAATTAACCCAAACCCTAAAATAAAACTAACCCAAACCCCAACAAAAAAACTAACCCAAACCATAAAATAAGACTAACCCAAACCCTAACAAAAAGCTAACTCAAACCCTAAAATAAAACTAACCCAAACCCCAACAAAAAGCTAACCCAAACGCTAAAATAAAACTAACCCAAACCCTAAAATTAAACTAACCCAAACCCCAACAAAAAGCTAACCCAAACCCTGAAATAAAACTAACCCAAACCCTAAAATAAAACTAACCCAAACCCCAACAAAAAGCTAACCCAAACGCTAAAATAAAACTAACCCAAACCCTAAAATAAAACTAACCCAAACCCCAACAAAAAGCTACCCCAAACCCTGAAATAAAACTAACCCAAACCCTAAAATAAAACTAACCCAAACCCTAACAAAAAGCTAACCCAAACCCTAAAATAAAATTAACCCAAACCCCAACAAAAAGCTAACCCAAACCCTAACAAAAAGCTAACTCAAACCCTAAAATAAAACTAACCCAAACCCCAACAAAAAGCTAACCCAAACGCTAAAATAAAACTAACCCAAACCCTAAAATAAAACTAACCCAAACCCCAACAAAAAGCTAACCCAAACCGTAAAATCAAATTAACCCAAACCCCAAGAAAAAGCTAACCCAAACCCTAAAATAAAACTAACCCAAACCCTAAAATAAAACTAACCCAAACCCTAACAAAAAAGCTAACTGTCTCAAAACATACAAAAATTATAAATTAAACCTAGACTGAATGCTGTCTATATTTTTAACCTAGGTAAAATATGGTTCACCAATTCAACCTAGGTTGAATACAGGTTTAACCTGAGAACGGATTTTACCTGCAACATATCCACCAACATGGCCGACATCCGGGTTTCTATTTTGCTTTGACGTCACTTGCAATTCAAGAATAGGATGTTTATTCTAGATTTCAAGTCAAAGTTAGAGTGGATTTGCTCATCATGGCCAAGGCTGCTGTTTGTTCTGGCTTCTTTAATTTAATTAGTCTTTGCAGGCTGGATCAGGAAAATGTGTGCTGTGTGACAAGGTGCAAAATCGCACCTCATTGATGTTTCAGAGTTTGCTCAAGATTCAAGATGAAGGTGTTAATTAATTGACAAATGTTGTAGCTTGAACTTATTTTATCTTCCATAAGCTTCATGTTTGCAACATTGGAATCCAAAGAAAATCAGCCTTCCTCATATTAACATTGGGTTAAAGGAGAACTGAAGACAAATTTTTTATTATCAAAATTCTATTTATCTTATGGGTTGTTTTACAATCAGGGTACAAAGTTTGTGTCACAGGGGTCCAAAATTCAAATTGATTCAAACTGGTTCTTGTACCAGTTTTTAAGTGAAGGACAAGTTAAAGAACAGATAGGCATGTGTAATAGTTTGTATTATAACAAGATTAAGTGTAGCTTTAAGCAGGGCTGGGAGAAACAAATGAAGTGATTCTCGGAGAGGACTTTTTTTTGACAATTCAGAATCCACTACTTCCATAGTGTTTTTAAATATAAGGCTGTAAGCTTTGTGTTAGTTGTCTCTAATATTTATGTCCCAATATCTTGACCACATTTTAGGATGAAAATAATCATTTTAGATATGTTATTTTATATTGAAAAATTAGCTGTCTCGGAGAGGACTTTTTTTGACACAATTACATACTAATTTGATCAAAATAGTCTGAAACCTTACTGGCATTCAACATTAAAACTTAACTATGTTTCCAATGATATGGAACCAAATATTTGTTTTATGGTATAAAGAATGATTTAAGTGCATCCCTTTTGGAGCTACCTGTGGTCAAAAAAGCACTTTTTCTAAATGACACGAGTAATTTTGCTAAATATGACATATATTGCCATACATTCACCAAAATAATGTTATCACCAAATGTTTTTTTTTTTTTGCATGGTAAATAGAGCTATCACAGGGCTACAATAAACAACCAAGTTTATTTAGCCAAGCCTTTTGATATTGAAGATAATAAGTGTTAAATGTGATTTTTAGCTTGCATACCCTGATTGTAAAACAACCTTTATTTTATTAAATATAGGAATAGATTTTTGATAGCTATTTTGTCACTGCTATAGCAAGTTCTGAATGTTTGAAATATGCTATGTAATATATCGGTCCATATGTCAAAGCAATGGCTGTAAACAAGATTTGTTGAGATCTGTGTGAGACATCGTAGGACGGAAGTAAAACGTACAACGGAAATCAAAGTGACCAACATCTGCCAACGTTGTCAAAAGACGCGCGCGCCCTCTTTCGAATGCTGACGTAATCAAGCCGGAAGTTTTGCTTGTTTTGATAGCAATCAGGAAAGTTTGAAAAAAGTAGGCAGTAATCATCATTTAAACTCGTTTTTGTGCAATATTTCGTTTGGAATACTGTTTTCAAAATGGCGGCGCTGACACTTCACGTTTCGAAGTCTCGCACAAGTCTCGTGAAGATCGCGCGGATAAGCGACACCTGCCATGGACCAAACGAACTACATTCATTCTCATTCTCATTATCTCTCTAGCCGCTTTATCCTTCTACAGGGTCGCGGGCAAGCTGGAGCCTATCCCAGCTGACTACGGGCGAAAGGCAGGGTACACCCTGGACAAGTCGCCAGGTCATCACAGGGCTGACACATAGACACAGACAACCATTCACACTCACATTCACACCTACGGTCAATTTAGAGTCACCAGTTAACCTAACCTGCATGTCTTTGGACTGTGGGGGAAACCGGAGCACCCGGAGGAAACCCACGCGGACACGGGGAGAACATGCAAACTCCGCACAGAAAGGCCCTCGCCAGCCCCGGGGCTCGAACCCAGGACCTTCTTGCTGTGAGGCGACAGCGCTAACCACTACACCACTGTGCCACCCGAACTACATTCAACATGGCTAAAAGCCGAATAGGCCGATAAGTATAATATTTAATTGCAGTTAGTTGCCAATACGAGTCACGATATAAGGTTACTAAAACCGAAAATGTAATGAATAACACGTTAATTAAGAAATAAAGCAAGTTTAAAAATGACTTCAGTTCTCCTTTAAGGCACATGTTGTCTTTTCTATTGTGTAGAATGCTCACTGTTGCTTAGTGCATCATTTTTGTAAAAAAAAAAAAATCAAATACATGCTCAATTCATCAAATATTAGAGTTTTTTTTGTTTATATATCTAGTTTTCTCAGCATCAAGACAAATCACGCTGTCTTGCTCAAAATATGTGCACACCTCCAGTACTTCTCATTGAATTTGTGTAAAAATAAGTTATAAAGATTAGAATGTGCAGACTGTCCTTGTGGTTAAACAGAAACAGGAGCATTTTCCCCTTCCTTTGTTCAGCATAAAACGAGAGTGTTGACAAATCATGTCATCATGTAGCAACTATCTGTTAGTGCAGTCGTTTTGTCCTACCTTGGACAAAGTATGAAGGACAGACGTAACATAAATCGTGTCTGGCTTTAACTGCTGTTTTAGCAGGAACCACAAGCCAACGTTAGCAAAAGTCAGCCCCAAGCAGCATGGCTCAATCATGTGCATCGAGCTTTCCAATGACTTCAGCTCAGTCAGAACCTCAAACATAAGCAAGATTTATTTCATTTTCAGTGTTAGAAAGTGCAGCACAGTCCTCTCTCTACTCACGTCCCATGAACTAGGATCTAAAACAGCACGATCCTTTTCTGCTCTTTGCTTTTATTTTAAAAGGGTAAGCAAGGTTAATACAATTGATTACATATGCATTAATGTCTGTCAATACTATTGAATTTTGTTTGAAGAGAACTAATAGAAACGTTTCAGAAAGCGGTGAGCATTTACATTGATTAATTCAAGACACGCCTGACTTTCTAGAAAGCAAAGTCAAGGAGATATTTCTGTATTTGTGACGACGAGTTGATTTGATGTTTTTTTTTTTAATTTAAAGCTGAAAAAAAGATAAAGCATACGAAACCGCAGAACAAAAAGAATAAAATCAAATAAACTCTGAGTGAAATAATATACATTAGATTAGTCGGAATGGAAATTACACTTCATGGCCACTTTACTAGGAACACTTACTCCTGCTCACACAGTTGAAGATTAGAAACACCTTGCTTGGTCTTTTTGCATTCTTTGTTGATCCTCTCGCCACTGGAGCATCAGGTTTGTGGTTTTGACTGATTTTCTGTTGTTGTAGCTCATCCAACCCAAGGTTTGGTGCACTGTGTATTCCGAGATGCTTTTCTGCTCACCACGGTTGTGAAGAGCGGTTATTTGAGTCACTGTAGCCTTCCTGTCAGCTCAAACCAGTCTGGACATTCCCCTCTGACATCTCTCATTAACAAGGCGTTGTTTTTCACTCCATTCTGTGCATGGAAATCCCAGGAGAGCAGCAGTTTCTGAAATAAACTGGTCTGGGGGTGGGTTTCCCAAAAGCATCATAGCACAAAGATCATCGTTAAATAGTAGAGCGAGCATCACAAGGAACGCTCTCTCTCCTAGTTAAGATGTTCTTAGCGTTAAGAGGCTTTTGGGAAACCCACCCCTGTCTGGCAAAATAAAAAATAAAGGCATGGTCATTCTGATGTTTGATGTGAACATTAAGGGCCCGGTCCCACAACACCGATAACTATAACTATACCAATAACTACAACTATGACTATACCTACACCTGAATTTAGTTCCAATCTGGAGCAGTCACACCACAACTATAATCCCCACTATAATATCGGTTGGTGCTGTCACTCAGGGAAATAAATGCATGCAATTTAGGAATAGTCATAGAAGTTTTTTCCAAGTACTCGCACATTATTCCGGGTCATACTGTACAGCCTGGACTTCAAAACAACCCACATACATACTCCGGTGGTTGATATAATACGGATAGGTCACGGATTACGGAAATATAATAAAAAAGGATACAAAATACGGAGTGGTTACGGATTTTAATCCGGCTGCATCATGGATGCTAATAATTTACGGATTGGTCACGGATATTTCAGTATATTACAGATTGGTTGCTAATTTCATACAGATGATGCATCACGGATAAAAAAATTAAGAAATCTAAAACAATTGAATGTTTGGCCTGCCGAAGTCCATAATTAAAATATCTTACCTTCATTTATATGTTTACTTTATTAATTTATGATTGATATTTCACAGAAAATATCATATAACCGTGAATAAAAGATCCGTGCTTTGTATTATATTTTTTATTTTCCGTATTTGTGTCTGATTAGCCAAAGAAAAACTGATGATGTGATTATCAGTTTGGGTGGTGCCGAGCCATAACTAAATAACCGTTTGAGCCAAAAGTTTATTAATAACTACTTATGTCTGTCTGAATAAATACAAGAAGAGAATTTTTTATTTGCACTCAGCAGAATCATAAAAAAAACAAACTTGACTGGAGCACTACTTTTATCCACCATTTTCCATGATGTGTCACATAATGTTGAAGGTGTGAAGGTGAGTGATAATAAATGTATCACATCTCTCTGACTCATTTCTCATTCGTTAGCTCATTTTCCCCCCTGACACCCAGACCAGGGTCATGGAAGGAATTGAGAAATGACAAAATGCACCAGTGTGACTAGATTTGTGTCAAAATCCATTTCCATGAAATTTTCGAAAATTGACTAATAAAAATGCCAGACACCAAATGAGTTTAGTAATGGGCTTATTAATATTAATTTAAATCCACTACTTTATTTCTGCATGCTAAAAATGTATAGCAGAATGAGAAGATTCATCTGAGATACTGTAAGAAAGACGCTCAGCGATGTGTAAATTGCACACACTTGCAGAATAAACCCTAATTGAAAGTAGAACTAGTTTAAGGGACGTCACATCATGGCACATTGGAATTTGATGGGACAACGTTGATGTGTATACAACCAGTGATTATTTCTGGAAAAAAAATGATAATGATAACTGGAAATAACGATTTGTTCTTTGCAGCTTTGCAAGTTTAGAGTCCTTGCAAACTGCCCAAATCCTTGAGTCTCATTTCTGTAATAAATGCATCTACGCTATTACATAAGGCACACGCAGGTTCATGAAACGCTTTCATTCCTTTGCCATTTCTGCTCCCTCCATTTTGCTACATAACTAGTAATTTGATTTGATTGAACATACTGATGATATTGATGGACTGTAGTGCCTTTGCAGTACCTGATTGTGCTTGTGTGTACTGCACAACCCCAGTTGTGCCTAAAAGTGCTGCTTAGATGCTAGAGAACATTATCTCCAACCCTAAAGCCTATTTCTGCGCACTAATTCATGTTCAAAATTAAATATTAAGGATGTGGTCATTGGGGAAGAAAGATAAATCACAGTAATATGGCTGACTTGAGGAAGAGATTAATCTCGCCCCTGGCGTATTTGTGTTTGTTTTGGTCATGCGGTTGACTTTCAAATCCCAAGAAGCACAAGTCAGAATCGAGATGAATCGAATAATGTAATAAATGGCACTAGAACATTTGCAGCTAGTTAACGTCTATATTCAATGTCGTACCCAGAGACCAAAAACTGTTGTGTAATAAATAGAAAAAGTGCTCCTTGTTGAATAAATAATAGAAGCACTCAGTCTCGACAAATGAGAGATTGAGTAGGGGGAATTCTCACCTAACCAAAGCCATCTACTTGTATTAACCCCTTATAAGCCATAACTGCCTATGTAGCATCTCTATTTAGAACCTGAGTACATTTATGTCCAAATTGCTGAAACAAATTAAGAAGCAGCAGCCAAATGTATGTGTATTTTGCACTGGTTTGCTTTCTAACCATTAACAGGTGGGGAAATATGTCATTTTTTGCATTTTCACAAGCCATCTTGTGTAAAAACAAAAAACAAACCCAAAGTATTCATTTTCCATCAAGTGTAGGGTCTGTGCAAAGTTTTTTCTTCATAGTACACCCAGCAAAAATAATTCTTACTTGACAGAATATATATATTAATTTTGCATCAGATGGGGTTAACTGCACACTCGGGGCATAACACAATGTCACTACCTGTCTCTGGATCTATTTAACGCTCCAAATATTCATATATGTATCTGTGTTCAGGGTGGTACGGTGGTGTAGTGGTTAGCACTGTTGCCCCCCCCCCACCACTGGGTTCAAACCCTGTGGGCGACAAGGGCCTTTGTCAAGTTTATTTGTATAGCGCTTTTAACAATAAACATTGTCGCAAAGCAGCTTTACAGAATTTGAACGACTTAAAAGCGGAGCTAATTTTATCCCCAATGAGCAAGCCTGTGGCAATGGTGGCAAGGAAAAACTCCCTCAGATGACATGAGGAAGAAACCTCGAGAGGAACCAGACTCAGAAGGGAACCCATCCTCATTTGGGCAACAACAGACAACATGACTATAACATTAACAGTTTCAACATGAAGTCAGTTTCGTTGATGTTATAAACTGTTCATTGATGGAAACTTGAGTGCAAAACTGTTCATGACAACTGCAGTCCTAAAGTCAGCAAGTCAACTGTAGTCCTCAGCCATAAAAGCATTACTGTAAGAGTCCAGAGCGTCCTCCAGGTGTGACTTTCAACTGTCCACATTGGGCCGTCCTCTACAGGAGCGATGCGATGAGACTCCAACCAGGCACAGGGCACCAGGATGGATCAGGCAGGTCCGAGGAGCAGAAGAGGTCAGCATCTCGATCCTAGGACCAACATGTAACTCAGAAGGACAGATTTGGGGGGGGGTGGAGGAGAGAGAGAAAACACAGGTTGTTAGGTATGCCCAATGCCACCTGAATAAGTACTGAGTATAAGCAGGGACTCTGGCAAAACTAACTATGACAGCATAACTAAAAGGGGAGAGCCAGAAGGTAACACAGGCATGAGGGAGCCCCGGGACGTAAAGCAGCCAGCCACTACACCATCAACAGACTCGAGTGAGCAAGCGAGTGGGGGGACTGACAGCATCCATACATCCCAGTTTACCAAAACACTATGTATGAGGACCCTCCAGATCTACACCTTTACCTCATAAACACCATTAACAAAAGGCTTGACTAAACAGATATGTTTTCAGCCTAGACTTAAACGCTGAGACTGTGTCTGATTCCCGAACATTACAACCCCGATTCCAAAAAAGTTGGGACAAAGTACAAATTGTAAATAAAAACAGAATGCAATAATTTACAAATCTCAAAAACTGATATTGTATTCACAATAGAACATAGACAACATATCAAATGTCGAAAGTGAGACATTTTGAAATTTCATGCCAAATATTGGCTCATTTGAAATTTCATGACAGCAACACATCTCAAAAAAGTTGGGACAGGGGCAATAAGAGGCTGGAAAAGTTAAAGGTACAAAAAAGGAACAGCTGGAGGACCAAATTGCAACTCATTAGGTCAATTGGCAATAGGTCATTAACATGACTGGGTATAAAAAGAGCATCTTGGAGTGGCAGCGGCTCTCAGAAGTAAAGATGGGAAGAGGATCACCAATCCCCCTAATTCTGCGCCGACAAATAGTGGAGCAATATCAGAAAGGAGTTCGACAGTGTAAAATTGCAAAGAGTTTGAACATATCATCATCTACAGTGTATAATATCATCAAAAGATTCAGAGAATCTGGAAGAATCTCTGTGCGTAAGGGTCAAGGCCAGAAAACCATACTGGGTGCCCGTGATCTTCGGGCCCTTAGACGCCACTGCATCACATACAGGCATGCTTCTGTATTGGAAATCACAAAATGGGCTCAGGAATATTTCCAGAGAACATTATCTGTGAACACAATTCACCGTGCCATCCCCCGTTGCCAGCTAAAACTCTATAGTTCAAAGAAGAAGCCGTATCTAAACATGACCCAGAAGCGCAGACATCTTCTCTGGGCCAAGGTTCATTTAAAATGGACTGTGGCAAAGTGGAAAACTGTTGTGTGGTCAGATGAATCAAAATTTGAAGTTCTTTATGGAAATCAGGGACGCCGTGTCATTCGGACTAAAGAGGAGAAGGACGACCCAAGTTGTTATCAGCGCTCAGTTCAGAAGCCTGCATCTCTGATGGTATGGGGTTGCATTAGTGCGTGTGGCATGGGCAGCTTACACATCTGGAAAGACACCATCAATGCTGAAAGGTATATCCAGGTTCTAGAGCAACATATGCTCCCATCCATACGACGTCTCTTTCAGGGAAGACCTTGCATTTTCCAACATGACAATGCCAAACCACATACTGCATCAATTACAGCATCATGGCTGTGTAGAAGAAGGGTCCGGGTACTGAACTGGCCAGCCTGCAGTCCAGATCTTTCACCCATAGAAAACATTTGGCGCATCATAAAACGGAAGATACGACAAAAAAGACCTAAGACAGTTGAGCAACTAGAATCCTCCATTAGACAAGAATGGGTTAACATTCCTATCCCTAAACTTAAGCAACTTGTCTCCTCAGTCCCCAGATGTTTACAGACTGTTGTAAAGAGAAAAGGGGATGTCTCACAGTGGTAAACATGGCCTTGTCCCAACTTTTTTGAGATGTGTTGTTGTCATGAAATTTAAAATCACCTAATTTTTCTCTTTAAATGATACATTTTCTCAGTTTAAACATTTGATATGTCATCTATGTTCTATTCTGAATAAAATATGGAATTTTGAAACTTCCACATCATTGCATTCCGTTTTTATTTACAATTTGTACTTTGTCCCAACTTTTTTGGAATCGGGGTTGTACTTAGAAGGCTGTTCCATAACTGTGGGGCTTTGTAAGAAAAGGCTCTGCCCCCTGATGTAGCCTTCACTATATGAGGTACCAGAAGATAGCCTGCACCTTTTGATCTAAGTAGGCGTGGCGGGTCATAAAGGACCAGAAGTTCACTCAGGTACTGTGGTGTGAGACCATTCACTGTTTTAAAGGTCAATAGTAGTATTTTATAATCAATACGAAATTTGATTGGGAGCCAATGCAGTGTGGATAAGACAGGGGTGATGTGGTCATATTTTCTAGACATCCAGACAGTAAGGCATTACAATAATCCAACCTGGAGGTACCGAAAGCATGAACTAGTTTTTCCGCGTCACATTAAATTTCTTATCTTAGCAATATTTCTGAGATGAAAGAAAGCTATCCAGGTAATGTTATCACTGTGAGTTTCGAATGAAAGACTGGGGTCAATAATCACTCCGAGGTCTTTTACTACTGCACGTGAAGAAACAGAAAGGCCATCCAGAGTTACTGTGTAATCAGAAAACTTACTTCTAGCTGCATGTGGTCCTAGTACAAGTACTTCAGTCTTGTCAGAGTTAAGCAGAAGGAAGTTAATAAGCATCCAGTGTCTAATGTCCTTTACACATTCCTAAATTCTATTAAGCTGGTGTCTCTCATCTGGTTTTGCAGAAACATACAACTGTGTGTCATCAGCATAACAGTGGAAACTAATATCATGCTTACGAATATCACCCAGAGGTAACATATATAAAGAAAAAAGCAGTGGACCCAAGACAGAACCTTGTGGAACACCAAACTTTACCTCAGTATGTCTAGAAAAATCACCATTTATATCAACATACTGATAGCGATCAGTTAAATAAGACCTGAGCCAGGAGAGGGACGTTCCCTCAACTCCCACACCGTTTTCTAGTCTATCCAGAAGAATAGAATGATCAATGGTATCAAATGCTGCACTAAGGTCAAGCAAGACAAGCAGCAAGACACAGCCCTGATCAGACACCAACAGTAGGTCGTTTACTACTTTAATCAGTGCTGTCTCTGTGCTATGATGAGGTCTAAATCCTGACTGGTACATTTCATGGATGTTATTCTTGTGTAAATATAAGCATAACTGCTGTGCCACAGCTTTTTCAAAGATCTTGGAGATAAAGGGGAGGTTTGATATTGGCCGATAATTGGACAGCTGACAGGGATCAAGGTCAGGTTTTTTAATCGGGGTTTGATAACTGCTAGTTTAAAGGATTTGGGTACATAGCCAATCCTAAGAGAAAATTTTATTATTTTTAGAAGTGGTTCAATTACTTCAGGTATTATCTGTTTGAATAGACGTGTAGGTAAGGGATCTAGTACACAAGTTGAGGCTTTTGATGCGGAGATTAATGAAAGTAATTCAATTTCTCTAAGGGGAGTAAAACATTCTAATTGCTGATCTGATACAGTTATATTGTTAACTACAGGGTCACTTACATTGTCTGACCTTAAATTAGTAGTCTGAATTTTTTGTCGGATATTCTCAATTTTGTCATTAAAAGAATTGATGAAGCCGTTACTACTACATACTGCAGGTGTGCATGTGTCTATAGTGGAATTATTCATGGTTAATTTTGCTACAGTATTAAATAGAAATCTAGGATTATTTTTGTTATCTTCTATTAGGGAGGAGAGATATGTTGATCTAGCAGCACTAAGAGCTTTTCTATACTTCAGGAAGCTCTCCTTCCACGCTAATTTGAACGCTACCAATTTTGTTTGATGCCATTTACATTCCAATTTTCGAGTGGTCTGTTTTAAAGTGCGAGTGTCATCATTATATCAGGATGCTAATTTTTTGTCTCTGACCATTTTCCATTTAAGAGGAGCTACATTATCTAAAGTATGGCGGAACGTTGACTCAGCATTCAGTTGCCTGATCAAGTTCTGCAGGGGCTGACAGTGACCCAATCAAAGTTGATAACTCTGGGAGATCATTTATAAAGCTCTGTGCAGTAGTTGACGTGAATGTACGTTTAATACAGTAGCGTGGTGAGGTGCATATATTATTACTCAGACATATTTTGAATGAGATGAGATAATGATCTGAGATAACTTCAGACTGTGGAAGTGTGACTATATTTTCTACATTTAACCCGAATGTTAGTATTAGATCAAGGGTGTGTCCACCATTATGAGTCGGTCCTATGACATTCTGATTAATCCCTACTGAATCTAAAATGGACACAAACGCTGTTTTCAAAGGGTCTTCTGGGTTATCGAAGTGAATATTAAAATATCTGACAACTAAAGCTTTGTCTAAGGAAATAACCAGATCTGTGATAAAATCTCCAAATTCAGAAAGAAACTCACAATATGGCCCCGGGGGCCTGTAAATAATAAGTAACGGAATTAACTGGGTAGACCTATTTTTCGAGGCTACATACATTATATTCGTATGAAGAACTTCAAATGTATTAAATTTATAACCAGGTTTTTGTGTTACACCTAGATAATCATTATAAATAACTGCAACACCTCCTCCTCTGCCAGTTAGACGAGGCTGGTATATGTAACTGTATCCAGGAGGACTAGCTTCATTTAATGCTATATATTCATTTGGCTTAATCCATGTTTCAGTTAAGCAAAGTACATTAAACTCCTGATCAGTAATAAGTTCATTAACCATTAGCGCTTTAGATGTAAGAGATCTAATATTTAATAGCCCCACCTTTAGATCAAAGGTGCTGGCAGCAGCTGTGCAGTCAGTATGATCTAATTCTATATTGATTAGGTTACTGGAACAAACTCTCTGAATATTTCTACTTTTTTGTTTAGCTCGGGGAACAGACACAGTCTCGATGTAGTGGACCCTGAGTGACGACTCTGTGCAGCTAGCAGACAGTCGGTTTAGCCTGTTTGTCTGCTCCCTGGCCTTGGCTCTGGATTGTCAGAAATTAACTAGGCCTGTTCTGAGACTATGACCTATGTTGCAGGAAATGAGAGCAGTACCTTCCCAAGTGGGATGGATACCGTCCTGCCCTAACAGGCCAGCAGTGCCCTCAAAATTAGCCCAATTATCTATAAAGCCCACACTGTTATCATAGCACCACCTGGACAGCCAGCAGTTCAGCGACCATAACCTGCTGTAAGCTACATCGCCATGCTGCATTGGGATGGGGCCAGAGCATATTACAACATTGGACATCGCCTTCGCTAATTTAAACACCTCTACAAAGTTACTCTTGGTAACCTCAGACTGACGAAGGCATATATCATTAGCTCCTGCATGGATAACTATCTTTGAGAACCCGTGCTTGCCTAGGACCCTACGATTGCCTGCTATGTCTGGCACTCTGGCTCCCGGTATACACCTGACTAAAGCTGCTGGTGCCCCTAAAGGCTGAGCTAATTTTACATGCTGTATGATAGAGTCCCCTATAACCAGAGCTCTTTCAGGTTTCTCAGTGGGTGCACCACTAAGGAGAGCAAACCTGTTTGACACGTGACAGGGAGAGGAGTGGTGCTCCTGTGGGCAAGCCTCAGCGGTAGCTTTGGCTCTACGCTTATGCCGCCAAGTCGTCACCCATTCGCCCCGCTGTAAGGGCTCTAATGCCAGAGTTGGGGAATTACTAACTCCACCTAGGGCATCCAGACTTTCCCCTACAGAAACTACAGTGTTCTCATTCTCATGGGCCTTCTCTAAACAGTCCCCCCAGGATTTTGCGGGCCTTTTTTGTGATTGTTGCAGGCTAAAATGTCTGATGTTGCGGGGTTTTTCAAAAAAATTGTGATGAAATTTGCAGTGTTTTTTAGGTTTTTGTTGCGATTACATTGCGGGAGGAAGTGAAAGTTGCGAGAAATTGTTGCGATTTTCTCTTTTTGTGATTAAAATTGAGTGATATGTTAAATATTAAGTTATTACTGAAAAACTATTGATTAAAAAAAACAAAGACACTGAGAAATGGTCCTATAAACATCTTTACCAATATAAAAGATTGCTAGGACTACAAAAATGCAGAAAAATAGGCTTTACTTATCCAAATGCACCTGTTGGTTCAAAAGTTAAAGTGCATAGAACCTCACAGCACAACATGAAGTTACCTTAAAATATAATATAAATGCCTCAGCTTTCATGTAAGAAAAAAAAAACTAATAATACTAGTACTGTGTGCAGGCAGTCTCTCCTGAAGACTAAATTAAACAATAATTATAAACTAATAAAATAAATGGCTCAGGCTTCAGAGAAGAAAAAAACAATTTGAACAGAATCTCACAGTATGATGCTGAAGCTGCCTAAACAATGGAAAATAAAATACCATTTTGGCAAAAATGTTGGCATCCATTAATTTCTTGTATTAAGTAAAAAAATAAAGTGCACATAGTCCTTCACTGTAAACATAACACACTTTTAGTAACATAATTTAAGCCTATATAAACACTGACTCACACATGCTGCTTCTCTTGAACGTATACACGGAAGTAAGGCGGAAGGTAGTTTGTCGACGTCACCTCAAGACGACGCCAACGATTGGTCAAATTTGCAGGAAAGTTGCGGTGATTGGATATAATTGCAACACCGCCCTGAATTTGCAGGGATTGGTTGAATTTGCGTTGAAGTTGCAAACCGCAACATCACGAAATCCTGAAGGGTCTGTCTAAAGCCTGGATACGTGCTTCTAACACTATAATCTTCTCCGTCAGAGAGCTAAATAATCTGCACTTATCACAAATAAAGCTATCGCTAGCGACGGAGGAAGAATGACTAAACATCCTGCGCTCAGCACACTGAACAGGCTGAAGGTGTGCCATGATGAAAGGATTCATGTCCCTTAAAGGCGTCACGCAGTGGCGATAAAAGTCGCATTATTCTGCACCAGAATGCTTTCGAGATTCGAAATAAATTGACCGTCGATTTTTCAAAAGCTTCCCGCGGTTGTAATCGGTCCTTATTTGGTCATGCCCATCACTTGAAATTTCCCGCGTTCGCAGCGCCCCCTCTCGGTCAATGGAACAGCTGCGTGACGTCATACCAGTAACCACTCGGTGCAGTTGCAATGGCGGACACACCAGAAAATAGGAGCGATGCTGAGGAAATTAGCTTTGATTTTACCGATACAGAAGAAGAAAATGGCCCACAAGTAGAGATTTTGACAGCTGAATGTCCTGGTGGTATCCAGCCTTACAGATTTGAACCTGAGCGCTCATCTTCAGAAGAAAATGAGGACAGCTCTGACGACGACAGAAACGAAGACGAGAATGAAGAAGACCGGCGACTTGAAGACTTGTTTTGGTTGGTTTCTCTGACTAAATCACTACTTGTGTGTATTTTTAAAGACCATTTTCACTTGAATTAGAATGCTGTGTGATTAATCTATGATTATGTGTAATACTGATAGTTGTAGGGGGTGAAAGTATAGCTAGAAAGATTGAATTCTAGCAACTTGACAGCTTGCGATCTCGCGAAATGCAGTGGGCCTTCTGCTACAGTAAGACCCCTTGATATTCCAGTTTTCATCATTTTCCTTTTATTGCGGTTGATTTTAACTTGATATTCAGTATGTTATAGGCTGGGAGTATTGAGCTTTGTATTGTATTGTTTAGTAAACGTACAATCGTCAGTAATAAGTGATAATTATTAGTTAAAGGCAGCTCTGTGGCATAAATCTTTCAATTAATCTTCTGTCATCCATTTGCTAAAATTATGTGCCACATATGTTATCAAGACAACACTTCATGTGACAAAGAAAGATATGACAAATACATAAATGTATGAAAATCATTTTGTACAATTAATGATTGATACATAGAAACACTTAAAACATGTTTTAAAAAAAATATTTTTTTTCTATCAATACCTAGCCATGACCTTGAAATCAGATCCATTGATAACAACAGTCACAAATAGTGTTCAGTGTTCGTTGTTACAGCCAAACACAATACACCGATTAGGCATTTTGTATCACAGAATATTAATACATCATTTCATAGTGTTTTGAGTGTTCAAAACTATCCACAAACTGAAAAAATCCACAAAATCCGCAATGTAAACAACTCTGGTAAACGCACGCTATAGAGAAAACATGGCGACAGGCCAGCATCACCCAAGGGAGGTTACTGGTATGACGTCACACATAAGTTGACCTAGTTAACGGCTGGCTGCCTAAATTTGGCTGTGCGCGTCAACTTTAAATGCTTGTAGCGGGCGCATCGTGACACTGAGATCGCGGGAAACCGAGGGGCTTGAATAACCCACCAAACCCGACATTTTGACACATGATATAGCCTGATTGCTGAAATTACCGCACGACGCCTTTAATTGAAGATCTGTTGATATTAAAGCAGATCCGATGTGGATGTCCTCTGCTTATGGTCTTTACGCAGGAGGAGGAAAAAAAAAAGCTTCCGGTCTCGGCGTTCTTCCAAAAAAAGAGAGAGAAAAAAACGGAAAAAGGAAAGCAAAAGTGGAAAGTACAAAAAGGAAAGTGAAAATACAATAAAAAATGAAGAGGATACTGGAAAATTATTTGTAGAAAAAAAAAAAAAAAGATTAGTAATTAATGCCAACACTCGCGGAAAAAAGACTCATTGCAAACAACTCGGGAACCAGGAAGTGCGTAGCACAGAATGCGCATGCGCAACCCAATCACCAATCACCTTACTGTGTGGAGTTTGCATGTTCTCCCCGTGTCCGCGTGGGTTTCCTCCGGGTGCTCCGGTTTCCCCCACAGTGCAAAGATATGCAGGTTAGGTTCATTGGTGGCTCCAAATTGACCGTAGGTGTGAGTGTGAATGGTTGTTTGTCTCTGTGTGTCAGTCCTGCAATGATCTGGTGACTTGTCCAGGGTGTACCCCGCCTCTCGCCCATAGTCAGCTGGGGTACTGTAGGCTCCAGTTTGCCCACGACCCTGCACAGGATAAGCAGCTACAGATAATGGATGGATGGATGGATCTCACAATTAAGCAAATTGACCTAAAAATCAGTCTTTATGTCTGTCCTTTATAAAAAAGCTGCATGCTGAATTTATTCTTAACGATATAACCACTAAAGTGATGAAAATAGATGGGACAATTTTTTGTCAGGGAGGCCGCCATAACTCCATTGTGCGTGATGTCATTTTCCGCGAGCACAGCGGAGGTGTACAAGTGCATGCTATACTAGACTATAGTATAATATTATGGTCTAGCGTGACTTCTCAGGCAATTTGTTTGCATTTTTCTACAAAAATGATGGTGATGCAGTATTAGAAAAGGAACCAAAATAAAGTAGTGGCTAGTTTATTGCCTAAAAATATTTATCCACTTATCTTCTATCCGTTTGATGCGTGACACGGTATGCTGTCGTGTTGTCTGTGCTTTGTGGTGAAACAAAGGCGGGATCACGTCTGGCTTCAGTTGTTGTTTCTGCCTCGTGTCTCGCTTCTTCCCAGTGATTTTTTTTTCATACCAGTCCTCCACAAAACAATCTTCTGTAAAATGCTCACTGCACAATTTGCTGCTTTTTCCAGGAGTAAAGTTTTCTCGCTTTACTTGATGAAGCCACTCCTTCATCAAACGTCTTGGATCCAGGATGGAATGAAGAAGACATGCAAAATCCTACATCATGCAGTGCCATCCTCGTTTTCGTCTCCTAATACATCCATTTATCTGGATAATCCAGTATGGCCGCGCCTGGGGAAATGGCCCAATGCACTGATGTTCCAACTTTAACATGTTTTTAAGCTAAAGACCACTTAATTTTTTTTCGTCTAGAACATCTTGCATTAAGGTATAATAATGACATTTCATAACCCTGTAATTTCAAAATTTCCTGGTTAATCACTTTTTTTTTCATGAACCCTACAACTGTGCCTCTGGAAAGATTGGAAAATGCTGGAAAAAACAGAGGATAGGTCAGATCACAAAACTGAATTTAGTTCCATTTTCCAAAATATAAGCAACTGCTAGCCGAATTTAAACCACTATGACTCTGACCAGGCAGCTACTAAAGATGAATGAATGAACAACAAGCAAATATTCATGTTAATAACTGTGGCCTTTCTATGTCTCACCAGCTTTATGGATCTCATCACTCACTCTTGCGCTCATGAAAGTTAAAAACCTCCCCCGCTTGCTCAACTGTTTCATTGCGGATCTTTTATTATATCTGTGTATCAAACCAGAAGAGGTCAGATAGAGAAGACTTAAAAAAAAAAAGTCAAACCCACCACCATTATTTCTTGACTACTCTGTCGAAACATCTGTGCGTTTCAGCTTCGTGTGATTCCGTGGTTATTTAGGAACGGTGTAAATGGAATAGTGCATTGTGAGCCAGTGTGATGAGTCCCACAGCAGCAGATGCATGCTCTCAGAAGCTGAGACTGAAATGGTTTCCTGTTCCAGGAGCTCAGACTGAAATATATCTCCATGCTGAACTGGATCATCATCCTGTAGTCATGATAAAAGAGAGCATGCCACTTCTAATCCATGTGTGAATCATGATGCGACGTGATTCAGACTCGTATGCTACTCCAGCAATCCAGATCCATGTCAATGACAGAATTCACAGAACTATTAGGATTGAGATCATTAGAAAAGGCAAAAAGAATCAACTTTGTAATTGGAGTAAATTAACAATGAAGGGTTATTTTTTTCTCATTCCAGTTTTCTCATTCCATTTTTTTTTTAAATCAGATCTGAGATATAAGCAGAGGTGCCAAGTGTCTACTGTTTAGCCATGGCATTTTCAATTTGTGAAAGGGAAAGGATGTAGCTGAATTTGACCTGTGAAGTCTTGTGAGCCAACAGAGGCTTTGCACTGTCAAGTAACCCCATAGCAACAGTAACTAGGGCGCCATGCTTGTAGTGCTCCATTCAGCCGAGTTAGTTGTTATCGATCAGTATGGGTGTTAGGACTAGGACTGTTTTGGCCTCTAGAGGCCGCTGTTATTTCCTTTTCATGTCGTGTTTATTTTGGCCTCTAGAGGCCGCCACTGTTCCTGTGTCTTGTGTTTGTGTTAATTGCCTAATTATCTTCACCTGTGTCCTTAATTAGTTTGTCTATTTATACCCCTGAGTTCAGTCCTCTTGTCACGGAGTCTTTGTGCTGTTATGTTTATCTCCAGTTTCCTTTGTACTACGTTTTTTGATCTTCTTAGCTTTTGAATTTTTGCACTTTGCTTTTCTTTTGGATTATACTCTTTGGTTTTTTTTTGTCTTTTGTTTTGCCCTGTATATAGTGTATATAGTTTAAATAAACCTTTTGATTCTTTTTCTACTTCCGCCTCACGCCTCTGCATTTGAGTCATCCCCCTGGTGGCCTAGTGGGGGTTTGCTGGATTATCACACCAACGAACCAGGTTCGAATCCCAGCAAAACCCTAACAGAAAGACTCTGTCATGACCGACTCAGCAGAGGCTGCTTCAACTGTCTACCCGGCCAACCTTCAGGGAATTATGGCAGCTTTGACACGCTTCGGAGCGACCATGGACGCTCATGGACGTACGCTCACCAGCCAACGTGAGGCCCTTGCTCGCCACGAGGAACTGCTTCAGCAAATTGGGAAAACCCTGGCACAGCTGACATCTCTGCCTGCATCTCCTGCTCCTGATCCAGTTCCTGCTCCTGATCCAGCTCCCACTCCTGCTCCAGTGCCTCCTGCAATGCTGCCTTCTTCACCTCGCGAACCCAGCCTTCCTGCACCACAGAGGTATGACGGCAAGCACAGTAAGTGGATGGAACGAGACTGCCCTGGTGTCAGCCTTCCACCATGGTCTGTCTGACCCCATCAAGGACGGTCTGGCCTCTATTGGATGCCCAAGTGACCTCAAAACCCTCATCTCACATGCTATTCGTCTGGACAACAGGATGAGAGAACGCCACCAAGCCTTGAGCCCCCCCAGCCTCCCTACCTCTACCTGGAGACCGTCTACCTCCTTCAGTGACTGTCCAGAACCCATGCAAGTGGGTCGTACTCGCCTCTCCGCATCTGAGAGGGAGCGCAGAAGGAGGGACAAGTGCTGCATCTACTGTGGCAAGCCTGGTCACTTCCGAGCATCATGTCCCGAACTCTTGGGAAAAGGACCGCCCCGTCCAGCCGAGGGAGGGTTGTGACGGGGCCTACCCTCTCTCCCGGACTCCCTGGCCAAGGAATCTACATCCCGGTCTCCATCTCCTGGGGTGAGTCTGTCCACTCTTGTCAAGCTTTGATAGACTCAGGGGCGGCTGGGAACTTTATGGATATTCACTTCGCCCAAAGCATCAATATTCCGACTGCACCTCTTGAAGTCCCACTGTCTGTGTCTGCCCTCGATGGCCAAGCGTTAGGTGATGGAAGAGTCACCCAAGTAACTTCTCCAGTTTTCCTCCAGTCTCAAGGTCACAAGGAAGAAATATCCCTGCACCTGATTCCTTCACCTGAGTTCCCAGTTATTCTAGGCCTTCCTTGGCTTACTCGCCACAACCCTCGCATAGACTGGGTAACAAGCCAGGTTGTGGAATGGGGCCCTGCATGCCATGCCTCTTGTCTGCTCTCTAGCTCTCCTGTGTCTCCTGCCGAGCCCCCTGATCTCACCGAGTTATCTCAAGTTCCCACAGAGTACTAGGATCTCAAGGAGGTATTCAGCAAGAGCAGGGCCGCCGTTCTTCCTCCGCACCGGGCCTACGACTGTGCCATCGACTTGCTCCCTGGGACTACCCCTCCTCGTGGCAGACTGTTTTCACTCTCTCAGCCAGAACGCAAGGCCATGGAGGAATACCTCAAAGATGCCCTGGTCTCTGGGTTTATTCGACCCTCCACTTCACCTGCTGGAGCCGGCTTCTTCTTTGTCGGCAAGAAGGATGGGGGGCTCCGACCATGTATTGATTACAGGGGCCTGAATAAGATCACTGTGCGCAACCGATATCCCCTTCCGCTGATGTCCACAGCTTTCGACCTGCTCCAAGGCGCCACCGTCTTCACCAAGTTGGACCTACGGAACGCATACCACCTCATCCGTATCCGACAGGGAGACGAGTGGAAGACTGCCTTTAACACCCCGTCTGGGCACTACGAATACCAGGTGATGCCCTTCGGACTCACCAACGCACCAGCTGTTTTTCAGGCCCTAATCAACGACGTCTTAAGGGACATGATTAACCTATACGTTTTTGTCTACCTCGACGACATCCTTATCTTTTCCAAGACCGTGCAGGAGCACCGCCACCATGTCCGCCAGGTTCTCCAGAGGCTGCTACAGAACAATCTGTTCGCCAAGGCCCAGAAATGCGAATTTCATGTTCCCGAGGTCTCCTTTCTGGGATTTATTGTACGGACAGGCCAACTCCAAATGGACCCTGCCAAGACCCTGGCCGTCCGGGATTGGCCTACTCCCAAGTCCGTTAAGGAGGTTCAGCGGTTCTTAGGATTCGCTAACTTCTACCGCAAGTTCATCAGGAACTTCAGTTCTGTGGCAGCACCCATGTCAGACCTCACCAAAGGGACAGGTGGATCTTATGGCTGGTCTCCTCAGGCAGAAAAGGCGTTCAAAGACCTCAAGGACCGCTTCTGCACGGCACCCATTCTGGTTCTCCCGGACACCTCCCAACCATTCATCGTGGAGGTGGACGCCTCGGACAGTGGTGTCGGCGCGGTGCTCTCTCAACGTTCGGAAGGAAAGCTGCACCCCTGCGCTTACTTCTCCCACCGCCTGAGTCCTGCTGAGTCCCGGTACGATGTGGGGGATCGAGAACTGCTAGCGGTCAAACTGGCCCTTGAGGAGTGGAGGCACTGGCTGGAGGGAGCACAACATCCATTCCTGGTTTGGACTGACCACAAGAACCTGGAGTACCTCCAGCAAGCCAAGAGACTGAACCCTCGACAGGCTAGGTGGGCCCTGTTTTTCAGTCGGTTTGACTTCACCCTCTCATACCGCCCCGGCTCCAAGAACACCAAACCTGACGCACTGTCCAGACTGTTCTCTGCCACTAACAGGGAGAATGAAGTCGGGCCTATTATCCCTGTGTCCCGGATTGTGGCCCCTGTCCGCTGGGGTATTGAGGAGGCTGTCCGACGAGCCCAACGCCAGGACCCCGGTCCTGGGACGGGGCCACCAGGCCTCTTGTACGTCCCACATCAAGCCCGGGCCAAGGTTCTCCAGTGGGGTCACTCTTCCCCTCTCACCGCCCACCCGGGAGCTCGGAGGACCCTGGACTTCCTGAAAAGACGCTTCTGGTGGCCTAACATGGAGAAGGAAGTAAGGTCATTTGTCCTGTCCTGTGAGGTTTGCACCAGAACCAAGAACCCACGACAGCGTCCCCAGGGTCTCCTGCATCCTCTGACCATTCCCCGGCGTCCCTGGTCCCACGTGGCAGTCGACTTTATCACGGGTCTCCCTGAGTCACAAGGTAACACGGTCATTTTGGTCTTAGTTGACAGATTCTCCAAGGCCTGCCGCTTCATACCACTGTGCAAACTCCCCTCTACTCTTGAAACTGCGAAACTTTTGTTTAATCATGTCTTCCGAGTCTTTGGTCTTCCACAGGACATCGTCTCAGACCGAGGGCCCCAGTTCTCCTCCCGAGTGTGGCACGGGTTCTGCAAGGTCATCGGAGCCACTGCCAGCCTCTCCTCTGGGTTTCACCCACAGTCCAATGGTCAGACGGAGAGGCTCAACCAGGACCTGGAAACCACCCTGCGAGGCCTGGCTATGGATAACCCGACATCGTGGAGCACCTGGCTGCCATGGGCGGAGTACGCCCACAACACCCTGCAGTCATCGGCCACCAAGCTGTCGCCATTCCAGTGCCAATTCGGGTTCCAGCCACCTCTGTTCCCGGACCAGGAGGAGGACGCGGGGGTGCCCTCGGTCAACCAATATGTGAGACGGTGTCGCAAGACCTGGAGCAAGGTCAGGAAGACCCTCATACAGACCTCCAGAACCAACCAGACTCAGGCCAACCGCCATAGAAGACCTGCACACGCTTTCCGCCCTGGGCAGCGTGTTTGGCTGTCCACTAAGGACCTTCCACTGCGGGTGGAGAACCGCAAGCTTGCTCCTCGCTACATTGGCCCCTTCAAGGTGGTGCGCAGGGTGAACCCTGTCTCCTACCGGCTCCAGTTGCCCCGGACTCTGAGGATCAACCCCACTTTCCATGTTTCCCTGTTACGGCCCGTACTGACATCTACGTATGCCCCTGCCCCTAGGAACCCCCCACCCCCCCGCATCTTCCAGGGGCAGACTGTGTTCACTGTGAATCGCCTGCTTGACTCCCGCCGGGTCCGCGGCGGGTTGCAATATCTGGTGGACTGGGAGGGCTATGGTCCTGAGGAGCGCTGCTGGGTTCCTGCTCGGGATGTCCTTGATAAAGAACTATGTCGGGACTTCCATTCGGCCCATCCGGATCGCCCTGGGAACGTCAGGAGACGCTCCTAGAGGGGGGGGTCCTGTTAGGACTAGGACTGTTTTGGCCTCTAGAGGCCGCTGTTATTTCCTTTTCATGTCGTGTTTATTTTGGCCTCTAGAGGCCGCCACTGTTCCTGTGTCTTGTGTTTGTGTTAATTGCCTAATTATCTTCACCTGTGTCCTTAATTAGTTTGTCTATTTATACCCCTGAGTTCAGTCCTCTTGTCACGGAGTCTTTGTGCTGTTATGTTTATCTCCAGTTTCCTTTGTACTATGTTTTTTGATCTTCTTAGCTTTTGAATTTTTGCACTTTGCTTTTCTTTTGGATTATACTCTTTGGTTTTTTTTTGTCTTTTGTTTTGCCCTGTATATAGTGTATATAGTTTAAATAAACCTTTTGATTCTTTTTCTACTTCCGCCTCACGCCTCTGCATTTGAGTCATCCCCCTGGTGGCCTAGTGGGGGTTTGCTGGATTATCACACCAACGAACCAGGTTCGAATCCCAGCAAAACCCTAACAATGGGAAGGTTCTACTGCGTTTTTGGACGTGCAAATCATTTTGAACAAAACAAAGACATCAGATTTTTTTTAATTTACCAAAATTAATTCATCATCAGGGGGAAAAAGTAGAGACATTTCTCAATGTAGAAGGGGAAAAAAAACATTCAGCAGGACTCGGTGTCGAATTGAGAAGTCAAAAAACCCTATGGTATGCTCACTTCATTTCCACGAAGGTAAGAATTAAAAAAAAAAAATCACAACTACAGCAAGGTGCTCATTCTAATCTAGTGAAGTGAACACGAGCAGCCGCTTTCACCGAAGTGCATTTCCATTCGAGGACCCTTCGAAGCGCGTTGTGTGCACGCTTGGGACCCAGTCATTATGGGAAACACCTGATACTGATTTGAGCCCAATCAGCACACTGTTTTCACAGAGACTTTGTGAAGTCTTCTTCAGGTATGTGACGGTAGACAGGTCTAAGTGCACGAAGAGTGTTCATTAGCAGGCATGATGGTTACAAAAACAAAACGCAAACGAAACCAAAAGCAGAGTCATAAACATGGCTAGAAACAAATGTGGCAGTGATAATGATAATACTTCACAAAGCCTCTGTGTCCTTATATGCATGTACTGACTGCACTTAAATCATCATCAGGTGTTTCCCATAATGACTGGGTCACAAGTGCGCACACAATACGCTCCGAAGAATCCCCGAATAGAAATGCACCTCGGTGAAAGCAGCTCTGCAGAGCCGCTGTGTTGTTGCTCATGTTCACTTCACTGGATAAGAATGAGCACCTTGCTGCAGTTGTGAAATAACATATATTATATGAATTCTTACCTTCGTGGAAATGAAGTGAGCATACCATAGGGTTTTCAACCTCTCCATTTGACACCAAGTCCCACTGAATTTTTTCCCCCATTTTTCCCTTCTACATTTAGAAATTTCTCTATTTTTTCCCCTGATGATGAATTACTTTTTGGAAAATTAAAAAAATCTGATGTCGTTGCTTCGTTCAAAACAATTTGCATATCCAAAAATGCAGCAAAACCTTCCCATACCAATCAATAACTAACTCAGCTGAATGAAGCACTACAAGCGTGCCCCCCGTCATGGCGCCCTAGTTACTGTTGCTATGGGGTCACATGACAGTGCAAAGCCTCACAAGAAAGTAGGACTTTTCACTGCGTCACTGTTTTTATCTCAGCTTGGCTCACTTTTAGGGTAAAAAAGTGAGCCAACCCTACATTCTCTCCAAAATCATACCAACCTGATGTAGTCATTTAGATCATTTAGTCTAAAAAAAAAGTCTGGCTGGATCTGAGTGGGAGAAACAGAAGTGGGTTAACGCTGCAAAATGGTGGATGTTTTATAAAAATATGTATTATGCATTTCTGAATTAAAAGACAGGTTTTATCATTTATGCTGTTAGCACGGATCAATCTCAGCCACAGGCATACTCGAGGGTTTTTGTGGCAAAATACTGTTTTTAAATTCCCCTTTCAGCCTGCTGGGGTTTTCTTGTTCGCAATTTTTTCCTTGCTGTATAATAATGGAAGTTGACGAACTCTTGCACGAAAGCTGAGATTCTTGATTCCTTGGTTGTTGTTCTCCTTTTCGGATTCTATTTTTATTCTATCCAAGGTTGTTTTACTAATTAATATTTCAGCTGGAACAAGCATTTGAATAAGAATTATTCTTGTGCAGAAACTAGGAAAATGCCAGTAATGGGACCGGTACAGTATGTATGACTGAAAAGCAAATTTGGAAACACTAAACTAACTTTATTTTGCCTGTAGTCTGTTTTCATTCATTTTTAATGAATGCTAATAATTATAGATGCAAATAAGGTGTCCTGCAAAGCAGAATATTCTCCCATAAAAAAAAAGTCGAAGAAATCTATCAACCTGTCAACAGATCTTGAATGTATATAATATATGTACAATACATGCCAGTGTTGTAGTCAAGTCACTAAACCTCGAGTCCGAGTCCAGTCTCGAGTCCCCAGTGTTCAAGTCCGAGTCAAGTCCAAGTCATTAAAGAAAATTTTGTGTCGAGTCCAAGTTGAATCCACTTTTGATCCGAGTCAAGTCCGAGAACAAGACTCCATCCGCACCATTTGACGGTAGCTGTTGCCGCCTTTATGTGAAAGCGTCTCTGCTACTGTGTTGGACGAACGTTACTGCTCGACTGCCCCATTTTAGTTAATAGGCTACAGATAAAAAGCTTGTTCATTGCTCAGCAAGCCCCGCCCACTATCAACAGGGCAAATAACATGAGAGAGGGTTAACACTCGCTAGTTCATCGCTCAGCAAGCCCCGCTATCAACAGAGCAATGAACATAGCGTGTCACTTCCTTCTCTGGGTGGAGTCTTGCCAAATGACGATTGAAGTTCGAGGTTGTCCCCGTCGTCTCCTCGATAGTTCCTTTACATGTGGAACACAAAGCAGTGCATTTTTTCCCACTGCACGAGAAGTCTGTATAAGCAAAGCATACAATCCTAGGGGCATTTTAGTGCAATTGACAATAGTTTGTTCCTGAACATGACGTATGAACAGGTGAATGTGTGTTCTCTTACACGAAATTAGTATAAAAATTGATGTAGATATAAATATCTTATGCCAAATTATTATGGCATGTTACAAAAAATAAAGAAAAAATCTGAGTCCTCGTCTCCAATTTACAAGTCCGAATGTAGTTATTGCACGAGTCTGAGTCCAAGTCCGAGTCATCAATGCCCAAATCCAAGTCAAGTCACGAGTCCTTTAAATTAGGGCACGAGTCGGACTCGAGTACTACAAGCCTCATACATATGAAGACAACAGATACTTTAATAATTCAAATATAAGGAAACCGGTGTGTTTTTAATAAAACCATGCCAAAGATCTGATTAGAAAACTAATTATCTCTGCTCAGATTATTTAAAAATATAGACCAAGATCACAGTTTTAATATAGATAAAACACATTCTCATGACACATCTATGCAGTTAGGATTGTGTAAGACATTTCTATCTTTTGACTCTAAAATATTTGAAATCATGAGTAATGGCTCTGAGGATCTTAAAGGTCTTAAGTAATCAAAAGACGCTTTCGGACCAAACGGGTCTAAGGACTCAGAGAGGAACGACCAGCTGGGGAGCTCCTCCAAGAGCTACATACCTTCAAGTGCTTTTTTTCTGTTTGCACTCACACCACCAATAGAAATGCTGAAGTGACGCTGCTATAGCAACCATCGGCCTGCTTACGTCACGTCAGCATTTCTATTCTGTGTGACACAACAAGAACAAGCCTGGACTTCACTGTTGGTCCATTTCTTCTTTGTTTTACGGCTAACATTTCACACGGGTTTTTAGCTCATCTGACTGTAGGCCAGGCCAGATGAGCTTATCCGATCATACATCGTCCGTTGTCATCCGTCCACAATTTACAAAAATCGCTACTCCTCCTACAGGATTGATTGGATTTTGATCAAACTCACATACAATGTTCCTCAGGTGGGTGTGCATAAAAGTTGTCAAGACGGTGGCGCCACCTGTCATATTTACAATCTTATGGGCGTCTGAAATTTTTGGGTGACTCGTCACATTAAACGCTACTCTTCTTAAACTGCTGGGACGTTTTCACTGAAACTCATCCAGAAGACTCTAAAGATACCAACAAGATTTGTTCACCAAGTGGCGCCACCTACCATGGATGAGGCTACAGAGGGGTCACGTGCAATGTCACGAAAATCGCTACTCCTCCTACAGGAGTGATCAGATTTTGATCAAACTCCTATGGAATGTTCCCCAGGTTGGTATGTATAAAAGTTGCCAAGATGATGGTGCCACCTGTCATATTTAACATTTTATGGGCGTTTGAAAATTTGGGGTGACTCGTCACACCAAACACTACTGTTCGTAAACTGCTAGGATTTTTTTCACTGAAACTCACCCAAAAGACTCTAAAGACATATTCCAACAAGAATTGTTCACCAGGTGGTGCCACCTGCCATGGATGAGGCTACACAGGGGTCATGTGCAATTTCACAAAAATCACTACTCCTTCCACAGGACTGATTGGATTTCAAACTCACACAACAAAAGTGGCCAGTATGAGCTACAGTCTTGTATTGGGAGAGTACCTCCCCTGAAGTAGGAGCGAAAAAGTCCATCAAAACGGTGCTGTAAAGACTATGCTCGTCCTCAGTTCCTACAGTGTGGACACACAAAAAAAGGGGAACTTCCTCCAACAGTTCTAAAAAACTATGAAAAATTTCCTCTGGTCCAAAAGCCACTATTAGCACCCTTTTTTCTTTAAATACAGATCTTTTAGGTATATTGCTTTTAGTGCAAGTACATCTTTATTAAAATGTTTTAGATGCCTGTAGTTTATGGTGGAGGTCAGAAGTTGAGAAAAGGGTAATCAGTGAGGGGGGAAAAGGCACCGTCTGGGCATGGCACACTTCGTGCATTTTTTCATTTGTGTCTCAGCAAGACACCGTCTTCTGTTGACTCAATATTGTAATCAGAAACCCAGGGAGCCAAGATGGATACGGCAGGTCATGTGTGCCATAATTAGTGGAGAGAATAGAAAGTCAATGTCTTAACATCCTGCTAACATCGTTTTTGACTGTGCCAGGGTTCAGCCGCATGCAAAAGAAAAAAAAAAGCAAAACACCCACACACGGAAAATATATTTCTGACCTTGCGGTGTCATAATAAATCCTCTAAATACAGTCACTGCCACCTTTCTGTTTGTAACATCCTGCAGCAGGAAAAAGTTATTTATTTTTAAGCATTTTATCACCATGTAAAAACGCATTCATGACAACTCCAACCAGCTGATGGATATGAATTAATTTTCTGCAGCTAAGCAGTCCAATATTCTGTGTGGTAAAATCAGTCCACGTGCACATCAATATTCATAAACTTCCACTCATTAAAATGAAAATTTGTTATTGGTCGTGTATACCCTCTGGCCTGTGCAGTTTTATGCATAAGAAGGCTATGAGAGACGGTGCTTACTCAGCAGTCTGCTTTGGATGAAGAAACATGCTGACTTTTGGCATTCTTTGCAAAATTAACACTATCATTTGGATACCTAAGGGAACATACAGCATACTGACTGCAGTTTATAAATAGCAGAAGGATACAGAACATTTGTTATCAGTTTTATTTTGAAATTGCACTGAATTTATTTAAAAAAAAAGATGTTAATATAATTACGCAAAAAGATTAAATGATCGCAGGTTTAAAATGATGGAAACATGACTGTTTGATACTAACGGAGATGCATGGGTGGACAAATTTATGTTAGCCCACCCAGTACTGGAGTGGAACGTCCAGTGTGCTGCCCAGTCAGATGTTTTGGTTGCTCACAAACCTTATCAGATGGGCTAACTGGTGATTGGTTAGATAGCGAAGCACAGTCACTGCAACCCCATGATAACAAATACCTTGGGGGACGTCCAAATAGTTCATTATATCGAAAAGTTCGTAATACTGGAATGGACACACTTGTCACACCAAACATTCACGTTATATGTGAAATTTTCAGCACATTCTCCTTATCACAAATTTCTCCTTCCAAGTCACTATTGTAGTTCATTGACTGAGTTAAAGGATCACGAATGGAGGCAATGATTTCTTCATCTATTATGGAAATGACGGAGGTTACTGGTGTATCGCTGTCAGTGTCCACCCACTAATGTTTTCTAAATCTTCACCGTTCAGTTCATTCATGTGTTGCAAATCACCGATGATGTCATTCATGTCACGCCGCAGGGCTGGGCAAGGGGGTATAAAAACGCCGCTGGTACACTTTAACTGGGTATTAAGTTTTGCGGTATGAGCAGCCATTTTGTCCTTTAATACATCTCAGATGCTCGCTGGCCGTGCTGTGAAAATTGTGCATGCAGATGCTTATCAAAATTTCCAAATTGGTCACTGCTTAACTCTTGAATATTTTTTATCGTGAATTGAATAATTAAAAAGCTTATAATCTCTGCTTTCCAAAGAAATTTATCTTGGTAAGATCTGTTCAGTACTTTGGGAGTAACGGCAGGTTGAAGTTGGTACAACAGAGTAAAAACTCTGCTCGCGGGACGTCGGGAAACTGCCGGTGCTTTTTGAGTCATGGGAAAGCAGTCAGGCTCTCTCTCTTCTGATCGGTTTCTGACTAGATTACTCATGAATATCAATCAGATAACTTTTATAGGGATGTTCTCTCACTCTCACTGTTTCTGATGAAGTATTCGGCAGAATTTTCCATCTGCTAGTTTTGATGTTATGCTTCATGGAATACTTTGAAATGAGTTTTCATAGCTTTACCTACTTATTTTTTCAAATCAAACTGATTCATGTAAATAAATAACTATTTTAGAATATAACTGTAGTTGTTTTGATGAAAAATATTGAGATCTTAGTGGTCGGAATGATATTTTAAAAACCGGAAGTCAGAAACACGGGTGTCAATTTCAATTCATCTCATCTCATTATCTCTAGCCGCTTTATCCTTCTACAGGGTCGCAGGCAAGCTGGAGCCTATCCCAGCTGACTACGGGCGAAAGGCGGGGTACACCCTGGACAAGTCGCCAGGTCATCACAGGGCTGACACATAGACACAGACAACCATTCACACCTACGGTCAATTTAGAGTCACCAGTTAACCTAACCTGCATGTCTTTGGACTGTGGGGGAAACCGGAGCACCCGGAGGAAACCCACGCGGACACTGGGAGAACATGCAAACTCCGCACAGATAGGCCCTCACCGGCCACAGGGCTCGAACCCGGACCTTCTTGCTGTGAGGCAACAGCGCTAACCACTACACCACCGTGCCGCCCCGCCTTGAAAGCTGTGAATATTAATCGAAATAATCATTTATATTCTTTCATATAAACACTAGTAGGCCCTACTTTTGAGAAATACAAAGGCCTACAGAGTACAAAGAGGGTATTAGAAATAATCTTTGATTGAGTGTACCAGTTTAATGTGTTTACCTAATTAGCATAATTAATGCAAATCATATACTAATTTGCATAATTTGTTTTTACTAATTTTTACAACTTTGTATTCAGTATAAAACCATCTATGTGCCTGCCAATTTCCATGTAAATATCTTGAAACATAAAAAAGTTATGAAGAAAAAACTTTCGATCTCATGCGTTAATGAGGCCCATTTTGGATCATGTGATCCGAATACAGAATATTACGGCAGTTTTCTCAAAATTAAGCTGTTTTTTTTTCATCTTTGATTTGTAATATCTCAAGAACGGATAAACATATTTTAATTCTGTAAAAAGTATGTTGTTCTGCATTCAATTCTGAATTCAGTGAGCACAGTTTCAAGACATTTGGATTGAATTTGAATTTTCACCTGATATGCCTACTTTGATCAATCCTTTGATCACCGTTCTCAATAATTGTTAGTGATTAACACCTAAGCGAGGCTAGTTAAGCCTTTGTTTTCTGGCGTTACCACGTATTGTTAACTTGACTACGGACTTGATTACTTATTGGTTGTCTCTGTTGGGAAGAGGAATGCATGGCTCAGTGTGTCATGTAAGCAGGCAATTGATGGATGTAGCTGCAGGAAGAGTGGTTGTAAATAAACAGGCAGGCAAACAGTTCAAAAACATAATACAAAGGCAGGGTCATGAAACTAGCAATGGTCAAGCAAAGCACAAATAGAATGGCAGAGGCAAAGACAAAAGACAGAGTCCCAATACACAAAACAAAGTCCAAACCAGAAAGGCAATACACGGATACCAGGATTGGTCATGTGAGACACTAGGTACAGCGTGTATACTTCGCCAAGTTTGTGTGTTTAGAGAGTCCTTATAAGTGCACGCTGTGATTGCGCTCTAATCTGGAACAGGTACATAGTGCTGTAATTAGTCCTACACCAAGCACTAATGCACGTGGACGTGACACAGTGATTTTTTTTTGAAGACTCTGACTCATTGTCACTAAAGGCGGGGGACACAAACTTAGTTTGTCATATGCAAAAGTTCAAAGTAAAAGAGTTTGTTATAGCGGAGTTGCAGTGTATATGAATTCCCATGAAGGGGATGATTGCAGCCATAGTCCCACTTATTCTCTCCTAATAAAGTGTTTGATGTAACAGACTGTATTGACCTGAATAAAAAAATCCCCAAGGCATTGGCAAATGTTTTGGCTGAGCTGTGATGTTCTCTCCTTGCCTTCAATGCAAAAATATTATTTACATCTTAATACCGTCTCGTGAAATGTTTAACTGTAAGGTGAAGGAAAGTTATCTGACAGCTTTATGCTGCACTTTGCTCAGTTTTGTTGGTGTTTGTTATACATACACTATTTGGCCAAAAGTTTGTGGACACTTGACCTTCATACCCATATATGTTTTTTGTACATGCCATTCCAGATTTAATCCTCCATTTGCTGTTATAATAACCTCCACTCTTCTGGAAAGGTTTTCCACTAGATTTTGGAAAGTGGCTTTGGGGATTTGCTCATTCAGCCACAAGAGCATCAGTGAGGCCAGGCAGTGACAGTGATGGTGTGTTGTCAGCATTCCAGTTCATCCCAAAAGTGCTCAGTGGGTTTGAAATCAGGGCTCTATTCAGACCACTTGAGTTTTTCCACTCCAACTTTGGCAAACCATGCTTTCATGCGGGCAGCACGGTGGTGTAGTGGTTAGCACTGTTGCCTCATAGCAAGAAGGTTCTGGGTGTGAGCCCAGTGGCTGACAGGGGCCTTTCTGTGTGGAGTTTGCATGTTCTCCCTGTGTCTTCGTGGGTTTCCTCTGGGTGCTCCGGTTTCCCCCATAGTCCAAAGACATGCAGGTTAGGCTAATTGGTACCTCTAAATTGACCATAAGTGTGAGTATGAATGGTTGTTTGTCTCTATGTGTCAGCCCTGCGATGATCTGGTGACTTGTCCAGGGTGTACCCTGCCTCTCGCCCATAGTCAGCTGGAATAGGCTCCAGCTTGCCCGCAACCCTGCACAGGATAAGCAGTTATGGATAATGGATGTTTTCATGGACCTTGTTTTATGCACAGGGGATTGTCATCCTGGAACATGTTTGGGCCTCTTAGTTTCAGTGGAGGGAAATTGTAATGCTAGACATTACAAAGACATTCTGGGCAATTTGTGTGCTTCAAACTTTGTGGGAAACAGTTTAGGGAAGAACCATTTATGGGTGTGACGGTCAGGTGTCCATATAATATACCCGTGTATTTCTGATTATGAAAAGCTTATCTGCCATCCATGCACACTTAATAATCTGGCAAGAAAAAAGGAACTCTGGCATCAACCATATCAGCACCTCGGCCAATGTGTATAGTGCAGCAGGTGGTTGGATTCAGAAGCGTTCATACTGCTGCAAAGTGCTTTAACTTAATAAATGAAAAGGTTTCAGGAAAGTCAATAGGAGCTTGGGTTTATTTGTTCACCAGGCAACTACAAATAACCCGGACATGGAATCTACTTGTCTGGTGATTTGTCCCCCCTTGAGAATAACTATAGGAAATAATGCAGCACAGTGAGAGGATTCCAAAGCACCATTGTTAAGAAAGCTGTGGTAATTAAATACATTTACCAGCAGGCTTTCAAGCTCCAGTCTTATTCCCTAATGACATGAGAAACTGTTTGCCTGTATAGATAATGATATGTCCCATGGGTCAGTTTGGAGTTCTGACCCATAGGTTTTTACCCTGTTGGCCTGCTGTAAACATATCTGAAGTGCGAATGATATAGAGAATATTATTCATGTTGAGTGATGATGCAGGACTCTTTAGACTGGTCATGGACGTCACTCTGCCTGGTGATGTGTGCGGCTCTATAAACCTTCGCTATGCTCTCCAGCTTGGGGTCCTTCTATCTGCAAAGTATCGTGTTCCTCAGAGCCTTAGGTAGAGAGAAGAGATATTAAACACAGATTTTCTTTAACAGCAGTGAAGGACTTTGTGTATTCTGGCATTAGTGGGATATTTTTAGCTCTGCGAAGAACAGAAATGCAGGACAGAAATGTAAAGAGTATACAACAGTGCTGTTGAGTTCTTGAATGTGTTTGGACAGAAGGTGATTTATTTTCATGGCTATGACAGCAGTCTGAGCTGTAATTCAAATCGCAGCTTTATGTTAATGCGCTCCTTCTAGTCCATTGTTTCAGTAGTAACATCTTACACATGGACGGGTAATTTAAAACAAACAGTAGGGGTGTAACGGTACATAAAAATCACGGTTCAGGACGTAACTCGGTTTTGAAGTCACGGTTTGGTTCATTTTCAGGACATTAAGAGGAAAAATTGCACAACATAGGGCGGCACGGTGGTGTAGTGGTTAGCGCTGTCGCCTCACAGCAAGAAGGTCCTGGGTTCGAGCCCCGGGGCCGGCGAGGGCCTTTCTGTGTGGAGTTTGCATGTTGTCCGCGTGGGTTTCCTCCGGGTGCTCCGGTTTCCCCCACAGTCCAAAGACATGCAGGTTAGGTTAACTGGTGACTCTAAATTGACCGTAGGTGTGAGTGTGAATGGTTGTCTGTGTCTATGTGTCAGCCCTGTGATGACCTGGCGACTTGTCCAGGGTGTACCCTGCCTTTCGCCCGTAGTCAGCTGGGATAGGCTCCAGCTTGCCTGCGACCCTGTAGAAGGATAATTGCACTAGAGATAATTGCACAACATAAAATTAGAGGTTGTTTATTATCAATTTTTGGAAACACCAACAGTTTATCCATCCATCCATCCATCCATTATCTGTAGTCGCTTATCCTGTTCTACAGGGTCGTAGGCAAGCTGGAGCCTATCCCAGCTGACTATGGGTGAGAGGCAGGGTACACCCTGGACAAGTTGCCAGGTCATCACAGGGCTGACACATAGAGACACACAACCATTCACACTCACATCTAAAGTCAATTTAGAGCCACCAATTAGCCTAACCTGCATGTCTTTGGACTGTGGGGGAAACCGGAGCACCCGGAGGAAACCCACACAGACATGGGGAGAACATGCAAACTCCACACAGAAAGGCCCCCATCGGCTGCTGGGCTCGAACCCTGGGCCCTTTAAGGGGCTGATAATATGCTTTTAATGATTTTAATAAGACTTTTGAAATAACAACAATGCAATATTCCATCTGGTAAAATGAGCTAATTGAACAAGGTTGTCTATTTCTTGAGTTCTTCAACATATTGTCATTTAACCCTCCCCCTTTTGCGAAATGGTACAGTCCAGTTCTGGTAGAAGCGCGATGCGTTAAATCTGTGTGCTGATCAGTGCAACGCTACTTGCTGCTGTGTCGCGGTGCAGCAGCCAGCCAGCCAGCAGTGGAGTGCGTACAGTCTATGATCGCTAAATATGAAGAGTGGCTGTCAAAAACGTAAAGAAAGGCAGCTGAAAGCTGAGAGGGACCGGAGAGGCAGGCAACTGGTCACAGTTTTTCCCAAAGAAAGGTAGCTATCGCTCACATGTGTGTTCAAAATATTAGCGAATGGTAAATGAACAGTATGAACGTGGTTGGATTAGCCTATCAAGAGAACACTTTTACAGTTTGCACAGTGACATTTTTTTCCATTTTAATAACTGAACTGACTTGTGTGATAAACAAGATGAAATATTACGTTATGCTGGTGCTAATAACTAGTGTTAATAACCAGTTTCATAACTAATGGGGTGCCCTAAATATGCACAGATTCAGCCTCAGGGGGACCTCCGCCCTACCAAACCACTGAACCCCCCTTTGGAGAGGGAGGTAAGCACTAACTTTGCTTTGAACATATTCCCTTTTTGCAGAACAGTACACACAGCTTTCTACCTAACACATAACAATCCATGGGATTTCCATAGGTATTTTGATGCTGGGTAGAAAACTTTTTCTATGATTTATTAGCAGTCATATCACACATTTCACTACCAATTGTCCTAGCACAAGAAGGCATGTGGCAAAATCTTGAATTTTCATTTGTGATTGTAAATGCACCAGAATTAGTCATTGACCAGTTTTCATCTAGTCCCTGGTAGGTTAATACATAAAATGTAATAACAAAGTCACAAACTCAAGGTCCATGGGCTATCAAAAGTCAAATAATGACAATAGTGCAATTGTGACGAGGGTGGGCAAAGTTGGGGGGCCCAAAATTCTAATCTTTCATGGGGCCCAAAATTTCTGGCAGCGCCCCTGACCGTGCCGCCCCTAAAAGAAACATACTAAAAATAATATATGAAACTAAAATAGAATACTGATGCAAGCTACTGAAAACTTCTCCAATAAATAAAATATTCTCAAATAAATTAAAATCAAAAGAACTTTTCCATACTGACTGAAATGCAGCATCAACAGTTCCAGCTTGTAGGCCTGCTCAGATTCATTCAACTTTCATGCTTTGATTTTTTTTTCTTTTTTTCAGAAAAATTAACTTGTCCACATTGTCCTCTGAAAAGGCAGATCTGCTGGCAATTACAACATCTCCAACTGTAGAAAATACCCTCTCGCTTAGGACAGAGGAGATATTCACATTCACGTGGTGCCATTTGCAATGAGTGATCAAGTTCAATGTTTTGCCAGAAGCATGCCAGATTACCACTGAACAATGTCAGCACAATGCTTTCGTCTTATCCACTTGTCTTTGTCTGTCGTTGTATTTCACCGGGAAACCAAAGTGTTCCCAAACAGGAGACCTTAATGATAAGGGCGGGTCTTCAAGCTCTGGATTCTCGTTCACATTACCCATGACGTTCCCTAGCTTGGCTGTGCGTGTAGTGCGCTCGAAGTGTAAGGTGGTGATTTAACAAATGTACGGTCCGCCACTTAATATGTTTGTGTGGGAACTCAGATTTGAAATATGTTCCGCACGCAAAAGCCTTCTGTTAATTACTGTTGAAGATTGCATTTGGTAAACACCTGCACCGTACTGAAAGTCCTGTACTGAAACAGTCCAGTACAAATACGTGTACCGTTCCACCCCGAATAAACAGATTTCAAAATGCACTTTTATTTAATAAGGAAAACATATCATTATTGGTATGTTGAAGTTTCCTGTAAGGAGACATTTATTTATCATTTATGAAAGGAGTCAGAACTTTGGAACAGTCAAATATTCCACCAAAGGAGAGTCTTCAGGACAAAGGACTTTTTGTTCTTTCATGTTCCTCAGTAACATGACAGGCTGAGCGGTTTGTGTCAAAACTAGACGGCCTTTCGATTTCATAAAAGCGGTGAAATTTAGTTCCCTCTGAAATTTGGTCATTGTGATATATGTTTATTTTTGTAATATCGAATAAAAACCAGGCCATTCTGTGGCTGGGAAGTTATTTAATTTGAGGGGATTCCTGAGCAAATAATGAGCATGAAATCGCTCGCTTTGCGCAGTCAAGCAGACAGAGGAAGTCTGTGTGTGCATGTGCAGGTTTACCTTCTTCTTCTTTTCCTTCTTCTTTTGGGTTTTACAGCAGCTGGCATACACAGTGTTGCATTACTGCCATCTACAGGTTTACCTTGATGGTGCACTGACAGTTACATCATTCTGTCGCTAAATGAACAGCTGATCACACCGAGGTGCTCGCTGACCGCCGGTATTTATTAGTTTGGTCCTGCGTTTCCTTTCCTTCGCAACATAACGTCTTTTCTTCTCACTTTCCGTTACTGTAGTCAGTCTTTCACGTTTCATTCGCACACTCACGTCCTCCATTTTTCTCTCCTGATTCAAATTTGTATCCCACAATGCCTTGCACAAACGGGTAAAGCCCACCACGTGATGCACGATGTAGTATCTTGTATTGTGTCATGGTGAAGCAGGAAAAAATAGCGGAGAATTTAGGGCCACATGACTCTAAATTAATTAATTGTTCTATTTTTTAAAAAATGAATGAAATCGGAAGTCTGTGATTCAAACTCAGTAGCCTTCGGTCCACTAAACAAAAAAATTGGGTGCCAGGGAAAATTCTTTTTATGACCTACACCTGAAAAATCTGAAAGGCAGTCTACCTTTAAAGAAAGAGAAACAAAGAGTGAGGCTAGTAAGGGACAGCAACTTTTATTCTATCCACATTCACTGGATATGAGTAGTCACACACTCTGATTGGCTACTCTGCCACTAGGATATCAGCTCATATACTATGAGTAGAGAGAAACAAAATGGCGGCGTGCATCAAGTCAGATATATCACTTTATCAAGTATTTAAAAGAAACAGAAATAGCTAAAATAATATAGATCCCCCCCCAATATGTCCTGTTCCACACTCCAGCCTGGCCGGTGGCGGTAATTCACCTTTAAGTTGGTTTGCCAACCACCAAAAAACCCTAAAGAAGAAGAAGAAAATGGTGGAGCGTGTTGCTGAACCACCCAAGGACGAAATAAAAACTCTGCTAAAAAAAAAATACAAAAAAAGCAACAAAATATGGGATGAAAGTATTTGATGGTAAGAACATATCTTTTTTTATTTTTCAAGAATTATTATTATAGCATTTTTCACAAATTGTTCCTGTCATCTCGCCGGTTTGTTTACGTTCTAAGCAGAAATGATTTTGTGGGACGTTTTGTATAAAGTTTTTATTTATCGAATTTACAAAAAATAAAAATGCTCTGTTTCTCAAAATCCAGTGAATGTGGATAGAATAAAACAGTTATTCCACTCAATCTCGCCGTACATGGCTTATAGCCAACTCGGTGCTACACGCCTCGTCAGTTATCAGCTCATGTACGACTCGATTGCGTGGAATAACTGTTAAATAGCTGCTATTTCTGTAAATGGACAAAAAGTGTGTGTTGCTCATTATTAAATTTAGAATTATAATCATTAGCAAGTTGCTGTGGTATAAGACACTTTGGAACGTGCGTGCATTGAAAATAATCAGCTTTGCTGACTTTGCATTGGGCTGCATCACATCACTTTGTCGTTGATTATTTTTCTATTACATCACACTCAGTCGTGTTTTATGCCTAACATAAGAACCTTTATCGGAATTCCGGTGATTTTTTTTTTTTTGTACTCCATTCATATCTCATGTCATCAGAGCATCACACTGGAACTTGACAGCCTGCTGGTAAACATATTTAATTACCACAGCGTTCTTAAAGACATCCTGATTATTCTCAAGGGAAACTGGCATTTTGATTACTTTCAAATCTTCACATTTCAAACCCTCAACCCAGATGATTACACGACCCAAAGCTACCCCGACTGTACACCTTAATCATATGTAGCTTTTTATGGCTACTGCCTCAAAGAGGCGAAGCGAGGCAGTAGCTACTATGTCATCGTGTTGTAAGAATGTAAGAATGAGTGTAACAATAGCACACTGCACATGTGCATATGCATAAGCATTACAATCATCAGAACGGCGAATCGTGATCTCGCGATACGAACAGTTGATCTCGCATGATCAAAGGTACACAAGAACGAGTGGTGAAGCCACTATGTCATCGTGTTGTAATAATGTGTGTAACAATAGCGAAACTTCGTCACCAATCAGCACTTATCCTGATCAAGTTCGATTACCCGTTCTGCTTCTTGATAAACTTCGGAACCAATCAGAACCAGAAACAAAATAAGAGAAACCTCGTTACAACTTCATAGTATCGGAAGATAATCAGCAGATAAAAAGATAAACAAAATTCACCTCGTGGTTCGCCAAGGTGACTGATTCGATATCAAGTAAGTGGTGTTTATTTGAAGAAAATGTACCTTTTGATGATCACAGCTTTTGTTTGGTCCTTCTGAAAGGTCAAATGAAAGGGTTTTTTTAGCTTTTTGGCAGATATATTGAAAAGCCAATATCAAACTTCTGCTTTACACTTTACACTACACTTGTGAAACAAAATGTGCTCATTAGTACGAAAGAATGCTTCTAAAACAATTTCATGAACACGTGCTTTCTTACTATTTTGAAAAAAGAGATAGTTCACAGCACTGTATTTTGAACAAAACACAGTAAACAAAATTGGTAACCAAAATACTCCAAGCCCTGATGCTGCTCACAGCTTGGTGATGCTTGCAAGAGATGAGGTGAGTATAATTGATAACATGTACAGTGGTACTTGAAAGTTTGTGAACCCTTTAGAATTTTCTATATTTCTGCATAAATATGACCTAAAAACATCATCAGATTTACACACAAGTCCTAAAAGTAGATAAAGAGAACCAAGTTAAACAAATGAGACAAAAATATTATACTTGGTCATTTATTTATTGAGGAAAATGATCCAATATTACATATCTGAGTGGCAAAAGTATGTGAACCTTTGCTTTCAGTATCTGGTGTGACCCCCTTGTGCAGCAATAACTGCAACTAAACGTTTCCGGTAACTGTTGATCAGTCCTGCACACCGGCTTGGAGGAATTTTAGCCCGTTCCTCCATACAGAACAGCTTCAACTCTGGGATGTTGGTGGGTTTCCTCACATGAACTGCTCGCTTCAGGTCCTTCTACAACATTTCGATTGGATTAAGGTCAGGACTTTGACTTGGCCATTCCAAAACATTAACTTTATTCTTCTTTAACCATTCTTTGGCAGAACGACTTCTGTGCTTAGGGTCATTGTCTTGCTGCATGACCCACCTTCTCTTGAGATTCAGTTCATGGACAGATGTCCTGACATTTTCCTTTAGAATTCGCTGGTATAATTCAGAATTCATTGTTCCATCAATGATGGCAAGCCGTCCTGGCCCAGATGCAGCAAAACAGGCCCAAACCATGATACTACCACCACCATGTTTCACAGATGGGATAAGGTTCTTATGCTGGAATGCAGTGTTTTCCTTTCTCCAAACATAACGCTTCTCATTTAAACCAAAAAGTTCTATTTTGGTCTCACCCATCCACAAAACATTTTTCCAATAGCCTTCTGGCTTGTCCACGCGATCTTTAGCAAACTGCAGACAAGCAGCAATGTTCTTTTTGGAGAGCAGTGGCTTTCTCCTTGCAACCCTGCCATGCACACCATTGTTGTTCAGTGTTCTCCTGATGGTGGACTCATGAACATTAACATCAGCCAATGTGAGAGAGGCCTTCAGTTGCTTAGAAGTTACCCCGGGGTCCTTTGTGACCTCGCCGACTATTACACGCCTTGCTCTTGGAGTGATCTTTGTTGGTCAACCACTCCTGGGGAGGGTAATAATGGTCTTGAATTTCCTCCATTTGTACACAATCTGTCTGACTGTGGATTGGTGGAGTCCAAACTCTTTAGAGATGGTTTTGTAACCTTTTCCAGCCTGATGAGCATCAACAACGCTTTTTCTGAGGTCCTCAGAAATCTCCTTTGTTCGTGCCATGATACACTTCCACAAACGTGTTGTGAAGATCAGACTTTGATAGATCCCTGTTCTTTAAATAAAACAGGGTGCCCACTCACACCTGATTGTCATCCCATTGATTGAAAACACCTGACTCTAATTTCACCTTCAAATTAACTGCTAATCCTAGAGGTTCACATACTTTTACCACTCGCAGATATGTAATATTGGATCATTTTCCTCAATAAATAAATGACCAAGTATAATATTTTTGTCTCATTTGTTTAACTTGGTTCTCTTTATCTACTTTTAGGACTTGTATGAAAATCTGATGATGTTTTAGGTCATATTTATGCAGAAATATCGAAAATTCTAAAGGGTTCACAAACTTTCAAGCACCACCGTATGCTATATTTACTGTATGGACATGGTATCAGAAAACAATTTTATTTATAAGCAGTATAAATGTACCCATGTAGGGTACCTATTTTTATAAATAGTATTTCATCTGAACCCAATACTGTGTTTGTAATGACGCTTCATAATCTAACACATGGATTATCACAAGAATTATTGTCTATTAGATTTTATTAATATGATTTTTTTTTTTTTAAATCTCTTCAGACAACTTCAGAAGTCTGCACAGCTCATGAATGGTGACTCAATTTCACTGCTGCCAGGTGATTGATGAATGTCACTTCAGGGATTAAATAACATCCTCTCATTTCTGTGTAATGGCATCTCTTTGCCCTAATGTCTGTCTGTCTGTCTCTCTGTGTGACAGTTTGCGTTTTCGCAGATAGTATTAGTGTTGTCACGATTACAAATTTTGACTTGTGACGCGATACCTGAAAGCTGTCATGATAAAAAATCCCTATTGCTTAACCCTGTGGCTTTGAGGAAGTGTCCTGTTACCAAGCACAAGCTCAGAGGTTAACAAAAAATTACTTTCTTCTCACATGAGAACGTTTTTTTTTCTTTTTGTTGAAATAGTACCCAGTTCATCATGCCCTTGGAAGGTTGTAATTATATGACATTTTGTAATTAGAAGGGTAATTGCTCAAAATTCAGAGTACTCTCTACATGCTCTTCTGAAAAAGAGACAACGGGAAATAAGACGGGACTTTGTTCTGGAGGTTTCAATGTGAACGTTTGTTTTTCTTTCATGAAAAAGAGGTAGCAATTACTTTCATGGTCACTTTTTAGCTGTATTTTGGAGTTCCTTAGTTATCCTTTATTGCTTTCCAGCTGCAGTGTCTTTGTTTTTAGGGTAAATAAAGCTGAATCTTTTTATAGCACACCTAAACTGTGAAGGGCGTTGAAGAAGTGCCGATTTAGATATTGGTCGCTTATTAAAGGTGACTTTGCTTCATTAAACAACATAATTGAGAACATTTTGCTTGTGCTTAAGGCTTTACGGGATATTAAGCATCATCATTAGTGAAATGTCTGTGGTGCGGTCATGTGTAGTAGTTCCAGTGTATAAGCCAGCAGTTCCTCTCATATCTTAATACACATATCGCACCAGATGCAGAGCTAGTCAGTGATTTGGAATGCTCATGCTGTCAAAAAAGTGCTGGAAAATCTAAATGTAATTGTGTTTTTGTTGTAATTAGAAGAGCAATTGCTCAAATTGTCATGAAACGGACTAATAATGGGAGCTCACCGTGACCATGACCAGGATAAACAGTTACTAAAGATGAATGAATGGATAAATGAATGTTGCATGTACTTGGCTTGTTGTGTTACATTTCACGATACAGAGGCATCTTATAGCACTTCTTCACCTTTCCACGCGACACTTGGCAGCAAATCCAAACCCAGGACTATCTGTGTCCTGGCCGAGGTAGCAGATCTGTTTCACATCACAAAGCACTACCTGTGAATGGAGGAGGAGTTTCTCTGCAGGTTGTCTGCTCGCAGTAAAATACAACTTGGAAAAAAACAATAATTAAATTTGCATTTCATGTTAACATGCACAAGGCGCTGCCATGTTTCTCACTAACAAGGGGAACCAATGAGTACAGAGAACTTTGGCTTTGTTTGAGTTAATGGCAGCATGCACCTAAATGTGCCAATACTTAAATCTTTTGGGAGAACTCTAGCAATATGAGAGCAAGGAGAGAAAAGCAAAAAGGAGAAACAAAAATGGAAAGGAAAACCAAAAGGATGCAAAATAATTGTGTGATATATATTTTTTAACAGTTATTCCACGCAATCGAGTCGTACATGAGTCTGATAGCCGAGTTGGCTATAAGCCATGTACGGCGAGATTGAGTGGAATAACTGTTTTATTCTATCCACATTCACTGGATTTTGAGAAACAGCAGTTTTATTTTTATTTTTTGTAAATTCAATGAATAAAAACTTTATACAAAACGTCCGACAAAATCATTTCTGCTTAGAATGTAAACAAACCGGCGAAATGACAGGAGCAATTTGTGAAAAATACGATGATAATAATAATTCTTGAAAAATTTAAAAAAAAGATACGTTCTGACCATCAAATACTTTTACTCCATATTTTGTTGCTATTTTATTTTGAGGGTTTTGTTTTCAAGTAGAGTTTTTATTTCATCCTCTTTTGGTTCAGCAACATGTGCCACCATTTTGTTTTTCTCTACTCATGGTATATGAGCTGATATCCTAGTTGTAGTGTAGCCAGTCATAACATGCAATTGCTCATATCCAGAGAATGTGGATAGAGAAAATATATGTATGTGTGTGTGTGTATATATATATATATATATATATATATATATATATATATATATATATATATATATATATACACATATACAGGGTGTTTCAAGAAATTTGATATTATTTGAGATGTAAATATCCCAGAAACTCCATAGTCTAGGCAAATGAAACCGAACAGGCTTAATGTTGAGCAATATAAGATTTATTCCTCAAAATTTAAATGAGAAATTCAAAGGTATGTGGATTTCACAAATTTTCAATATGCGCGCCGCCTGAGACACGGCACATGTTAAGTCGGTAGTCCAGCTCCTGCCAAACACACTGCAGCATGCCTTTGGTAACAGTCTTTTGTGGTATCAGTGCATTTTTAGAGAATTCTCTCATATATGCATGCTGTACAGTCTTGTTCGACTGTGTTCGAACGTACTCTAACACACAAAACGCCTTTTCTTTGCCAGTGAATGGCATTTCTGTACCTAAAAAGATAAAAACAAAAATCATTAAACATAAAATTTTGACCTGTTTCCACACACGCTGTTAAAATTTGAGGTCAATTGAACAAGAATTGGCAAAATTATTAGATTGTGAAACGATATCAAATTTTTTGAAACATCCTGTGTGTGTGTGTGTGTGTGTGTGTGTGTGTGTTACTATGCAAAAGTCTTAGGCACCCTATTTTTTTCATGCAAATTTTGTTCTAGATTTCTATTTTATGACTTCTACATTAACGAGTCAGTACAAAAACATTTTAGAGTCCAAACCTTTGTTTTGCAGCACAAAATTAAATTCAAACGTAATGAAAAAATAATAAAGGCTACTGGGTTTTGGTGCAAAATTAAAGTGCCATTCCACCATTGGATGTATTCTTTGGCATAAAATACAATATATTTTGACAACATATATAAATGGTATCACTAGATAGAGAAATCTTTTAGCTTCAAAATGATATATCAAACATAATTTTTTGACAACGACAAGTATATTCATTTTGCGACCAAAGTCACCTACCCTTTTAATTTCCGCGCGTGATGTCATCGGCAGGTTCCCCTTCTTGTGTACCACGTGACGTGTGACGTGGCACATATTATCAGCAATGGCGGATAGAACACGATAAAAATAATACCAATAAATCTAGCTAATACCAATAAATCTAGCTAACTGAAAGATTAACTCAAAATTTTTCGCAATTTTTTGGCCCCCATATACGAGGAGAAATGACTCTCTCACTTTGGGGGTTTCCTGGTCTAAAAATAGACCGACACATGGTACACAAGAAGGGGAACCTGCTGATGACATCACGTTTCACTACCGCGCGGAAATTAAAAGGGTAGGTGACTTTGGTCGCAAAATTAATATACTTGTCATTGTCAAAAAATTATGTTTGATATATCATTTTGAAGCTAAAAGATTTCTCTGTCTAGTCATGTTGTCATAAAATATATTGTATTTTATGCCAAAGAATACATCCAGTGGTGGAATGGCACTTTAAGAAGCAAGTGTGTAAGTCTGTAAGATGCTCAGTAAAACCTACAGCTCATTTCCGCATAAAACTGCACTCGTTGTACCTGAGACTACTATTTTTTTTTTTAAAGCAAAAGGTCGTCTCAGACCAAATATTGACTTTGCTTCATTTATTATTGCTTGCTGCTGTTTATAGTAATTTAATTTCATTATTTTTTAAACCAGTTTTAGTCTACAGCATTTCTTTATGTGTGCCTAAGACTTTTGCACACTACTGTATATACTCTTACACTGTCCATATTAATCATGTTGGTGTACTGAGCCAACAAAACAAAAAAACTGAACTAGTATGTTAGCGTGAGGTGCTTCATAGCCATATTTTTGTTTTGTTATGTTCGGCAGTGCCATGTTCCTCTGTGCTTTTGATCGTTGGTGTGTATGATCACATTAGGAACATGGATGGAGTGGAAGCTGAAGTAGTAATATAATGTAACATATTTCCAATAGTCGTGGATTAGAGAGCCAAAGGGTTTTCAGTGCTTTCAGTCCAAATGGAGGGGGTTATACATTTTTGTAGCGTCACAGCTGGATGCGAAGGGGAAGAGAACTATTGAAATAAGGAACTTGATTGGGGGGAAAAGTCAGTAATAGATGGAAATTCATATGAATTGATATTTTGCAAAAGTCAATCATACACCATGAGTAACTGTGAGACCGTAACAGCCCGAATGGTGTTTTATAGTGTCTTGAGATTCTACAGCAAGTTTAGGTATTAAGTAAAATGCCATGGTGCATTGAGTAATGCCGAAGCTCTCATTCATTCAGAGTGAAGATTAGCGCAGGATCTATTCTCTCAGGCAAATTTGACGCTTCAACTGATCCCACCAAAGCCTCTCGTTTCTTAACATTTCCTGATAATGCACCACAGGAATACAGAAAGATTTGAACCTATCTGCTTGTCTTATGTATTCCGAACCCACTGCCATGTGATCCATTCATTAGTTACTACAGCTAACTAATGAGATTATGTGTTGGATGAATAGACACACCTTCTGTTCTCTTTCATCCACAGAAAAACCACCATCGTATTGTGGAGAGGTATGTCTGTTAACTCTGGTTCTTACGTTGGCTAACACCATTTCCGTGGTGAGCTTGAAATGACGTGTCCCGCAGTAAGTGAGCGAGTCAGGCGCTGGGTGGCAGCGATGCCCATACTGGCCCTCATTCCAGATCAGAGCCTCCAGGGAGCTCTCAGCTTACGGCTGTCGCATCCTGCCGCATTAACAAGGCACGGTGAAATAACACGCTGCCATCTGGAACGCCGCCTCACAATCACACTCACCTCAATTAAGAGCTGTTTCTTCAATCCAGACTTGTTCTTGTTCTTCTTTTTCTTTTTTTTTTAGACAAATGAGTTCTTCTTTTTAAAAATCTTTTTACAGTACTTGAAGTCTTTGAAGCCTCTGATGCAGCAAAATGGTGCTTTCTTGTTGTTGTTGTCTGTTTTAATGCACAGGGACTGCAATTTGATATTTTAAAAGCATGTGCGAAGCAGGTGTGGAAAAGTAGCGTGTGAAATGTGGGAGGGTGAATCTAGGCTTTGTGGTGTTGAGAGGTGTGCTCGCTTGGGTGAAAGCACTTTAAGGCTGAAGCCACGGCCTCCGTGCTCAACACAACCCTATTGTGACCCCACTTTAACCGACAATGAACACCCGTGAAAGGTTTTATTGTTCTTCATCACCTCACACTCTTAGTTTCAGTCCCTCAATAAGACGGTTTGTTACCATGGAGAGTTTCTCTTAGTACATCTAACTGTGTGCTCTTAAGCTGGGCTGGCACAATGATCTGAGTCATATTTGCCTAAAGCCTCATGTCTGTTCTGCTTGTGTTTCATGCTACTCCTGCATGTTCTACCAAAAGCGGTTTATGCAGGAATGTCCCAGGTGTATGTTTATTCCAAACCTTAAAGGAAACGTGTACCCTGAAACACATTAAAGATGTTTATATTGAAATATTCATGATGTGTTTACTGATTCTGGTGCTGATTTATTAGCTAGTGCTGTATTTTCATCATTATTTCTGTTAGAAGTTTGTAGCTGTGTCCATGCTGACATCATTAGAGCAGTTATACTGTATTTAATAGGTTAAATAATTTCACAACATGAATAATAATCAAAAGAATAACAGCCTCAAAATAATCTTGAACATAAAGAAGAAGAAGAAACCTTTATTTGTCACATGCACACTTCAAGCACAGTGAAATTCATCCTCTGCATTTAACCCATCTGAAGCAATGAACACGCACACACACTCTCAGAGCAGTGGGCAGCCACACCAGAGCGCCTGGGGAGCAGTCAGAGGTTCGGTACCTTGCTCAAGGGCACCTCAGCCCAAGGCCGCCCCACGTCAACCTAACTGCATGTCTTTGGATTGTGGGGGAAACCGGAGCACCCGGAGGAAACCCACGCAGACACGGGGAGAACATGCAAACTCCACACAGAAAGACCCTCGCCGGCCACTGGGTTCGAACCCGGAACCTTCTTGCTGTGAGGCGACCGTGCTAACCACTACACCACCAAAAGAATAACAGCCTCAAAATAATCTTAAACATAATGGATAATGATGAGGTTTTATTGTTGGCTCTGATAAAGTGCCAGAGACTTGTCTGGTCTCGTTAACGATCTACAAGGTGTCGAGCACAGTGGCAACGATGATGGCTGAAGCTTCGGTACCTGATCTGTCTGGGCAGAATGTACAGATAAGGAGGTGAGAGAGCAGAACAGATTAAAGCAGGGTTCTAACTAGACCAAAATATCAGCATAGTGGCACCAGTCATAACGGCCGGGGATTCGGGGGGCCGCCCTAGGCCCCTGAAAGCTCATGGGTTCTACATGCTCGGAGATGCATTCTAGTGCATTTCCTGGCACTTGCAGGCCTCCCTGAAAGTCCTTTTTGGTCATAATAATGAGATTTTTTTTTTTTTTTGCCAAAAGTTGCTGTGATTGTTTTTGATTGAAGACTTATTATAATTAAAGATAGACTGGACTTTCAGATTTTTCAAGTGTAGGTCACAAAAAGAATTTTCCCTGACACCCAATTATTTTTTGCTTAGTGGACTGAAAGCTACTAAATTCAAATCACAGACTTCCAATTTTATTGTTTTTTTTTAAATCGAACAATTAATGAATTTCGAGCCACGTGGCCCTAAATTCTCCACTATTTTTTCCTGCTTCACCATGTCCCAATTCAAGACACTACGTCATGCATCACATGGTGGGCTTTCCCCGTTTGTGCAAGGCATTGTGGGATACAAATTTGAAACAGGAGAGAAAAATGGAGGATGCGAATGAAACATGAAAGACCGACTACACAGGGATGAGAATGGGACATTTAAAAAAAAAACTCTGAAATGTCTGCCAAGGGCAAAAAATTTAGCATAATGTCCCCTTACGCCAGCCTAACCTGGCCGGTCTAGGGGGCATTTGCCCAATTCACAATCCCCCTTTCCCCACATTATATGAATGTTTTCAAATTCAATGATGGTTTAAAATGTTCATAAACTTTAAGATAACAAATCCCTACAGATATAATTATATATCGTGAGTGATAATGGAGGTAACCGTAACGATATGTTAGATTCCTCCTGACTCTATCTTTGACAATTTAAGTAAAACGTACCTTTGTGCTTTTTTGTTTTGATGTGCTCCTGGATGTTTCTAGCTCCTCTGTTTCCATAATTGATCATATCTGAGCACAGAATACACAGAACCTTTCCCGGCACGTCCACTTTTCGGATATGTTCCGTCAGGCACGTCGTCGCAGTTTGTGTCCCTATCTGCACGGTAACGCTACTATCGAGCCATGCCCATCGGAAACAGTTCTTTATCCCGTTCGATTTATCAATTTCCCTGGCACGATCCTCATTTTTGCAGTCCAAAACTTTCGCCATATTGGCGAAGTAACTTTGAAAACTAACCAAAATAACTAGAACTTAAGAAGTGATCAAAATCGTGTACGTATAGCTTGTTTCTCCATGAATCATAGAAGTGAGATCAGGCTTTCGTCTAAACCGGGGAACAGGGGCGCTGCGCCCTCTTACCGAAATGTCGATTGAACCCCAAGCCACACTTAGGCCATGCACTTATATGCTACTGCACAACATGCAATCTTTCTCAAAATGATCTTTTCTCCGTGAAATCATCCCAGCAACACCACGTGACAATGTGTCTGATCATCAAATACATTATAACTACTCCAAAAATACTCCAATCATAGTAGATACACCACCAGACGGTGCAAAAACAATCTGAATTGGCGTTTTCCAGACTGAGGCGCCATGTTGTTTAGTTGTTTACTTGTCGCGGCTGCTCTCGCGAGATTTGACATGGGTTACATACAAGGTCAGCTGACTTGTAGAGCGAGATTTCTCGAGACTGAATGACCTTTCACCCAACGGCGCGGGAGTTTTTCACAGAAGTAGTGCGCGAGTTGTTTTTGTTGACACTTGGGCATTTAAAGATGTCATCTCCCACGGCACGAAATGGAAGAAAGCCAAAGACTGTCTGGGGCAGAAGAAGATTACTTCTTTCTTTTTCAATGTTGACAGACAATTTGTTACAATTTCCCTCTCAGATAGCCTCAGAATGTCCCATTGTAGCCTCAATTTTTCAAAGGCTTCGCACGGCGGAGGGGGGGACGGACAACCGGCACCATCCCCCCCCCCGTCGTCGCTTCGCTCCCTTGCCATGGTGAGCGCCCTCATACTAAATTTTTCTAGAAAAAACCCTGGAGATGAAACTAGCGCCAAAACGTTGCCGGAAATCGTCGTGAGTTTAGCATACTGTAAATATTGAAGAAAGCAATGACGATTTCTGTTATCACAGCTGCAACTAATTTTGAGATGAGCGCTGCCGAAAGATGCTGGCGGTCGGTCGGTCCTGCGTGCTTGTGCCACCACAAGCCTCGCCTCGCGCCGAACCCCCCCCCCAAATTCTCTCAACGGATTTACACGTTTCATAAAAATGACATTTTCAGCGGAAAAAACTCGGAATTCCGCAGATCCGCGGAAAATTCTCATCCCTGACTACAGTAACGGAAAGTGAGAAGAAAGGACGTTATGTTGCAAAGGAAAGGAAACGCGTGGCCAAACTAATAAATATCGGCGGTCAGCGAGCACCTCGGTGTGATCAGCTGTTCGTTTAGCGACAGGATGATGTAACTGTCAGTGCACGGTCAAGGTAAACCTGTAGATGGCAGTAATGCAGCACTGTGGATGCCAGCTGCCGTAAAACCCAAAAGAAGAAGGTAAACCTGCGCATGTGCACACGGACTTCCTCTGTCTGCTTGACTGCGTGAAGCAAATGATTTCATGCACATTATTTGCTCGGGAATCCCCTCAAATTAAATAACTTCCCAGCCACAGAATGGCGTGATATTTTTTTAGATATTACAGAAATAACATATATCACAAGGACCAAATTTCAGAGGGAACTAAATTTCACCGATTTTATGAAATTGAAAGGCCGTCTAGCTTTAATATTCAACTATATTAGTGACGTTTATGGAATAAGAATAAAACAACCAGTTGATGTTCACCAAGTGTCAGCTTTCTTTTCAGCTTCAGCCATTCAATTACAATACATGATTATCCAGATCTAACTCGAGGACCGGCACGTATTATGTGCATGGCGTGTAAGTGCCTCTTAACACGGATGGCACTTTACCACAAACACAGCATAAGGAAGGAGATAAACCAGACTAACATGGTCAGTGACAGTCTCTACACGGAACTACTCGGGCAGCTATGCACTGGGCGCTTACGTGGAAGGAGAGTGGAGCATGTTCAAATGTTCGAATGCATGGCGGTGCACCGTTACCGCCGCATGGGGATAACAAGAGAAAATTAAACAAATGACCATATTTTCAAGATTAACGAGTTTTTTATTAGTGTAGCAGCAGCTTTTACAGGCGTGTCGGCAAGATTGTGGGCGTAGCGGTAAGGAAACATTGTGTATCGGCCCGATACACTGAACAGGCCTAGATAGAACCCCGTAAAGGACTAGAGCGCCTCTGCATCAGTCCCTTTAGGTCAGACTGCTTTTTCCGTCACACAGAAAACCGTTAGCTGAAGTGAAAATAGACCAACAAAGAAGTTTAAGCTAAAAAAGTCAACAGAATTTAATTTCAAAATAAGTCTTGGATGCTGTTGAAGATTGTTTTTTATTAATTAATGCCCTGCAGCTTTTTTTCCCCCTTTATGCTGCTTCTACTTGGTTTTGTGTCAGAATTCTACTTTGCAAATGCTCGAGTTTTAATGACGAATGTGATCTTTCACAAGCGCTTAAAGATCATTCCGAAGACAGAAAGCCTTCAAGGATTGTAAGGAATGAACTAATTAATGCAAAATGCAGCTTTGGGATTCAAGCTCATAACTGGCTTCTCCTGCACCAGCAGTAATCAGTCAACTTTCACAGACGTACATTGAGAACAGACCCAGAGGAGTGACTCTGGACCCCCCTGTGCTCAGTAATCCAGCATGCCTAGAATAAGATACTGTGTATAAATGAATGTCCGAACCTGCACCCTGCATGCTTATCCATGGATAGAATTAAAGTACAGCCGTGTGAATGAATTTTGCTCAGTTAATTTTAACTTCACAACCACATGCCTCTTCGGATTTTCAAATATGTGAAAAAGTGAACTACCGCTCACTTAAAAACAGGATGATGACATGTTTTCGAACACTTCATTTATCACATCCAGTTTAGCGTAGTATCATGACGCTCCAGCTTCCTCGTAAAACCAGAGAGCCGACCAACCTGTGTAAATAATGCAATGTGTCTGCATTAAAGAGTGACTCTGGATTGATAGGCAGCTTGAATTCTCCCTCATTCTTTGACGTGTTGACTTGATAGACAGGTGCTTTATTCTGGGTATTTTAGGCTGTGAGTCAACCGTGATGTGCCTTTAAGTGTGAAAGTCATTTGCACAGCTTCTCAGGTGTCACCAGGTCAGGTGTGAGTGATCTCCTTGAAAAGAAAAGAAAGGAAAAAAGTTGAAAGAATGAATTGCTTTGACGGTCACACTTTAGAAACATGATCGGTTTTGGTTACAGTGTACGGTTTAAGCCTGTGCTTCAAAAAACAAAGAGAAAGAGAAAAATATCTGAAGAGTTATGTGCTGTAAACATTACAGTATAGATCCAGGGCTGGGTGCCAACAGTTTTGCAGTTAGAGAAAAATTGTTTCAGCCAAATGTACCTGCTATTTCTTATTATAAAATGAGTATAAGTTAAATAGGATTATTACATTGACGTCTAACGGGAGTAGGTACCTGTAGCACTGTCGCCTCACAGCAAGAAGGTTCTGGGTTCAAGCCCAGTGGCTTCCAGGGGCCTTTCTTCATGGGTTTGCGTTGGTTTCCTACAGTCCAAAGACATGCAGGTTAGGTTAATTGGTGGCTCTAAATTGAATGTGAATGGCTGCGTGTCGGCGGCACGGTAGTGTAGTGGTTAGCGCTGTCGCCTCACAGCAAGAAGGTCCGGGTTCGAGCCCCGTGGCCGGCGAGGGCCTTTCTGTGCAGAGTTTGCATGTTCTCCCCGTGTCCGCGTGGGTTTCCTCCGGGTGCTCCGGTTTCCCCCACAGTCCAAAGACATGCAGGTTAGGTTAACTGGTGACTCTAAATTGACCGTAGGTGTGAATGTGAGTGTGAATGGTTGTCTGTGTCTACAGTATGTGTCAGCCCTGTGATGACCTGGCGACTTGTCCAGGGTGTACCCCGCCTTTCGCCCGTAGTCAGCTGGGATAGGCTCCAGCTTGCCTGCGACCCTGTAGAACAGGATAAAGCGGCTAGAGATAATGAGATGAGATGAGATGAGATGGCTGCGTGTCTCTATGTGTCAGCCCTGCAATGACATGGCGACTTGTCCAGGGTGTACCCCGCCTCTTGCCCAGAGTCAGCTGGGATAGGCTCCAGTTTGCCCGCGACCCTGCACAGGATAAGCGGCTACAGATAATGGATGGACACTGATGTCTAGACATTTTCATGAATTTCAAGGTTGTGATTGTCTTTTTCAATTAATGGATTTTTTTCCTCATAATAAACTTGCAAAATTATCTAGCAATTGAATAAGACAGTTTCAAGGTTGAATTAGGAACAATGTCGAGAAATAGGTTTCATAATTTGAGATGTACTTTCATAATAATCTCAGAATGAAAACTAGTAGATAAAGACTTTATATGAAATTTTTTCAAGCTCCTAATGTTTTCCCCCTTTACGGCATGGTGGTGTAGTGGTTAGCACTGTTGCCTCACAGCAAGAAGGTCCTGGATTCGAGCACAGCAGCCGCCGGGGGCCTTTCTGTGTGGAGTTTGCATGTTCTCCCCGTGTCTGGGTGGGTTTCCTCCAGGTGCTCCGGTTTCCCCTACAGTCCAAAGCCATCCAGTTAGGTTAACATGGGACGGCCTTGGGCTGAAGTACCCAAGAGTGTCGGCGCGTACGTACAGTACACAGCGGCTTTGCTCTCCTATGATGAATTAAATTTCCTTGTTGATTTGTGCAGTGACCATCAAGGCATTCTATTCTATTAGTTTAGAAGCACTATACGTGTTTGCTTTTAAGTCTGGAGGGAAAGATGATGCACATTATGTGCACACATCGTCGTTCGAGTCGTCCTCCTGGAAAGACTGAAAGATGCATTTTGAAAGCTCCAGCTCAGGCTCATCTGTGGTTTCATGGCCTAACGGAGCAAAAAAGCTGGCTGTGGCACTTAAGCGTGCCTTGCTGTTAGCTTATCTGAGCATGCAGGTTGGCTGCCCGAGATGCCAGCGAGATACGGGCTGCTACAGGAGTGCCATCTGAACCTGGCACTTAGCATCTCTTACGCTATCAGTTACAACAATCTGTAAGTGAGAAAGGTTTTTCAGGGCCACAAAGACGAGCTTCTTAAAGCACTGAATTCTCTCCAGCGATCTTGTAGTGCTGAAGGACATTCGAGGCAATGGGTCCAGAATGAGCACGGTGGGTGGATCACTTGGGGGGGGGACTTTTATCCTGGCAGCAGTCATCAGGATGCCGCATTTCACACTGAACAAGGGCTGCTTAATGACAGCAGGATTTGCTGGAATGTTCTGGAATGAATGTTGCAGCTCTGTCTCAAATCATTTCAGTTTCACTGGGTTAAATTTACATACACGCAAATAAGCATGTATACAATCTCAACAACAAAGTGGCAAACTCAGCATCAACACTCATGTTCCGCTTTCTCATCGGAGGGCTAAACTCCAAATCCTGCTTGTGTAACCATTTATCTCTGCCTCCATTTGGTTAAGAGATCCATTAGGCAGCAGAAAGAGAGAGAGAGAGAGCACAGTGAGTATGTGTGCGTGTGTGTGAGGCGAGCCGAGTGTGTGACATGTTAATTCAGCGTAATTTATGACCAGGAGCGTTGCAGGAGAAGCCTTCCTGTGTGAGCTGTATCTCTCAGGATCTCCTCAACCTCTCATCTCTCTCTCCATCAGCGGGCTAAGAGCACCCTCTCTCTTACATCTGCCCGATGAGAGCACAAACGCACACTGCCCAGCCAGAGACACACAATAGCTGAGGAAAGGCGCACGAGCAAGCCGCTAAGGTGGGGGGCTAAAAGCACACCTGCCGAGAGAGTGGAGGCTAATCAGATTTTCCTCTCACCGTCATGACCGCTCGCTGCCTCTCACATGGTTTATATTTATGGAGGGCTGTTGCTTCATCCGCCCCCTCCCTTCCACCTCCTCCGTCTGTCTGATTAGATCCTCGATGATGGCTACAGCCCAGAGCTTTGGTGATCAATCCTAATTTACTGGGTGAATTAGATTAACCTATAAAAAAATGCAGTGCGTCGACCCGAACGGTTGAAAGGATGCATCCCTGTCATGCAGCTCTAACGCTGCGAGACACCCAAAGGAAGCTGTCTTTCTTTCGTATTGTTTTTGGAAAGCACTTTTCAATACGGCTACTTTGAAACAGCGACGTTCCAAGAATCACACTATAGTAGTTAGTCAACCGAGAATATGCTGACCTGCCACTCACTCCGCAAACCATCTGTTTGTTTTGGACCGTACTGATGTGTGTGATATTCACATGGCTCGCACTGGTACTTTCTCACTTGCTCACATTGTAATTGTTTCATTTCTGGAGGAAAATCAGAATCTCTGCCTCTCGCTTGTTTTTTATTATTATTATTTTTTTATACCTGTCTGTTCTAATACACAAAATCAGCCTATAGTGTATTTCACTTATTTGCCTTGCTAGTCAGAATGTGTTCACATCACAGATGAATCCCCTTTTCCTTCATAACCCTGTATTACAAAATCCAATTCAGCAAGCTAAGCACATCTACAGCAGAAAGGTATAGCCTGTAGAAGAGGTAAGACGGGGTGTTTATGACTATTACCCTCCACACAGTGCAATGAGCATGGAAGGATGTCTATAGGACTCGGAGGAACGACTCACAGTTTCTGAACAATCATGCATTTTGATTCCCATGTGCTCCTTTTATTACTGAGCTTTTCACTCAGCAGAGGACTTTTTAAAAGCTGCTAGAGGGGCCCTATCTACCAACCTAAGCAAATATTCATGAATTGGGTCTATCAAAGCCGCATTTTACATTGTGCAATAAATCCAGACAGCGTGGATTGTGCTGTTGACAGGAAAATGTATTAGCATGCACCGTCTCTGAAGCTGAAAATTGACAACACTCGAGCTAAGTCTTGTTTTCTTTGCCATTATCTTATCTTCGCAATTTCAAGGAGGCCTTTTATTATATATATATATATATATATATATATATATATATATATATATATATATATATACATCCTACACACGCTTTTTTGAAGCAAGCACAGGCAAACCGTCCCCATTAAAGTAAGTAATAGGTCTAACTCCGAATGATTCATTGCTTGACTACTGCTTTAGTGACTTTGGGAAATATGCTGATTCATTATTTATTTAGCATTAGTTATACTGATGCATCATCCCTTCACCATTTGTGGTGTGTGACTCATACAAGACATAAGTCAAAAAGCCAAGAGTGCAAAAGCCATTACAGTTTAAACACACTGCTCACTGAAGCGTGGTGGTGATGATGAATTGTGTTTAAGCTTTTCGAACTTTCTGTTTGGAAACAATGTACATTGGAGAAGAAATTGGGCGGCACATTGGTGTAAGTGGTTAGCACGGTCGCCTCACAGCAAGAAGGTTCTGGGTTTGAGCCCCGTGGCCGGCGAGGGCCTTTCTGTGTGGAGTTTGCATGTTCTTCCCGTGTTTGCGTGGGTTTCCTCCGGGTGCTCCGGTTTCCCCCACAGTCCAAAGACATGCGGTTAGGTTAATATGGGACGGCCTTGGGCTGAGGTGCCCTTGAGCGAGGCACCTAACTCCCAACTGCTCCCCGGGCGCTGTTAGCATGGCTGCCCACTGCTCTGGGTATGTGTGTGTGCTCATTGCTCAAATGTGTGCATGTGTGTGTTCAATGCTTCAGATGGGTTAAATGCAGAGAGGAAATTTCACAAGTGTGTGATGAATAAAGTTGTGCTTTCTTTCTTTCTTTCTAAATTTAGCAAGAAAAAAATCTGCTATCCAGATTTACATTTTCCGAATTATCTTTTTTTTTAATTCATTTTGACTGGCACAATGGAATTTGAAATCTAAAAATTGTTTTTATTCGATACCCTGTGTCAGAGCTTCGTTCGACTTTTCAACTTGCTGCTTTTAAAAGAGCCAGTACAATCGTAACATCATGCGTATGTTTGCTTCTTTTATCAACTGCAACTGCAAGTAATCAGTGAGTATGAGTACTGTACACTTTCACTGAAACCAAAAGAAGTCCCTTGTTACAGGTGTTGCAATTTTACCGCAGGTCATGCCCATGGTTTTTCACCACTCTGAAAACTATACAGTTAGCTGTTCATGACTGCACAGGGGAAAAAAAATTATACATAAGTAACATTTTAAACAATTATTTCAATGAACACAAACAATTTCTAAAATGTTGAAAAGACAAAGTTTAATATAACATCTGTTTAACTTATCACGTGAAAGTAAGGTTAATAATATAACTTAGATTACACATTTTTTCAGTTTTACTCAAATTAGGGTGGTGCAAAAATGAGTACACCCCACAACAAAAACTACTACATCTAGTACTTTGTATGGCCTCCATGATTTTTAATGACAGCACCAAGTCTTCTAGGCATGGAATGAACAAGTTGGCGACATTTTGTAACATCAGTCTTTTCCCATTCTTCAACAATGAGCTCTTTTAGTGACTGGATGCTGGAAGGAGAGTGATGCTCAACTTGTCTCTTCAGAATTCCCCATAGGTGCTCGATTGGGTTCAGATCAGGAGACATACTTGGCCACTGAATCACTTTCACCCTGTTCTTCTTCACAAATCCAACAGTGGCCTGAGATGTGTGTTTAGTCATGTTGGAAAAGTGACGTCGCCCAAGGGCACGGAGTGATGGTAGCATCTTCTCTTTCAGTATAGAGCAATACACCTGTGAATTCATGATGCCATCAATGAAATGCAGCTCCCCGATACCAGCAGCACTCATGCAGCCCCACATAAGGACACTACCACCACTATGTTTCACTGTAGGCACCAGGCATTTTTCTTTGTATTCCTCACCTTTGCGACGCCATACAGTTTTGGAGCCATCAGTTCCAAAAACATTTATCTTGGTCTCATCACTCCAGAGTATAGAGTCCCAGTAGTCTTCATCTTTGTCAGCATGGGCCCTGGCAAACTCTAGGCGGGCTTTTTTGTGCCTGGGCTTTAGGAGAGGCTTCTTTCGTGGACGGTGTCCATGCATGCCATTCCTCTGCAGTGTACGCCGTATTGTGTCACGGGAAATAGTCATCCCAGTTTGGCTTTCTACTTCTTTAGATAACTGCAGTGAACTTGCATGCCAATTTTCTTCAACCCTTCTCTTCAGAAGACGCTCCTGTCGAGGTGTTAACTTCCGTGGACGACCTGGACATTTCTGTGAGATGGTTGCAGTTCCATCTTTCTTAAATTTTTGTACCACTTTTGCTACAGTATTCTGACTGATAAGTAAAGCTTTGATGATCTTCTTGTAGCCTTCACCTTTGTGGTGTAAAGAAATTATTTTCTTTGGGGAATTCTGAAGAGACAAGTTGAGCATCACTCTCCATCCAGCATCCAGTCACTAAAAAAGAGCTCATTGTTGAAGAATGGAAAAAGATTGATGTTGCTAAATGTCGCCAACTTGTTCATTCCATGCCTAGAAGACTTGGTGCTGTCATTAAAAATCATGGAGGCCATACAAAGTACTAGATGGAGTAGTTTTTGTTGTGGCGTGTACTCATTTCTGCACCACCCTAATTTGAGTAAAACTGAAAAAATGTGTAATCTAAGTTATATTATTAACCTTACTTTCACGTTATAAGTTAAACAGATGTTATATTAAACTTTGTCTTTTCAACATTTTGGAAATTGTTTGTGTTCATTGAGATATTGTTTAAAATGTTACTTTTCAAAGGGGGTGTACTCATTTACGCTGAGCACTGTATGTGTGTGTGTATGTATATATATATATATATATATATATATATATATATATATATATATATATACACAGTACTGTGCAAAAGTCTTAGGCACATGTAAAGAAATGCTGTCAACCAAAAGTGGCTTAAGAAATAATGAAATGAAATATTTCAACGTTAAAAAAAATACTATAAACAGAAGTAAGCCGTAAATCAATGAAACAAAGTCAGTATTTGGTGTGAGATGACCCTTTGCTTAAAAAAAAAGTTGTCTCAGGCCCAATGAGTGCAGTTTTATGCGGAAATGAGCTGTAGGTTTTACTGAGCATCTTACAGAACCAGCCCCAGTTCTTCTGGACACTTTGACTGTCACACTCGCTTCTTCATTTTGCACCGAAACCAAAGCCTTCATTATGGTTTTTTTTTTTTTTTTTAATCTGAAAAGTGCTCTCTTATATAATATGCTGCTCAGATACATTTTTTTTGGTAACGTTTAATTTTGTGCTAGAAAATAAACGTTTCGAACTCTAAAATGTTTTTGTACTGACTCGATAATGTAGAAGTCATAAAATAGAAATCTAGAACAAAGTTTGTATGGAAAAAAAATAGGAGGCCCAAGACTTTTGCACAGTACTGTGTATGTATATATATCCACCCATCCATCCATTATCTGTAGCCACTTATCCTGTTCTACAGGGTCGCAGGCAAGCTGGAGCCTATCCCAGCTGACTGTGGGTGAGAGGCGGGGTACACCCTGGACAAGTCACCAGGTCATCGCAGGGCTGATACATAGACAACCATTCACACTCACACCGACGGTCAATTTAAAGCCACCAATTAGCCTAACCTGCATGTCTTTGGGGGAAAACGGAGCACATAAAGCAGACACAGGGAGAACATGCAAACTCCACACAGAAAGGCCCCCATCGTCCACTGGGCTCAAACCCAGAACCTTCTGACTGTGAGGCTGCAGCGCTAACCACTACACCACCGTGCCACCATATCTTGTCTTTTTTGGACAGGGAGCGGTAATGTACTTGTATATGCACATTAAGAAATCACAATTGAACACATTTTGAGAAAGAAAAATGTTACAAAGGGTATGATGAAGGGTAATGTGTTTCCATTATGACCGTCATAATCAATTTTCCTTACATGTTCAAAGGCAAAAAAAATCTATATTTGACTGTTAAAGATCTATATATTTCACATTTAGTTCTGCAACATAACCTAGAGCTAGATATTAATTAGTTCATTCCCATCACATATTCTGTGTAGATGAAGAGGAAATGTAAAAGTAATACATATCAGTGGGTCTATATCAGTACAAGTAAAAACTAACCTCAAACAAATGTTTGGAAAACAAAAACCAAAGGATGATCTTGTGATATTGTGCTACTATTTCTGTGGCAGTATCAAATTACAGGATCATTAATATTCAAATGCAGTTTTAAAGGGATTTGCCCTAGCCTATGGTGTTTATTTTTCATCAAGCTTGGTACTGTTGATATCCTTCGTATTCTTCATAAAAGTCCGATTATGAGATTTTCTCCGCATTGATGCAGGATTGTTCGGGAGAGAATCGCAGTGCATTGAAGACTTGATTCCTTTTTTTTCCATTTACCTAATTTGTTTATATTCCAGGTTTATGACTTTGTATGGTTGCTCTTACATTTGCTATTTTTCTAACACACCTCCACACTCTAGACTTGAAGTGAAAACACTTTCTTATGTAACACTCTGGGTTTGGTGAAGTCCTTCCTTAGTGAGTGAGAGTATGTCAGGAGAGAACAGCAGGACACTTGTGTTGACTCAGTGTTCAGCTCACTTCTTTTTATTTTTTTAACGAGTAGTTTATTAGTTTATCAGTTGACTGCGTTTATTAGTTTATCGTCATAGGTCTAGCCAAGGCGGCACGGTGGTGTAGTGGTTAGCGCTGTCGCCTCACAGCGAGAATGTCCTGGATTCGAGCCCAGCGGCCAGCGACGGCCTTTCTGTGTGGAGTTTGCATGTTCTCCCTGTGTCCATGTGGGTTTCCTCCGGGTGTTCCGGTTTCCCCCACAGTCCAAAGACATGCAGGTTAGGATAATTCATCTCATCTCATTATCTCTAGCCGCTTTATCCTTCTACAGGGTCGTAGGCAAGCTGGAGCCTATCCCAGCTGACTCCGGGCGAAAGGCGGGGTACACCCTGGACAAGTCGCCAGGTCATCACAGGGCTGACACATAGACACAGACAACCATTCACACTCACATTCACACCTACGGTCAATTTAGAGTCACCAGTTAACCTAACCTGCATGTCTTTGGACTGTGGGGGAAACCGGAGCACCCGGAGGAAACCCACGCGGACACGGGGAGAACATGCAAACTCCACACAGAAAGGCCCTCGCCGGCCATGGGGCTCAAACCCAGACCTTCTTGCTGTGAGGCGACAGCGCTAACCACTACACCACCGTGCCGCCCGGTTAGGATAATTGGTGGCTCTAAATTGACCGTAGGTGTGAATGTGAGTGTGAATGGTTGTTTGTCTCTGTGTCAGCCCTGCGATGACCTGGCGACTTGTCCAGGGTGTACCCCGCCTCTCACCCATAGTCAGCTGGGATAGGCTGCAGCTTGCCTGCAACCCTGTAGAACAGGATAAGCGGCTACAGATAATGAATGGATGGATGGGTCTGTCCAAGATGGCCACCAGCTCAGTCCTGTGTTTGTGTGTCCACATAGATTTTTTTCAAGAGATGCACTTGGGATTCTTTTTGAATTCTTCCAATGACCTAAAAGGGACTTCATTTTATTATCACGGCTGAAACTCCTGAAACTAGCAATCCTCAAGCTATAGCCTTGGCTGCTTCATCTGCTACAGGTCAACCTCTTCAGCTAGAGCTCGCTACTGTTTGGGCCACTTCAACTTTGGTTAGAGAAGCAGCTTTGGGACCGAAAGGTTGCCGGTTCGATTACCTAGATCAGCAGGAATGGCTGAAGTGCCCTTGAGCAAGGCACCTCACCCCCAATTTCTCCCCAGGCTGCTCTGGGCACGTTGTGCATCACTCTGGATAAGAGCATCTGCTAAATGCCTGTATTGCAATGTAACTTTTTACAGCCTGGGTGTATTCAGCTATCTATAGCCCAGCCTTCTTTGCTAGCTGACATACAGCTAATCACATTCTGTCTGACCTGCAGTCTGGGTTTAGGACCGGTCATCGATGGACTACTGCTTCAATAAAGATCCTTCACAACCTCATTACTCCATGAACAACAAACAGCTCTGTGTAGCTGCTTTTTATACCCCCCGCAAACAAAGTTTGCGGGGGGTATATAGGAATCACCCTGTCTGTCCGTCCGTCCGTCTGTCCATGTGTCTTGTGAGCGCAACTCCTCCTAAACGGTTCGACGGATTTCGATGAAACTTTACACAGTTGCAGTGTACCACCTGAAGATGTGCATGAACGAAAATAACCCTGGTCTGATGTTTCAAAGGGGAGATAAGTCAACTAATTCCCTTCCATATAACAATAAATGGTGACAGGCTCATAAGCACAACTCCTCCTAAACAGTTTGATGGATTTTGATGAAACTTTACACAGTTGCAGTATACCACCTGAAGATGTGAAGAAAAATAATCCTGAACCAGCATCTTAAAGATACTTTTTTCTTACGTATGTCATTATCTGGTGATGTGGCTGGTGTTCCACTCCATGAAACTGTACCAAATGGATTTAGACCCCATATATTATTGAGATGAATGACTAATAGGAATTTGAATCATGGTGTTGCAGGGGTATCGTTTTTTTAAGTTCACACACACAGTTCCAGTTGACAAATTTTGTTGCGAGCAGGGGGTATTCTATAGCGTTTACTCACAGTTCTAGTTTAGAACTAGCTAAGGCTTTTGACACAGTCGACCATAATATTCTCCTGCAAAGACTTATCACACTTGGCCTGTCCAGTAGATGCTGTAACTGGCTTGCTAGTTATCTTGCTGAACATATCCAGTGGATGAAGACTGAAAACGTTACGTCAGAACCACTTACCAGATATAAAGGGGATACTTCAAGGCTCCATCTTAGGCCCTATCTTATTCTCCATCTGCATTAACGATGTGCTTTAGGTGACTCTTGGATACATCTGTATGCTGACGATACTATCAGATATTCAGCTGGCTGTTCTCTCCTCTCCTCTGTGTTTGCGCTCAACAAAGCCTGATCTTCATCCAGCAGTCTTTTCACAGCCTTCATCTGCATCTCAGTTCTGAAAAAAAACGATACGTATGTTGTTTGACCGGTCCGAAAAGGCACAACATCCTTCACCCTCCCAAGATATTCAGCGCAGAAGTTTATCAGCTTCTGTGGAGTTGTCAGAACCTTGAATTCTGGTTGGACTCATCTCTCTCATTCAGCATGCATGTTGATAACCTTCAGTCAAAAATGGAAACTCCCGATTTGGCTTTTTGAATCGGAACAAGGCTTCCTTCATGCATTCTGCCATACATATCCTCGTGAAAATGACCATTCTCCTGTTTGATTATGGTGTTGCAGTTTATCAAATGGCATTGAAGAGCATCCTCAGCAAACGGGACACATGACATCACTCAGCAGTCTGCCTTGTCACAGGTGCACCCTTCACCACTCATCATTGTGATCTCTGTAAAATGGTGGATTGGCCTTCGCTCCATATAAGGCAGCTTCAACACTGGTTGCTGCTAGTTTACAAAACAGTCTTGGGAAAAACACCTCGCTACCTCTCAAATCTCTTGCATATTTCTGATAGAAAATATCGCTAAAGATCCAGCGATTTTATTTTACTCGCCATTCCAAAGGTCCGTACTGTTTTGGGGCGTAATTCCTTCCTTTCTGTTGCTGCAAATGATTGGAATTCACTCCAAAACACACTCCAACTCTAGCCTGGGAAATCGCATGCTGCTTTGCACAATCGTTCCGATCTGAAAAGACAGCATGGAAACTATGGGCTAAAGGCTCGCCTGAGTTAGGGAGCCAATCAGAGAGTGGGGAGGGGTGGAAAGAAGGTGACGCGTACTACTCGACAAACGGAAGCTTGTAGTTTATTTGGGACTGTTTACGGATCGCATTTAACATGGCGGCGAGCGATACGAACCAAACTTTCGATCAAGCTTTAGACACTGTTCTGAATAGTTTAGAGCAGTAATCGTTCGGTGCCATTGTTTTCCTATTTTTGTTTTGCCTTCTCTTTCTCTTTCCTTCTCTTCTTCGCCTCTTCGTCACTCTAACTACGTCACCGGGTACAACTGCCATGATTGGCCATGGGCTACGTATACGCCAAATGATAGACATTCACAACGTCCAATAAACGGCCGTTGACAATCGTAAACCACACCTCCCCTACGAAAAATTCAATAGGCGGATTCCAGACCATATTTCACTTGAGATATGGTCTGGTGATAGCCAGACTACTCCAACTCAGAGCTCCCATATCAATTCACATCTTTAAACAAAAACTGCAAACAAATCATCGTTGACTGTTGTACTTGCGAATTACATTTCTCTTTTATTGTGTCATTTTATGAATGTTGCATTGTATAACATTTGCACTGTGTGTCATTTTGTGTGGACTGTGTTTATTTATGCTCTTGCTGATGCCTCTTGGCCAGGTCATCATTGTAAATGAGAAGAGGTTCTCGAGTGATTTTACCTGGTTAAATAAAGGTTAGATTTTAAAAAAATAAAAATAAAAAAGGCTGTCAGTGAGAAGTATCTTTTTGCCTGTCTGCTTTCAAAGCAGATGTAGCTGAGCAAAATCTGGAACATAGCTTTTGCCCTCCATTTTTATGACCGTGATAAAAGAGAGAGCATGCTGGAATTGATGGCACACCATTGTCTGGGACTGCTCGGAACGAGCATCATCGGAGGCAATCAGAGCCCATGCTGTCACCACAGAGCTGTTAGAACACGAGTCCCTGCCCTGTTCGGCACAGATTTCTCCTCAGACAACTCGTCCGCACTGCTCTGGAGTTTTTAGCCCTTTGGCGTAGTGGAAGTGTAATTGGTTCCCTGTTACAGCTACACCACTAGTTTCCCAGTGAGGTATCTCCTGAAAGCATGTAGATGAAACTGTGTGTTTCAGCGGTGTAGGCAGGGTTAGATTTATTCAGCAGCTGAGTAGCGCAGATTTGATTTTCAGCTCAAATTGAATAGAAGCTCATCGAGGCGAGCATTTATAAAGCGCTTCTGTCAGTCAGGCATCAGCCTGTGACTTGACGTTGTACTATCATGTAGAGAGAATATGATCTAGTTAAGTCACTTTTTAATGCCATACAGTACAATACATTGAGAAGAAATGTGTACTGACCCGGAAAATCCCTTTTGACATTTTGAACGATATAGAGTGCTGAAAATAAGATTTCAACCAGAAGTTACGGTTTCCCACAAAAGTGAAAATAATCATATTTAAAGATTTCCTTTGATTGGGCGGCACGGTGGTGTAGTGGTTAGCACGGTCGCCTCACAGCAAGAAGGTTCTGGGTTCGAACCCAGTGGCCGGCGAGGGCCTTTCTGTGTGGAGTTTGCATGTTCTCCCCGTGTCTGCGTGGGTTTCCTCCGGGTGCTCCGGTTTCCCCCAAAGACATGCGGTTAGGTTAATATGGGACGGCCTTGGGCTGAGGTGCCCTTGAGCGAGGCACCTAACTCCCAAACTGCTCCCTAGGCGCTGTTAGCGTGGCTGCTCTGGGTATGTGTGTGTTCACTGCTTCAGATGGGTTAAATGCAGAGAGGGATTTCACAAGTGTGTGATGAATAAAGTTGTGCTTTCTTTCTTTCATATGCATCATTCCCATCAGGCTCTCAGTTCTCATCCCCTGAGATAAATATCAGTTATATTTAATGAACACGAGGCTCATCATCATCATCACTCAACTGAGCTCTGTACATTCTTGCATCACTCCTGAAATAATGTAATTCATTTCAGTCTGTTATGTTTTGCCTAAATTGACCATTTTTTGTTTAGCACTAACTCTTTGCCTGCTGCCATCTCTCGAGTATAAACAACGGTGCATGTGCATCACACAGTAATATGACGGCTGGTATTTTTTAACCCTTTACGCACAGAATATTTTTTGGCTTAGGTATGTTTTATGATAGAGTATATCCAAAAATAACTGATTGAAGCATGCCATTCACTGCAAAAGAACAGCACATGTTAGGTTTTCCCAGACACAGATATTACGCCTCCAAAATACAGTGGCAGTGGACACGAGTACATAACGATGGCAAAATGTACAGATAAGTACAAACCTACACCGTCTCAGTAGAGAGACTTACAGTATACATTTTAGATTTCAGTCGGTGATGAAAGTACAGCCAGACATCAACGTACAGCTGGGAGCTTCAGAAATATTTAACCTTGCCAACTGCAGGTGATGAAAGATTGACAGCTCTGAGATACAGCAGCACTGAACCGAAAGAAGTACTCAGTAAAGATTATCCAGAAAAACAAGCAGCACATCATTTTATTCATGGCCTCATTCCAGTTAGCTTTCTTTACGAAACCAGATCATCAAGCTGATTAAAATGACCGAGTGTAATTATTATTATTATTATTATTATTATTATTATTATTATTATGTACTGGAAAAGCGTATCAAAGTCATTTGAGTGTGATCTGGTTTTATTCTAGTGCTGCTGTACATTTACTCTTATTGATGCTGCTTGAAAATCAGGGCACATTTTGAAATTAATCAAAGTTGTCTCTGACGCAGTTTCCAGCAGTTACTTTTTTTCTCATTTGGCCCGATTTTTTTTTTTTTGTCTTTCCTGATTTGTCCTTCTCTTCTCCTGCTGTAACTCCTGAAAAATGAAGAAATGTTATTTTAAAATGTACTTTAGTTTGTGAAGTCCCACGTGAACCTTCCATTTTCAATTACATGGAGATATGTGTGAGTACAGCAGTTTAGAAAAGCAGTGATAGATTAGTTGGTGATATGAGGGGCTTTGTGAGGATTTTTGACTGCCTGGAAACATACCGTGTTATTATGAACAACATGGTATGTCTTCTGACCGGGAAAATTATTTAGTATTGACGTGAAGTCTTGCTTATATTTATGGCCTTGCCACAGGCATGGTATAAATTATATATATAAAACTCCGATATGATGTAAAAACTCCTTTTTATAATCACAGATAGTTCTGGTAAAAAGGAGACGTGTTAGCGAAACAAGCTTGTCTAAAATCTAAAAATAATTGAACGTTTATAATAAGAATATTTTGAATATTAAATGATTACATTTCTGGCATGTTCTTACAGCAATATCCATCCATCATCTGTAGCCGCTTATCCTGTTCTACAGGGTCGCAGGCAAGCTGGAGCCTATCCCAGCTATGGGTGAGAGGCGGGGTACACCCTGGACAAGTCGCCAGGTCATCGCAGGGCTGACACATAGAGACACACAACCATTCACACTCACGGTCAATTTAGAGCCACCAATTAGCCTAACCTGCATGTCTTTGGGGGAAACCGGAGCACACCCACGCAGGCAACATGCAAACTCCACACAGAAAGACCCTCGTCGGCTGCTGGGCTCGAACCCAGAACCTTCTTGCTATGAGGCAACAGTGCTAACCACTACACCACCCTCTTACATCAATATATCCAGCATTATTCTATCCACATTCATGGGATATGAACCCTCGCACACTCTGATTGGCTAATCAACTACTAGGTTATCAGCTCATATATTATGAGGAGAGAAAAACAAAATGGTGGCGCGTGTTGCCGAACCAACCGAGGACGAAGCAAAAACTCTACTCAAAAACAAAAGCCCAAAAATTATCAAATATTTAAAAGAAACAGAAATAGTGTGAAACGCCTGTTCCACACTCCAGCCCAGTTGGTGGTGGTAATGTACCTTTTGCCAACCACCAAAAAACCCTAAAGAGGAAGAAGAAAATAAAAACCCCAAAATACAAAAAAATAAAGCATCAAAGTATGGAATAAAAGTATTTGATGGTAAGAACGTATCTTTTTTTTATTTTTCAAGAATTATTATTGTAGTATTTTTCACAAATTTCTACTGTCATTTCGCCGGTTTGTTTACATTCTAAGCAGAAATGATTTTGTTGGAGGTTCTGTGTAAAGTTTTTATTCATTATTTATTGATTATATGTTTTGCATTAAATTGTTATTGTTAGCGCATGACTTGATTTCGTTATACATACATATATACATATATGATAGATTTTTTTCATATTTTATTTTTTATATTTGTATATGTTAATACTTAATTTATCTAGAAGTTTTCTCTATTTTCTATTCTCTGTTTATTCTGTAATGATGCTGCTGGAATTTTAATTTCCCTGAGGGAGCCCTCCCAAAGGGATCAATAAAGTTTTATCTATCCATCCATCCATCCATCCATCCATCCAGGGTGCGATTTGTCAAAAAACCAGAAGGGGGGATGTTTTTTTTTTTTTAATCATGAAACGTCACAAAATTAAGGTAACAATAGGCTAACAGCTCAATAACATCCGATGATATCAAATGAATAACACTAAATGAAAACGAACACTAAACCAGAGATAGTAAATTCATCTTCCTATCTCTCTGACTAAATACACGAACACTAACACAACAAAGTTTGCATTGCTTGTCGCGTTGCTGTGATGTTTCTCTCCCTCCAGATTAAATGGACAGTGACTCGAAAATCACTAAAATACATGAATACTAAATGAACAGTTTGCTCTGATGGCGCAGTTCACATTGTGCGCAGCTTTCCGATTTAAACTGGTTTTTTTCTCATCCTTATACTTCCTGTTTCATGGACTGTAACGGATTTGCTTATTTAGTAATTTTAATACAGAATTTACTTTGAAATTATAATCAGACACTCCAACGTCCCCCCTAAAAAAAAAATCGGCCGTGAAAAAGGCGGCATCCGCCAAAAGGCGCGCTGTTTGCATCCCTGCATAGAACGCAAAGATATTGTTATTATCTACAATGTATCTATTTGCTGGGGACGTTCGTGAACATCAAAGCTGCCACTTCGGGTCATTTTGAAAGTGAGTGCAATGTAGACCATAGAAAACTGTGTCACAACATGCCTGTCATGTCAACTTTTTTTTGGTTTGTTTGTTTTATTGACGGGGTTGTCCCCGAGGATTTTTTTTCAGCAGAGATAAAAACCAGAGGGGGGGATGATACCCCCCATCCCCCCCAGCAAATCGCACCCAGTATCTATCTATCTATCTATCTATACACACACACACACACACCGAGTAGGCATATGTGTTCCACAGTGCTGAGTGGAGAAATATTTGAAATTACTAATTGTGAACAGCATGACATAATTTTGTGTATTTGTGTGTATTTGTTAACCTGTTATTGTCCGTTCTTCTACTCCATCCAACAGTGGAAAGGGGCCATTACAGGACCAGCACTGACCAGATATTATTTAGGTAGTGGACCATTTTTAGCATAGCAGTGAACCTGAATATAACTGCTGGGTTGAAAACCAAAAATATCCAGCCAACAGTAGTGCTGTAGTCAGACGCTAATGAAGGGCTAGAAGATGATTATGATATTATCAGCAGTGCGACCCAGCAAAGTATTCCAGCAGATCAAACTGAGCACACAGAAAAGACTGTGTCAGAGTTGATAAACGTATAAAAAACGTTGTAATTCAGTGACATGAACCACCATAGCTACTCAGACCATAGCTTTCACACACTTTCATCGATTTTTCATTTGCTCTCTCTGGTCTGATTAATGAAGTGACAACATGGATGATTAAAAATTTGATCAGGAAAATAATGTTTAAAGGTGACAGGAAAAAAAGAGTTTATGATGCTGGTCAATAGGTGCCACTTCAATTATCTTATTTATCGCCATAACTAACCGTTATTTCCCAAGCAGTAGTATGTAGGTGTGCACCTGTAAAGCGCTACTGCCACACACACACTGCCATGTCACTACCATGTCTGTGATGTAATTTGCTGCAATACAAGTCTCATCTTGTCAGCTCACCCCATCCTCAGCTGCTCAGATATATTGTCAGATGATATCCTATCACTATTCAGTTATTGTGCTTTGGATAAAAGCATCTTGCAAATGAATGATGTAAAACGTGTAGCCTACGTGTGCTTTGTTTAAATGAAGGAAGCATAGTTTGCAAGCATCTAGCATGATGCTCAGACAAACAGACAGCCATGAAAAACACATGATGCCATACTGCTGAAAAATAGCGCGTGGCATGGGAATAGGCTTCGGCACTCAGCCTTGACGTGCACGCACACAGAGAGAGAGAGACAGAGAGAGAGAGAGAGAGAGCACCCAGGGATAAGGTGCTTTTTTTGAAGGCGCCGTTTCTGCTAGCACATTGCTAGTGTATTTTTAAACCGCTGCAGTGTGCAAAGCCGAAATGCTACATGCTCTCTCCACTGGTACTGAAAAAATACAGGCTAAAAGACTCATAGCACTGATCTTCTTGTGTGTAAGCGCAGGACCATGCCTTAGAGGTAGCAGAACAGGAGATGGAGAAGTGTGAGCAGTTGTATGCTTCAGCAATCTCATTGCAAGTCATGGAGCCAAGGGATTGGGCTCTAGAGCTTGTGCTTTCTCTGCTCTGGCTCCAGTCAGGAGCATGTTTTTTGGAGTTTGAGTAGCTGGTCATGCTGGGCTGGCCTCCAGTACTGGTGGGATTACACACCATTGATTATTGCTTAGCTGGTTTTAGGACCGCTCTCACCCTCAACCGTGGCTGTAAATCAGAGGCCGGCCTGGTCAGGGCACCATAATAAGCAGTAATTGCACTCTAATGAGCCATGATGGCATGAAAACACACATCATTTCCCTAGCACCCACTGCTTTTTTTTTTTGCCAGGAGGACCCACATATTCTTTTTTTTTTTGCCTCTCTCTGCCTCACTCATGCTGTCTCTGTTATTTATTTCTTCCCTTTTTCACTCCTTGGCTCATTTGCTCTCTAAGGATTAAGAGGGGCAGCTGAAGTCAAGATTGTTTATTTCCTCCTTTTCCAGGCGTGATCTGTGATATTTGAGCATCTCACACATTAATGCACGCTCGCTCCCATCTAACACACACCAGCCAGTGCACCCCCCCTCTGACATCTCCTCCCACCTGTGCTTGAATGGCATAGGCCTTTCTTGAAAGCAATTTATGCCTCCTTTTGGTGGTGTTAATGAATAACCTGACGTCTTTTTTTTTTTTTTTTGCGCTGAACAGCATGCTGTTAACATTTCATGGCTCCAGCCAAGGTCAGGGATGTACATCAGTGTGGAAAGTGAATAACTGTACCTCGTAACCCTCCCTATTCACCAGTGCCACCCTCTCTGTTATTTACTGGGATGGATTGAAAGCATTATGCTGGCTGTAGGTCTACTCCCTTGCTCTCTCTCTCTGCCTGAAGCCTGAATGTCAGGGTAGTGATTAGTTGGAGGGAGAGCACAGGAACAGCAGGTCTCAGCTACTTTTTGTTTACATTAAGTCTTTTACCAATTCTGTTTTTATGTGCTGCCAGACTTCCTTGTTTGATCCTGGAAGCGGGAGGGCTCTGAATAACACTACCCCTCTCGTGTACACACATGCTCACATATAAACCCCCACCAGACACGGTGCTATACCTCCTGTGTCTTGCTCAAGACTGCTGAATTGAATTTGCCTCCTCTCCCCATACTTGTCTGTTAAAATAACACCTTTCTCAGTGCCGAGTAGGCATGTGAAAGAGCCTCTGCGAAGGAAGTGAGTGGTGCTTTCAGGCCACTATTACATCTGTATGGACATAATCCCAGTTAGGTTCCTCAGTACTGTTATGACTCAGAGTGACTAGGTTTATCTCAAGGCAGTGGCTCCCAGCCTATAATTGTTTTTCCTGATATAATACTTGTGATTCAAGTAGTCAGATAATTAACAGCCCCTTTGTGAGTTGATGTTGGTGTGTTTGAGCGGGGAAGAGGGCAGGGCAGAGAATACTCCAATTACTGTCATAATGAATGTTTTTACACAAAGGTTTGCAATGTTAAGCATATTTCTGCATAATGATATTAAAATACATTTCCTGTGTTTCTACAAAGTGACCTCAGTCCACTGCATCTAATGTGTATGGACAGTTACCATAGGTAAATTATTGGGGCCCAAGCAGAAAAGCTACCGTACGTACTCACCGACTGTGTTTTTATCTTTTCATCGTCTTCTTCTGGCTAGGGTGTCTATGGTAGCCCATAGAACCATATGGTAAAACGTTTTGAAATCTGGCACACTGGTTGGAGACAGTTCCCTGATGCTTTTCACCAAGATAAATGTTTGCAGCTCGAGTGCTTTTCACGCCACCAACAGGTCAAATTTGGAGGTGCATTTATTAATGTAACTTTTGAACCCGCACACCCGATTTTAAGAAAAAAGGGGGACTATTGGATTCCTTTGTTCAAACCATGACGGCAATTTCTGCCATATTGGATTTTCCACCATTTGGGATTTTATCAGAAACACTTAAATGTTTTTACAGGTCTCAGATTTTGTCCAATCTTCATGAAATTTGGCAGAGACGATCTTCAGACCAACTCACAAAGGATATTTGTTGGCTTTGTGAAAGTGTTCGTCTGTCACAGCCAATCTAAATCACTGGCAAAGCCTCCAAACAATAAGTGAAGTCATATTGCAGCAACGCTTTGATGTATCAAAACCGCACTTGATACATGGACTCGGGATCCTATTTTGAGGAAACACAAAAAAATTGTGCAATTTGGCCACTAGGGATTGCTGTAATAACCAAAAATGTGTTTGGGTTAATAACTGTTGCTGTGTTTGCCTTAAAAACCTAATTCTGGGTCTAGTTATACCCAGGCTGAGAACTCGCAAGTTGTTATGCCAACCTAATTGATGTGGCTGCCACACTGGATTTTATTGAAAGGTTTAAAAAATGTTCACAGGCCACAAATTTTGTCCAGTATTCACCAAATATAGCCTTGAATGATCTTCAAACCAGGCCTCACATAAGGGATTTGTTGGTTTTCAATTTGCAAAAGTGTTCATTCGTCAGAGCTAATTGAAAACAGGAAGTGAGGTCAAATCTCAGAAACACTTTGATGTATTGACACCAAATTTGATAGATGCACTTGGGACCCAGCACTGTCGCCTCACAGCAAGAAGGTCCGGGTTCGAGCCCAGCAGCCGGCAAGGGCCTTTCTGTGTGGAGTTTGCATGTTCTCCCCGTGTCCGCGTGGGTTTCCTCCAGGTGCTCTGGTTTCCCCCACAGTCCAAAGACATGCTTTTAGGTTAACTGGTGGCTCTAAATTGACTGTAGGTGTGAGTGTGAATGGTTGTTTGTCTCTATATGTCAGCCCTGCAATAACCTGGAGACTTGTCCAGGGTGTACCCCGCCTCTCGCCCATAGTCAACTGGGATAGGCTCCAGCTTGCCCACGACCCTGTACAGGATAAGTGGCTACAGATAACGGATGGATGGATGGATGGATGGATGGAACCCCATTTTCAGGAAGAACAAAATATTTGCAGCATTTGACCACTGGGGGCAGTGCAGTAAACAAAAAGAAACAACATAATTGTTACAGCTGCTATACTGGATTTCATTGATTGGTTTAAAAAAATTTCAGAGGCCACAATTTTTTTCCAGTCTTCACCAAATTTGGTACGGATGATCTTCAGACAAACTTCACAAAATTTATTGGATGGATTTTTTTATTTTCAAAACTGTTTGTCTGTTACACCAAACAAATTTGACAGCGAAGCCACCAGACAGGAAGTCAGCTCATATTTCGTCCAGTCTTTGGTCATTTGACATGAAAGTTGCTGTGAGTGCATACAGTCATGTCCTTGATAAAATGATATGAAATTGCGATTGGCAACTTCACCTTTTTGGGTTCTCCTTGGCCCCCTTATTGCTGCTTGCAGCTATATTTTAAAGTAAGTTCTGAGAACTTCACTATGGGAAAATGTGTGATATAAATGTAAGGAAAGGGCGGCACGGTGGTGTAGTGGTTAGCGCTGTCGCCTCACAGCAAGAAGGTCCTGGGTTCGAGCCCCGGGGCCGGCGAGGGCCTTTCTGTGTGGAGTTTGCATGTTCTCCCCATGTCCGCGTGGGTTTCCTCCGGGTGCTCCGGTTTCCCCCACAGTCCAAAGACATGCAGGTTAGGTTAACTGGTGACTCTAAATTGACCGTAGGTGTGAATGTGAGTGTGAATGGTTGTCTGTGTCTATGTGTCAGCCCTGTGATGACCTGGCGACTTGTCCAGGGTGTACCCCGCCTTTCGCCCGTAGTCAGCTGGGATAGGCTCCAGCTTGCCTGCGACCCTGTAGAACAGGATAAAGCGGCTAGAGATAATGAGATGAGATGAGATAAATGTAAGGAAATGTGTTATCCAGTCACGGAGACACTAGATCCCACACTAGCTACCCGCTACACATTTATTCAGTTAAAACTGGTTTCGGTCAACACGAGATATTTAGAAGTTTTTTAGTACAGGCATAATATTTACTTCAGTATCAGTATCACTGAACTCTTGAAACTAAATATCCTTTTCTATTAGTTACTGAATAATTGTGAGGTGAATGAATAGATAGATAGATAGATAGATAGATAGATAGATAGATAGATAGATAGATAGATAGATAGATAGATAGATAGATAGTTAGATATCTGGCAGTTTAAGTTAAAATATAAAGGTGGATGAAAACCTCAGATACTGCTGATACCAAGTTAGCTACAGTTTCTTCGTATGCAAGAGGTTTTACACTGCTCTTTTTAGTACACAAAATGTATTTTAAAGCTCATTCTGTTCTAGCTACAATACCCTAGTTTTATGATGCTGAGGATAGATATAAGTGATGTTTTTTCATCTAGTCTAGATAATTAAAAAAAAAAGTCAATAGCACTATGAAAACTAAAATGCTATCAGCTCATTTTAGCTAGCTATCATTGGCAGTGACTATGATGAATATGATGAATATATATATGTGTGTTTGTTATTTACCAGCTGGGAGGTCCGTATCGTGAAATACCGTGACCGAGGTCTTGAAAGTACTGAGCGAGGCCCTCTGGGCCGAGGTCAGTATTCAAGGCCGAGGTCACGGTATTTCACCATACGGACCGACCTTAAGCTGGTAAATAATATGTTTATTTTTTTCTTTACCAAATTCTAACGGAAAACGAGAGCGCCCGAAAGGGAAAACCGAGCCGAGCCGCCATTTTGAATCCTCATTCACGGCTTCCTCTTCGGTATACAAGTGCACTTCCATGGCAGGAAAAAACTACATTTTGCCGCCTATGTAGTCCCCTATTTATACAAAATTGAGTCATTCAGGATTCAGCCATGTTTTTGCTCGGCGTCAGCAACAGTTACAGGTATTTAGCTTTCTCCTGAAATGTTTTCTTTTATTTCTTCTTCCTCAGGGTAGTAAAACTCGCTTTCGCTGTGAAGACTGTAGTTATCGCTATCCATGATGTAAAATTAATGCTATTCTCCTGAGAAATGCAAAAATAAATGTTGACAAAAATTGCTATGATGTTGTTTGTTGTCGTTGTGAACGAGCGAGTCACCAGAGGTCCGTAACTGGGGTCCGTAACTGGGGTCCATATCATAGGATACGGACCCGCTTGCCAGCCAATCAGAGCACAGGATTTGATGGAAACTGGACCGCGAAAAAAAAAATTAGAAATTACTTAAAATTCCTCTCAGAAATCCTGTCAAATTAACTTATTTTAGCGAACTATGTAGCATTGTTTGTGAATATTAACATTTATGAATACGACTTAATGTTTCTGTCAAAAATCCTGTCAAATTAGCTTATGCTAACTACCTCACTAGCATAATGTGTTATTAGCATGCATGGGGGGGGGCACACATTTCTTTGCGCAGCTCCTAATCTTATTGTGTTTTCTTGTAGTGTCTTTAGTTCAAAGCTAATGTGATCATACTAGTTGGTTTGTAACAGTGGAAATTTGAGAGGGAATGGTTGAAGACCTTGCATTAATTCAGATATCTAGCATGTGACCAGCACCATGTGTTTATTGACCTCTTAAAGGCAGGTGATTCCATGTAAGCTTCTTACATTTTAAGCTCAACATATTGCATCCATTTTCATTATGTTTGCCTGAGGTAGAATTTCACAAGCATACATATGGGTCATGCAAGAGAGTGGCCAGTGATGGTAAACTTACTCTTACGGAGCAAAATGTTCCCTTTGCCTGTGGCTTAGTCTCATATGGTCAAGTCTACTTTCTCCCGTCAACCGTTGTTGTACTTTAACAAATTCTATTCATCAGTTTAATCATCTCCAGAAGTTTATCATAATCTGAACCATCAGTTGAGCACCACACACTTGTTTCCATGGCTTAAGGGAAAGGAATGATATTATTCTGTATGCCAAACCACAAAATGGCTCCAATGGCAGATAATAGTGCTGGAGCTTTGTGTCTGCACTGGAGGACTGAATAATTCCACTTAGCTCAGATTGCTGAATTAATAGAAGTGCTGAATGAAAACAAGCCTGTTTTTAATAATAGCATTTCTTCCTTTTTTTTTTTTTCTTTTTTAAAGATTTAATTACAGCTTTGGATTCTAAAGATTTGCCTTCCCGGGATTGCTTTTTACACGTTTACAAGATCAAAATCATCTCAAGTTCCATATTATTGTATAATAAATGGAGTCTAAAGAAGTTTCTTTGACTGTATTACTGGAATGTTTTACAGCTTTGGAAGCCAAAATCAACAACATCTGAAATTGTGTCAGAGGTTAAAACAAATAATATGGAAGTACTGGGGGCGGCACGGTGGTGTAGTGGTTAGCGCTGTCGCCTCACAGCAAGAAGGTCCTGGGTTTGAGCCCCGGGGCCGGCGAGGGCCTTTCTGTGTAGAGTTTGCATGTTCTCCCCGTGTCCGCGTGGGTTTCCTCCGGGTGCTCCGGTTTCCCCCACAGTCCAAAGACATGCAGGTTAGGTTAACTGGTGACTCTAAATTGACCGTAGGTGTGAATGTGAGTGTGAATGGTTGTCTGTGTCTATGTGTCAGCCCTGTGATGACCCATAGAAACGACATACTAACTAATCACTAATCCCATATTTACGGTACATGACACATGTATTCCACACCCCAATTTACCATCATATGGCCATCATCCATCTATCCATTATCCATAACCGCTTATCCTGTGCGGGGTTGCTGTAACACGGCTGTGACAAACCAGACACTCGCGGATTAAAAATAAACTCAATGCTTTAATGAACACAGTGAGAGAAGACAATGTACAAAAGCCAGGCCAGGTCAATACCGAGAAATCTAACACAGTAACGAGGGCTAGACAAATCATGGTCAGGAAACGGGCAATAGTCCAAGAACCGGGAATCAGAAACGCACAGGCGTTTCTGATTCCCGGTTCTTGGACTATTGCCCGTTTCCCGACCACGATAAACACAAGGGCTAGGCAAATCAGAGTCGAAAAACAGGCGAGGATCGAGAAACCGGGAAGCGAGAGAGACGAGCAAACAAACACAAGAAACCGGAAGGCAAAAAGGGTCATACACAGGAATGCAATCAGAAATAGAAACACTCAGTAGGCTCATGAAAATGTGGAGGCAATACTGGGCAAAGGGTAGAACAAACAGAGGGGTATAAATACAGATATAAACAAAGAGGTACAGGTGATGATAATTAGAACTCGGGGGAGACACTCCTAGGAAGTGGCTCCGGGTTGGCAGATGGAGTGCACGTGGTAATGACAGGTGTGTGAAGGGGATTGTGGGAAGTGGAGTCCTGAGTGTTAGGTGAGCCCGGGAGCATGACAGTCGCAGGCAAGCTGGAGCCTATCCCAGCTGACTATGGGAGAAAGAAAGCACGACTTTATTCATCACACACTTGTGAAATTCCTCTCTGTATTTAACCCATCTGAAGCAGTGAACACACACATGCATGCACACACACACACACATACCCAGAGCAGTGGGCAGCCATGCTAACAGCATCCGGGGAGCAGTTGGGAGCTAGGTGCCTCACTCGAGGGCACCTCAGCCCAAGGCCGTCCTATATTAACCTAACAACATATCTTTGGGGGAAACCGGAGCACCAGGAGGAAACCCACGCAGACACGGGGAGAACATGCAAACGCCACACAGAAAGGCTCCCGCCGGTCACTGGGCTTGAACCCAGAACCTTCTTGCTCTGAGGTGACTGTGCTAACCACTTACACCACCGTGCCGCCCGACACGGGAGAGAGGCGGGGTACACCCTGGACAAGTTGCCAAATCATCGCAGGGCTTATGGGCATCATATATACACAATATATCCATCCATCCATTATCTGTAGCCGCTTATCCTGTTCTACAGGGTCGCAGGCAAGCTGGAGCCTATCCCAGCTGACTATGGGCGAGAGGTGGGGTACACCCTGGACAAGTCGCCAGGTCATTGCAGGGCTTATGGGCACCATATATACACAATATATCCTGATTGACCAAATATATAAGATGGATGAACTGTGATATTTGAGAGGGGAAAAGAATTTCAAGAATAAAGGTGATAAAGTTGTAATCTTCAATATTCTCAAAATAATCAAAAAGTCAAAGATCCTTATCCTACTTTTTTTTTTTTTTTACACCAGTAAAAAGTTTGGGCACACTTTCTATTTCACTGGTTTTTCCTTATTTTTATTAACTAAACGACACTTAATGTCTTAAAGTAATGATGGATGTCATTTCTTTTTACTTAGTTGAGCAGATTATTGACATAATATGGGTTACTACAGTTATGGAATAGGGCTATTTACTGTATTTTTATTATTTACTATTTACTGTGGGCGGCACGGTGGTGTAGTGGTTAGCGCTGTCGCCTCACAGCAAAAAGGTCCGGGTTCGAGCCCCGTGGCCGGCGAGGGCCTTTCTGTGTGGAGTTTGTATGTTCTCCCCGTGTCCACGTGGGTTTCCTCCGGGTGCTCCGGTTTCCCCCAAAGACATGCAGGTTAGGTTAACTGGTAACTCTAAATTGACCGTAGGTGTGAATGTGAGTGTGAATGGTTGTCTATGTCTATGTGTCAGTCCTGTGATGACCTGGCAACTTGTCCAGGGTGTACCCCGCCTTTTGCCCATAGTCAGCTGGGATAGGCTCCAGCTTGCCTGCGACCCTGTAGAAGGATAAAGCGGCTAGAGATAATGAGATGAGACTATTTACTGTTTGATCTCAAATGCATTAAGAAGGCAAGAAATTGCACTAAATAACTTTTGACAAGGCACCTGTTAATTGAAAAGCATTCCAGGTGACTACCTCATGAAGCTGGTTAAGATAATGCTAATAGCGTGCAAAGCGACATCAGGGTAAACCATGCTTACTTTGAAGAATCTAAAATATGAAGCATTTTGGGGGGTTTTAAACACTTTTCTATTTGTCATATAATTCCATATGTTATTTCATAGTTTTGATGTCTTCAGTATTGTTCTACAATGTAGAAAATAGTCAAAATACAGAAAAATCTATGAATGAGTAGGGGTGTCCAAATTTTTGACTGGTACTGATTATACAGTATACTTTATCAACCTTATTGTATACAGCGAGTTGTACCCACATTTTGAGACCGAGTCTACAGATTGATGCTAACACTGCAGGTCCTGGAACACAGGATGTGCTTTTCAATGAAACCTGGACCAGTCGTCCCTCTTCGCAGTGTTTGGTTGGGGGTACAGAAGGTGCATCATTTCTCAAACACTCTGTCCCAGTGTTGAGCAGCGACTCAGAGATGAATACGTTTTCTCCGTATGGAACTCAGCACCCTGATGGTTGGTGTGTTTGTGCAGGAGGAGAAGGTTGTAGAAGTGTTTTTTTAGAACTTAACCAATCAGCTTTTTTAACGAAAAGAAACATGAATGGGGTATCATTATATAAACTATATTTAATATTCTGATATACTGTGTTTCTGATATACTACCGTTCAAAAGTTTGGGGTCACCCAGACAATTTTGTGTTTTCCATGAAAAGTCACACTTTTATTTACCACCATAAGTTGTAAAATGAATAGAAAATATAGTCAAGACATTTTTCTGGCCATTTTGAGCATTTAATCGACCCCACAAATGTGATGCTCCAGAAACTCAATCTGCTCAAAGGAAGGTCAGTTTTATAGCTTCTCTAAAGAGCTCAACTGTTTTCAGCTGTGCTAACATGATTGTACAAGGGTTTTCTAATCATCCATTAGCCTTCTGAGGCAATGAGCAAACACATTGTACCATTAGAACACTGGAGTGAGAGTTGCTGGAAATGGGCCTCTATACACCTATGGAGATATTGCACCAAAAACCAGACATTTGCAGCTAGAATAGTCATTTAGCACATTAGCAATGTATAGAGTGGATTTCTGATTAGTTTAAAGTGATCTTCATTGATCTTCATTAGTGCTTTTCTTTCAAAAATAAGGACATTTCAAAGTGACCCCAAACTTTTGAATGGTAGTGTATATATATATATATATATATATATATATATATATATATATATATATAAAATTACAGGGACAGAAAAAACCTCGGGACAAAAAGCAGACCGCAAAATATACTTTTTCGACAACATTTTAATACCCTCTATTGTGGACACCCAAAAGTTTTAAAGTAAACTCACCAGGTGGGATAATAAGGTGTAATTTGCCTCTGGGGACAACAGTTACTTAAACAGCGTAGGCATACAGTTTAACACTTGCTTATGTCGACATTGCATCAGGATTTTTTTTTTTTTTGAATGACAAAGTAAATGTGAAATAGCAATGAATGTGATGTTGATGCAGTAAACTATTTTCATATTTTCGACACTTGCTGCAGATAAGTTAACTTTCCTTTACATATCTTCTGTCAGTCATACTCTATTATTTTACACGGCTCGTACAACAGAGCATAAATCCAAAGCTTTCAGATTCTTGGCATCCTGTTTTTAGCTGCCGCTGAACTCCAGAGATTGGATAAAAACAGATGCGTCTCCTTCCCCCCCCCCCCTTCAGTTTATTCATATCACCAAATGTTCTATCAAAGAAAAACAAACGTGTGAATGTTCCCTTAGTTTTTCAGCTAACCTGAGCTTAAATTCTTAACAGCAACATGCCAGTCAGTCACAGCTCTGCTTTCAAATCTATATATTTGCACTAAGCACCAGCTGTCATAGTGTTTGTTATGCCAGTTGCTTTATTGAAAAGAACAGATCGCTTTCCCATGGCCTTAAAGGTACAACCTTAGACATACCAGCCATCCAACAACAACATGAAGGCATATGCGCAAGGGCATTGAGGATGTTTCTCTGAGGCCAACTCTCTTGGAATTAAGACAATGCATGTAAACAACCCCCAAACTTCAATACAAGGCCTTAAATACATTAGCGTAGGCCCGAAAACCTTCATTAAATGTTGAAAAATTAGTAACCCAGACGCAAGAGACCCTTCAATGCAGAATCAGCAGCTGAAGGGCTCCCTCGGGTCTTTAAGAGAAAGGCTGTTTTTGTCAATGACTGAGGTCTGTGCTCCGAGGTCTCCCAGCCATTAATCACAACCATCTTTTTAGCTGTCAGTCCATACAAAAGGTGACCCCGCCGCCACAATGGGCTTGACAATAAAGAACCTATAGAAGGAGGGGGTTATGTCTAGTTTACTGTGGACTGCAAATCTAACTCAGTACATTTATAGTATACTAGGCTTAAAGATCTTTATACTCATCTACTTGTATGTTGTGAATTGTTATCAGAGAATACTGTTGGTGGAAGGTTTTTTTTTTGGTTGCAGTACGAGCAGATTTACACTCCTTAATTTTGTAGATGTTTACCCGCACTCATAAACCGTACTGCTGCTCTGAATTATGATACTGTTGATGATCACCAGTTACAAAGCTGCAATCCAGAGAAAACTCATAAGATAGTGAATCAGTTTACTACCCATTTAAAGCAGCATCCTCCAGCCCATAGAACAAGTACGAGTCTCGGCTGAATCCAGATAATTCACCCCTGTGCTGCATGACACACTTGATTTGGAGGCCTGAATTTGCAGAGAGCTTGACTGAAGCAAATTAAACGAATCAAGTGGGGAAATCTCTTCACTTTAACCAAGCCCCAGAGAAAACAATGACCCAGCCTCTAATCAACTTTATAAATCCACATCGACATGCTCCAAGCCTGTTCATGGTCACACAATACCATGTGATTACCTGCTGGGGGAGAATAGGGAGCCCTATAAATCGCTGTGCACACCCATAAGCTCACCAAGGCACCATTTCATTGCTAAAGCCAAGCAATTCATCTCAGAGCCACAGCCATTTTGTTTTCACTTGCACCTCCAGCTACTTTATATTGCACAATTACATTAGCATGCAAACTGTTGCATGGCAAGCTTCCATTACAACACACCTGACATCTTCTCAGTGTTGAAGTTTGGTTAAGAATCTTCATCCAGAGGTTTCTCAGGTCCTTTTCACTTCACAGGACAGAGTGTTCCTTCCCTGAAATACTACAGTTCAGTTCAGTTCAGTTGGTCGGGTTCAATGCCGGAACTGATAATCACATCATCAGTTTTTCTTTGGCTAATCAGACACAAGGTATGCCACCACTCTTGCCAGAGCGGTTGAGGGTTAGGTGCCTTGCTCAAGGGCACTTAAGTCAGTCCTGCTGGTCTAGGGAATCGAACCAGCAACCTTTTGGCCCCAAAGCTGTTTCTCTAACCATTAGGTCATGGCTTCCTCTTATATAATATTAAATACAAATACATAAAATGTGGGCGGCACGGTGGTGTAGTGGTTAGCGCTGTCGCCTCACAGCAAGACGGTCCGGGTTCGAGCCCCGTGGCCGGCGAGGGCCTTTCTGTGCGGAGTTTGCACGTTCTCCCCGTGGGTTTCCTCCGGGTGCTCCGGTTTCCCCCACAGTCCAAAGACATGCAGGTTAGGTTAACTGGTGACTCTAAATTGACCGTAGGTGTGAGTGTGAATGGTTGTCTGTGTCTATGTGTCAGCCCTGTGATGACCTGGCGACTTGTCCAGGGTGTACCCCGCCTTTCGCCCGTAGTCAGCTGGGATAGGCTCCAGCTTGCCTGTGACCCTGTAGAAGGATAAAGCGGCTAGAGATAATGAGATGAGATGAGACATAAAATGTGATAAAAAATATACAAAAGATTAGCATATTACACACATAGTGAATACATGGAGTAATCAGCATGGAATTTTTTTCCACATATATTAGTAATTGCTTTAATTCTCTTCCATATTTGATAGATTTTCTGGATTTTATAGTTGCGTCTTGCCAGTGATCACCACTATGGATTTTCTGTTTCTGATTGGAGTTGATGTGTAGCAGTATTGCTCTTGATCATGGACAGACACCTGCTACTTAAAAAGCAGCTGTAAGTGCAACATTTCTCTCTGCCGCTCATAAAAAAGGGGAGGAAAAATGGAATGGGTGGGGTGAGAGGTATTTGTGACAGGACTCAAACCATAAAGTTTATGGTCACAAGATTTGTTGCGCTGTATTTTATCAAAATGAATTTCACTGGCTGCCTGGGCTGGGTGTTTCTGTGTTTTTATCAAAGCCACATAAATGCTGCAGTGGAGGTTTGGGTTGGAAGAGGGATAAACGCCAAGCGGAGGATCATCTAAACTTAAAGCACAGCATTGTTTGAGTTTGCTTAATCTTACCACATACAGACTTATCAATGACATGAAATGGCACAAAAATTTGAGTGGATGAATTTGCTTTTGTCTGAAAGCACTGAAAGAAAAAGAATGTGAAACTTCTCTTCCTTTTTTACAGGATTCTCGAGCCATGTTTAGGATATTACCTTTACCAGAGACGTAAAAACGATGGGAGTGTTAAAAGAAATAACACCACTACCCCTATTACTACTACTATTATTACTGCTACTAGTGTTTTTACTACTACTGTTACTGTTATTATTGGTACTATTGGGGAAGTGCTGGCTCCATGGTTAAGGAACTTCTGATCAGAAGGTCAGAAGTTCAAGACCCGGGACTGTTGGACCCTTCAGCAAGACCCTTAACCCTCTGTACTCTAGGGGTGTTGCTATCACATTTGACCTGTTGTCTAGGATATTCAGCAGGATTACAAAGGAAAGGAAAGACGCATATGAAAGAGTTTTACATACTTTTGCACTTGACAATGAAGACTATCTTCTTCTCGTATCATTCTCATTACTCCTATTACTACTACTGCAACTACTATTACAACTAATACTAATACTTAAACTTATATTTTTTCCATTTGTAGTTTCATTTTCATTTAATTTTCGATACCACCTATGCATTGTGGGTCGCGGGGAAGCTGGAGCCAAACCCAGCTGACGTCAGGTGAGAGGCGGGGCACACTCCAGACAGGTCGCCAGTCCATCACACAACACACAATACTGAGGGTCATCTAAAGCAGGGGTTCTCAACCTTTTCTACTATAAGGCCCACCTATTCATACTTGTAACAAGTCAGGGCCCCTTAAAAAAGATCCCCAGTTATTTTGGCTCATCTATTCTTTTAGAATCTAATAATCTACTGTAAAGTGTATTAATGGGATGCAGCATCACTCCCTGTTACAGATGGGAGCCCAGGAATTAAATAAATGCAGTAAAAACAAACTGTTTTTAATTGTAGGTATTGTATTTAAAACTGTATGGATGTGCCAGAAGCCAAACCATGCATGCAGGGCATTCTCAGTCAAAAGGGATTAATGATCCAAAAGTGGAGTCTGGTCCATTAACACAAGAACTTATTACCATGTTTGTGTTCAGCAAACAAGCAAGTTATTAAAACCAATAAGTACACTCAAAAGAAGTGGGTATAGAAACCACTCAATGGGATTAGATCCTTACACGCTAACAAAGAAGGATTTTTCCTACAAGTTGGAAAATTATCCATCCGTTGAGTTCCCCGACATCTCAAACTACCTGGTGTTGCAGACATCGTTCTACACGGACAAACACATGAAAACCTGGAAGAGCATGGAGGCGTACGACTTTTTATATGTGGCTGGGTTAAAGATCTGGGGATGAGGCCACTACAAGATAGACGGCGAGAGATGGATCTAAGTGCAGGAAGAGTGTTTATTCGCAGGTGTGATATTTACAAAAACGAAAGCAAAACAGAAAACAGAATTTTCAAGCAGAATAAAACAGTGTTATAAACATGGCTAGAAACAAACGTGATAATGATGACACTTCACAAAGCCTCTGTGAAAACAGCGTCCATATCTGCTTGTGCTGATCGTGCTCAAATCAGTATCAGGTGTTTCCCATAACGACTGGGTCCCAAGCGTGCGCACAGCATGCTCCATGAGCGAGCACGGCCGCTCGAGCTGCGTCAAACTCAAGTGCGTGACAGTGTGACAGTCAAGTGTTCGTATGCTGTGTGACCACAACTTTTAACTCACGTGTACGGTATATCGCCATGCATCACCACCAAAATGCCTCATTTTCATCGGTAACCCACTGCAAAGCATCGTGAGCTGTAGTGTGACCGTAGCTTAATGTGACCTCGGATGCAACCCAGCAATTGTACCCTACCCTACTACGAGTAAAAATTAGCTTCAACTTGAAAAAAAATTGCAGCCCACTCGAGGGTGCAGTGCTTGAGAAACACTGATATAAAGCAAGATCCTCAATACTATAAATCCATTTGTTGTATTAATACTAATTCTGTGTAGTAATTATATACTGTTGTGTTAATGAAACTACTGCTACTGTAACTACTAATGATACTACTACTACTACTACTACTACTAATAATAATAATAATAATAATAATAATATATTTAAGATACCTTAAAAACTAATGTATACAGCTTTCCAAAGACCAAGGCATAAACTATTGGTAGCAATTGCAAGATATTATGCTTTCTTTTTAACCTTCATCAATAAATCTTTAACTGCGTTATATTTTTACAATGGCACAGAACAAAAATGAAAAGGTTCAGATTGGAGCCGAGAAAACTGTCACACTGAAACTCCATTTCTCACTTCGAAATACACATTACTGAGCCACATGAGTCATTTGAATTAAGTGCAGACCCAAAGCATCATCACAGCATGTCTAAAGAATAAAAGCACACTACACTGATAACCCCATATCATTTCCTGTTTTAGAATTGCAGGGGCTAAACCAGCTCCATCCCCTTTGATGTGGAGAATTAAGAAAAGCTCATGATGGAAGTGAAGGAACGCAGACCGTACCGCTCTCTGACGGCACGGCGGGACACAGAGCGCCGCTACACCAGCTCTTCAGCCGACAGTGAGGATGGCAAGCTCAAGCCCAAATCCTACAGCTCCAGCGAAACCCTCAAAGCCTTTGAGCAGGACACCCGAGTGGCCTACGGCACACGCGTCAAAGATGTAGTGCACCATGAAGTGGACGAGTTCAGCAGGCAAGGTAGGGGCTAAAGAAAAGGTCCTGAGGCTTAAACTAATTACAGTGCTCCAAGGTGGTTGGACAGATAGACAGAAACTTAAGCTTAAAAAGACATTTCAAAGAGAAAAGTGGATATTCTGCTACTTCAGCATATTACGCTAACATGTCATAGGCAAGTAATAATGTGATCTCATTCAGAGGTTGTTTACAAAGTTGATGAAAATAATGACGGTGCTGGCATATACCCATACAATCTGGTTCAACAGCTAAAGTCTAATTAATTCACCATTGCCAGGTCATACTCATTAGATCTCGCTGATGTGTGTCAGGATGAACCCGTGTATCATTTATACATCCATTTCCTTTTGATGAAATTTTAAGTCGTAGAGTCACCTTGGTTTTCAGATCATTCTTTTCTCTCTCTCTCTTTTTTCCAGCTCACACTGAAGTAGATATCTGTTACATTCAGGCGTTAACATGAAAAGCTCCATAAGTATCTGCAGGTTTTGTGAGATAGGAACTGCATCCCTGAGATATGCTTCACAAACGGATCACATTCAAGCGATTATGGGAGAAAACGTTGTGAAGATTTGGTTTGCTCTTCATTAGATTCACTTTCAGTCATTAAGAAAAATGCAGCATCTAAACATAAATAGATAAAAGGCTGCATTGTAGCCCTGCCATTAGCCCAGCAGGAGCTTAATGCGAGCGGCTGGAGTGAATGCCAATGCCAATCTACCGATGTCTTTTATGACCTTCTAATGCAGGGGTGTCAGACTTCAATCCTGGAAGGCCACAGCACTGTGGAGTTTAGCATCGTAGCCCATTTAACACACCTACAGTGTTTCAGCTCATCAGCTAATTACCAAAGGCTGCATAGGCTGAGTTTGGTGTTAGAAAACACAAATCTTTCCAGAATGGAGCTTAACGTCTCATCTCATTATGTCTAGCCGCTTTATCCTGTTCTACAGGGTCGCAGGCAAGCTGGAGCCTATCCCAGCTGACTACGGGCGAAAGACGGGGTACACCCTGGATAAGTCGCCAGGTCATCACAGGGCTGACACATAGACACAGACAACCATTCACACTCACATTCACACCTACGGTCAATTTAGAGTCACCAGTTAACCTAACCTGCATGTATTTGGACTGTGGGGGAAACCGGAGCACCCGGAGGAAACCCACGGGGAGAACATGCAAACTCCGCACAGAAAGGCCCTCGTCGGCCACGGGGCTCGAACCCGGACCTTCTTGCTATGAGGCGAGAGCGCTAACCACTACACCACCGTGCCGCCCCAAGCTTAACATCTGTTTAAAAAAAAAAAATTGAAATCAATCAGTAAGTAAAATCTGATTGGTCAGAAGATGTTGGTTCATTTTCCATGATAGCAAGTAGTGCCGAGTTTCCCAAAAGCATCGTAGCACAAAGATCATGGTTAAATGGTCGAGCGAGCAGCACAGTGAACACTCTCCTAGTGAAGATGCTCTTATCATTAAGAGGCTTTTGGGAAGTTCAGTGGGCGGCACGGTGGTGTAGTGGTTAGCACTGTTGCCTCATAGCAAGAGGGTTCAACCCCAGTGACCAACAGGGGCCTTTCTCTGTGGAGTTTGTACGTTCTCCCCATGTCTGTGCGGGTTTCCTCCGGGTGCTCCGGTTTCCCCTACAGTCCAAAGACATGCAGTTACGTTAACTGGCTACTCTAAATTGCCCATAGGTGTGAATGTTTGTTTCCCAAGCCCAAAAATGGGAGGGTTGTGGCAGGAAGGGCATCATATGCTTCAATTAATATGACCTGTGGATCAATAGGGTCCACATGGACCCTGACCTGGCAACAATGCTGGACGAAGAAGAAGCAAGTAGTTCTGACGCCAAGGAAAACACATGTTTATGAATGCGTTATTGTTTCCATAGCGACAACTTAAACATGGACTTGTATGGTAAAGGTTTCCCATGAACACAAGTAAAAATGTTATGATTGTTGATTTGGTGAAGTTTGCTGTAAGGCGGCATAACTTTACATTTCCAACACAGGAAAGTCTTTAAGCTGCGTTTGTTTTTAACTTCAAGAGAGAGAAAAATAGGCTGGTGAGGGAAAAACTGTTTATCGCAGTTATGCGATAACAGGAATGAAGTAGTTTCATGGGCGTGTCATGTTAAATGTAACTACTGAATGTACAGGTAAATTGTACAATATGTTATTCTTATATTGGCAAATTTGCTGTGGTGTGAAAGGAATAAAACACTTTGGGAAGTGCTGTTATTGAAAAGTAATCAAACTTCGGGTGGTAACAGTAACCCACCATGACCCGACCTTTTTTTTTTTAAAGATTTTTTTTGGGCTTTTTTCACCTTTATTATTGGATAGGACAGTGTAGAGACAGGAAATGAGCAGAAGAGAGAGACAGGGAGGGATCAGGAAATGACCTTGGGCCGGAATCGAACCCAGGTCCCCAGATTTATGGTATAGCACCTTATCCACCTGAGCCATGATGCCCCAGACCTGACCTTGTTTTTAATTATTTTCTTATTAGGCCAAAAAAAAAAAAAAAGTGTGTTTCCGGTTACCCGACCAACCCTAATCCGTACCGCCCGACCCTAAACTTTTTTTTCGTTTTTTTCCCAGTCGCGACTTTTACATATAACCCAACCGCGTGAACCGGAAGTTTTTGTCACTCACTGGGAAAATCAGGGCTTTCCACAAGCGCCGGCTGCCGGCCATACAGCCGACTGCACAATTAAGTCCAGCCGGCTACTTTAATGACTATTATTTTTGTAGCCCACAGGCTCTAAATATTAATTTTCGATTTTAATAAAATTAAATGTTTATCTAACGGACTGACAATAATGTCAAACTGAACCGCACTCATTTAAGTTGTGATTCGCGCCGTTTGTACCGATAATAACCACAAATTCCCCGCCGACTTCGTTGATCAGGGGAGGAACTCATCCGCGGCCCCGACATGCGGTGTGCGCGCGCATTCGGCGGAGGCAGTAGTGTGTCGGGGCCGGCGGAGGGAACAGAAGCAGAGAGAACGCTTATTTTGTCTTTCACCTAGAGACATGATTCAAACTTTAAAACGGAGACAAAATTCTCCTGTGTGGATCTGGCATTCAACTTTTTTGCTAGGTTCTATACTTTTTGATCAGTCACAGATCAAACACCATGAGCACATCTGGAGAAATTCAGACTTTATAATGGGGGTCTATGGCGTTACACACCAGTGGCGCTCAGGAGTTTAGAGTGGAGGCAGCTTGAAAAAAAAAAAGCTCTAACTTTCTCATTTAAACTGTTTTCTCAGCCACAATTTTCTCAAAAGTTGTAGTCACACATTGTGTGAATCAAGACAAGTGTCTCCCTGAGCGATAGGATTTACAGTTTTTGAATGAGAAGCCTGAAAGTAAGGAGAGGACAGCCGCGCTCTCCCATAGACTCACATTATAAACGTGGCAGCGCTTTTACTGCAAAATCAGAAGTCACTTGTTTTTAACTCGCTCTAGTGTCCACATTTTTTACACTAGGGACAAAAAAAATTACATTTATGTGTTCATGGGAGCCTTGTAGCACTCAGTGTGAAAGAATTTTGTGAATAGCTCCTTCCATTTCCGTGTAAATCAGCGTTGTTCGAGGAGAGGGAACTCTGAAAAAAAGCGCTCTTTGCTTGTTATATTGTGTCTTTTCCCTGCACCGTTACCAAGGCGACGAGCTGCACTCAGGGAGCAGAGAGGGGCGGGGCTGCTCTCTCTCTCTCTCATGGTGTATTGAGCTGTTATATTTACAGAAAAATTCATGTTAAAAGGTGTCTCATGCTGCATCAGATTCATCAGAAGGTGGTAACTCAGGTGACCTGCAAAGAAATTCATTATATTTTGTGAAATTATTCCTGTCTAAATATAGGTTATGGCAGCCACCTTGAAAAAAAAAAAATGCCTGCCTACCGACCCTAGTTTTGAAATCTACGTAACCGGAAACACACACATTTTTTTTTTTGGCCTTACAGCACATGCTGTCATGCTTAATCAGACCTGACTCTGAAATCATGTACTTTATCCAACAAGTAGTTGGTTTTGGTGCAAATATAGAACTTTGATCTAACTGCTGTCATGGTTACTAGAGATATATCACAAATGAATAATTTGCTGTTATGTTCTATGTAATTTGCTCAATCTATATTGCCTGCCTAATACACCGAGCTGGTTCTGGAAAGAGTTTTGTGGAAGCAAGGTGACACGAGAGCTGTCAAGATAATGATTAATTGTTGTACACATAATTGCAATTAACAGTTGAATTAGTTTCTGTTGATTTCATTTAATTTTATGTCAGTGTTATAAGAATAATAGTAGTGTAATAATACACATATAGAGCCAATTATCAATATGGATCACCAGTTGAGTGAGTTAGACGTCTTTCTGCTTTTTAGAACAACACGGGGCGATATGACAAGAATAATGAATGCTATATAAAATTTGTGTAATCTTGCGAAAACTATCCCTGTGTCCGAAATCGCTCACTCATTCACTACTCCCTATATAGGGAATTACTATAGAGGACTATATAGTGAGCTCATTGGTAAAATGAAAAAAAAAAAACCTCTTTCGGACACTACTCCGTCACGCCGTTTTTTACGTCATTACTGTCGCACAATTAAAACATTCCAGATCAGTCGGCTGGTGGGTTTTTCAAAATAATAAATACATGCATGTATTTTTGTGATAAATCCATATTATACTGAGTGCATTTCCCACATTAAGAAATACAAAGTACCTGCATCTTTCAGTTCTTTTAAATCAAGGCTGAATACTTTCTTCTTTCTCACTGCCTTTTATTAAATCAAATTTGAGACTTTTAATTTGATTTCTTTCAGCGCGACCGCAATGCATGATGGTGTAGATATTTGCTTGGTTAGTGACCATCGGTTGTACACTACTTTTTGTGATGCATTGTGGGATACTTTGAGTTCACTATATAGGGTGCAAATAATCCTCACTATCGTTTCGGACAGCACTGCAAAATGGCGTGCTCACTATATAGTGCCCTATATAGTGAGTAGGGAGCGATTTCGGACACAGGGTCTGAAAATATATTTAACAGTTATTCCACGAAATTGAGTTGTAAATGCGCTATAAGCCATGCACGGCGAGATTGAGTGGAATAACTGTTTTATTCTATCCACATTCACTGGATTTTGAGAAACAGAGCATTATTTATTTTTATTTTTTGCAAATTCGATAAATAAAAACTTCTGACAAAATCACTTCCGCTTAGAACGGAAACAAACCGGCGAAATGACCGGAGCAATTTGTGAAAAATGCTATAATAATAATTCTTGAAAAATAGAAAAGATTTGTTCTTACCATCAAATACTTTTATTCCATATTTTGTTGCTTTTTTGTATTTTTGGGGGGGTTTGTTTTCGAGGAGAGTTTTTATTTCCTCCTTGGTTGGTTCCGCCATAGATTTACATAGAAGACTAGATGCCTCGTCCCCGTTGCCCGTCAACGAAGTCGAACGTCCGCACATGGCGGCCATCTTACCTCAGACAGCTGGCTTACCCATTACATTGTGTTGGTAGCGATATGTACTTTTCAGATGACCGTAACTTCCTCAAATTTCAATCGATATTCAAACGGTTTGGTTTGTTATATAAAAAAAAACAAACGGAAGTATGTATTTATGATATTAATGATGAATAATCATTTTATGTTTTAAAAAAATACGCATAGCTTGGCGAAATATAGACCCCTTTCACATGACGTCACCGCGCCGCGAGATTTTGTTAGGCGCCATATTGGAAGACCAAGTACATGCACTCACAATATAAAACAAAGTACGAGCGAGAGTAAAGTGACACGATGGATGATAATTCGGGTTATGTGAGTACATTACCAGCTGCAGAAAGGGCACGGTATGTGGAGAAACTGGCTGTGATTGATGGGTTTGACCCATATGATAAGACTCAGAAAAAATTATGTGAATCCAAGCACACAGTTTAACGCAAAAGTTCATTTATATCCCGACCTTGTCAGCTGTCAGATTTATGTTAATGGACCCGGTAAGCTGGTAAATAATATATATATATATATTTTTACCAAATTCTAACAGAAAACGAGAGCGCCCGAAAGGGAAAACCGAGCCGAGCCGCCTCACGGCTGTAATGCAAATTGCTTTCCTGCTCGGTATACAAGTGCGCTTCCATGGCAGGGAAAAAGAAACTACATTCTGCCGCCTATGTAGTCCCCTATTTAAACAAATAGGAGTCATTCAGGATTCAGCCATGTTTTTGCTCCGTGTTTTTATTCGACCAAAGTTATACAGTATTATGAGCTTTAAACTGCATAAATAAAACCATTTGGTGAAACTTTGAAGAAGAGATTGTACTGGTTTAAAGTTTTTACCTAACGTTTTCATGTCGACTCCAATTAATACACTAGTAGAATCGATGACTAGTTTAGTAGGCCAAAACTTTTTTCAATTTTTGACTGTACCAGCCTGAAAAAACTTGCGACAGTCAAATGGAAAAAAAGCAAGCTGGTCATGTTGTACTGGACTAATCTATGACTGATGAGTATAGTAAGTGATACTAGTACTGATACAATAAAACAGACGACTGTAATCTGGTAGGCAGCACGATTTATATTATTTCTCCGTGTCAGATACATAAGGAGGACCGGACACCAATTCTGCCATCTGTTTGCTACCCAGACATTGTAAACTATTTGTTGTTTACACCCAGTGCCTACACTGCTGGTGACTTGAAGGCCTACAAAGGGCTACAGGCTTACAATTATGTTGTTAGTGGCTTGGTTCGTGATATTACAGCTGTTATTAAGAATAACCTACACATAGTTATGGCCAAGGTAATCTTGTTGATATTTATCTTTTAATAATATATCTTTTCAGTTGAAAAATTAATACTTTTTGTTACTATTAAGGTATCCATAATTTAGGTTAATTTATCCAAATTATACATATGTATTTATGATATATGCCTACACAACAACTATGCTTTATTTATATAATAGGAGGGAGAGCAAGCCCCAAACCATCCTAAATTATTATTATTATCATTTTTATTATTATTATTAAATTGTAGAAGTCTGGGAGGCTTGCTCCTCATACAGTTATCAACTTGAGGCCAATTTAGCATGTTTTAAATCTGAATTTCTTGCGTTTGCTTACCTCAAAGTGTCCGCAGATCATGCACAGACTTATCCATTATATCCACAGTTTTTTGCCAAGTCTCACACAGGTTTCTTTCAAGTCTACTGTTGGGCCAATAAATCATAAATAAAACAGCTCAGATTTGTTTGTTTAAGTCGTTTGCCACTCCACTTTATTCTCGTGGGTTCACATACCGCTGCCGTTATCACGAGTTTGTTGGTCTTCCAAAATGGCGCAGGGTCTGTTTACTTCCGGTTTCAGGTGACGTCAGTGAAAGGGGTCTATACTACAGACTGTAAGACAGGATGCATGCCGTAGGAGAAGCTAAAGTTAAATAAACAGCTTACTCACTTCTGAAACTTCAGAAATACTTCATCCACCTCAAAAACCCAATGCACTCACATCATAGCATAATAACAAATGTAAACTCACATCATAGCATAATAACAAATGTAAACTCACATCATAGCATAATAACAAATGCACTGCCCGAGTAAGTAATAGTATAAAACAGTGACAGCGACTCACGGTAGTTTGTGACAAAAAAAGCATTTAATTAATCACATGTGGTTATACTTCCAAGGATAAAAAGATATCTTTACATTTACAAAAAGAACACTCAAAGCTGATAATCATGTCAAAGTCAATATATGTTAGCACAGAAGATTGAAATTTCATTTGACTAGGCTCCAATGTGCAGTTAAAATGAAACTAAACATACTGATATAAACATCTACAATTAAAACACACACAGACACACACATCATCTTGTCATCAAAGTCAGTACTTTGATTTCCTGTAAATCATAATGTGAGTGCTGGGCTGTGCTGTGCTTGCGTAAGTCTTCATACCCCTTGTCTGTGGTAAGATGGCTGCCCTGTGCGGACGTTCTGGAATACGTGGTGAGGAATCTAGGTGGTGTTTACATTAGACCGTATCCGTATCGTTTTCGTTGCGGATGCACTGTCCATGCACATTAAAACGCTGGGAAACGACTCCACAGGCGGAACAGTTTGAATCCGCCAGGGCCCACGTATTCAACCCAGTATGTATGTGATCCGGTGCCGTGTAAACATTGAGGAACGAGGATACGCAGTGCTGAGCTCTAGCTGACGTCGTCATTGGACAGCGTCACTGTGACATCCACCTTCCTGATTCGCTGGCGTTGGTCATGCCACGTTGGTCATGTGACGCGACTGCTGAAAAACCTTCTCCTCTTTAGTCCCAATGACACGGCGTCCCTGATTTCCATAAAGAACTTCAAATTTTGATTCTTATGCTCTCTCACACTCTCTCACTCGCTTGCTCTCTCTTTCTCTCTCTCACAATCTCTTGCTCACTCTCTCTCTCTCACTCGCTCACTCAATCTTTCACACACTTTGTGTGCTTGCAAGTGGTGAGTGACTTGCGCATGCCCGATATGCACTGGGATCATGTGACGTGCCGTCTAATTAGTCATGTGATTAGCGTATCCGTGTATTGGCGTTGCTGTGTGCACGGGGAACGGTTTTGTTGCGGGCACAGAAATTTTGTGTGTGTACGCGAATCGTTTTAAAAACGTTAATCTGATGATCCGCTGATTCGAAATAATGTAAACAGGGCCTAAATCTATGGGTTCCGCGACACACTCTGCCATTTTCTTCTTCTTCTTTAGGTTTTTTTTGACAGTTGGCAAACCAACTTAAATGTGCATCGCTGCCACCGACTGGGCTGGAGTGTAGAACAGGACATATGGGGGGGGAACTATATTCTTTTATTCAGCTATTTCTGTTTCTTTTAAAGGAGAACTGAGGGCAAATTTTATTATCAAAATTCTACAGTATTTATCTCATTTTATTAAATATAGGAATGCATTTTGGTAGCTATTTTGTCACTGCAGTTTATTGTTAAAAGCGCTATACAAATAAACTTGACTTGACTTGACTGCTATAGCAAGTTATGAGTGTTTGAAATATGCTCTGTAATATCTCAGTCCATATGTCAAAGCAATGGCCGTAAACAAGATTCGTTGAGACCTGTGTAAGACATCGTAGGACGGAAGTAAAATGTACAGCGGAAATCAAAATGACCAACATCTGCCAACGTTGTCAAAAGACGCGCGCGCCCTCTTTCAAATACTGATGTAATCAAGTTGAAAGTTTTGCTTAGCAATCAGGAAAGCTTGAAAAAATTAGGTAGTAATCGTCATTTAAACTCATTTTTGTGCAATATTTCGTTTGGAAAACAGTTTTCAAAATGGCGGCACTGACACCTGGCTGACACTTCACGTTTCGAAGTCTCGTGAAGATCGCGCAGATAAGCGACACCTGCCGTGGACCAAACGAACTAAATTCAACATGGCTAAAAACCGAACAGGCCGATAAGTATAATATTTAATTGCAATTAGTTGCCAATATGAGTCACGATATAAGGTTACTAAAACCGAAACATAATTGAATAGCACGTTAATTAAGAAATAAAGCAAGTTTAAAAATGACTTCAGTTCCCCTTTAAATAGTTAATAACAAAGTGATATCTGACTTGATGTGCTCCGCCATTTTGTTTTCCTCTACTCACGGTATATGAGCTGATAGCCTAGTAGTAGAGTGGGCAATCAGAGCGTGCAATTGCTCATATCCAGTGAATGTGGATAGAATAAATGCTATTATTCTCTAATCATGAAATAAATCTTGTCGTAAATGTTGTAATTTTGTACGTGTTACTGTTAAATCCCATCAGCATGGTTGAATGGTTAATGTATCAACTATTATTGTTTTACTCTTATGTGCTCCAGTCCATATTAATATTCCTTTGTTGCAGAGTAGGTTTTTATTTTCTTTTTCCTTTTTTTTTTTGCCAGAGTGAAGTGTAGGTGTTCTAAAGTGCTACTGCATAAATGGGAACTTTTCAAATTAGTAAGGATTTAAATCACTCCCTGTTTAGCACTTGGACACTACAGTTCAAGTGGATATTAAGTACCCACATAGTGAGGTAGAAATAAAATGTGTTGAAAAGCTGGTGGAAAGTGAATGCTAATTAGACATCGTTTTTCAAAGTTGGCAAAGTTCAAGTACTCCATATTGTAGTGCCTGTAGATGCAGTTGCCATGGGCATGAAATGTCAACCCTCCAAGCTACAGTACTTGTATTTTTCTATTTTCAGTGAAGTTCCAGTTTGTTCATTTTGTGTTATTGCTCAATTCATTAATGGCTAGACAGAAATGCACATCGTTTTCTGTAGCACTTAGCATCACATAGCATCTCGTCAAACTCTAAACTTCATCTTAAATGTGTACTATTCAGTAATGCTTGTGTCACACTGTCTAGTATTTTGCCACATAAGCGACGTGTGGGTCAAACGAGGCATATTTTGTCCAAAATTAAAGTCCTGTGACGTACACGGAGTATGTGTGGCGCTACTGTGGCATATCTAGGGTTTGTATGGGGTTCAAGGGGCGTAAAGTTATGGCGTACTGAGGCGTATGCATGGCCTATGATGCGTTGCCGTGGCTTAACCGTTTCGTTAGCGTGGCGTGGCGTTTCGTTCTTACGTGTGACGTTGCTGCTGCATACCTGCGGCGTTCATGCTGCGTTTGTTGTCATTCGTCACAGTCAAAAAAGCATCATGCCAGCGAAGAAGTCAGGACCCAAGAAGGGCACGGGAAGAGGGAAGACATCAGCCACATCCACCCAGCCAGCCCCAGTGCCACCTTCATCAGACACATGTCAACTAAAGTGTTCGCACGGCATAATAGGTGTTTGAGCAACTTTCTCGCTGCATAGCTTTCATTTTTACGGCGTACACGTGATGTATGTGCGACGTATCAAAGCTGCTACATATGTGCTATGGATTTTTAAGTGCGGACTTAAAAATACGCCACACCTTGGTGTACAAGGAGAGCATGTTACGCATCCTCAAGTATTAGCTACGTAAGCTGACGTTCCTTTCTTACTGCCACGTATCTTGATACGTCGTACATACGGTACACAAGGCTGAAATGCCAGTGTGTGACACAAGCATAACTCAGATGAATTGTTCGGTAACAACAGTGAAACTAATTGAAAGGGAATCTACAGTCGGTGGAGAGTGAGGAATGTCATTCTGTTGGAGCCTGGCAGTTCGTGGGGATAAATTGTGTATGCGCCGATAGACAGTTGACACTTGATTCTTGGTTTTTAGGAGGAGAATTTTCCCTGCGAGACCTGGGCTTTGGTGAGCACATGGCTCCTCGCATGGTGGCGTACCGCTCAGACATGGCAATGCCACACCGTGACTACTCTCTCAGCGTAGGCTCAGACGCAGACACCGAGACAGACGGGATTGTGTCCCCAGAGCACGCCGTCCGACTGTGGGGACGAGGAAACACCAAGTCAGGCCGCAGCTCATGTCTGTCCAGCAGAGCTAACTCCAACCTCACCCTGACGGACACGGAGCACGAAAACACGGAGAACGGTGAGTGTTCAGTCTCCTTCTCTTTCTACATGCTGGATGCTCTGTGTTCCACAGTAATAAGCTTTTAAGAAGCCTATTTGGCTCCATTGTAGTTTTCCCTTTAGAACTGGTGGCGCTTTGAACCTGGAGCTCTTATGGAAATGAAGAGCTGTGCAAAATAATTCAGCTTGGCTCTTGGTTATAACAAGCATTCATAAATGCACCCTTTTTATGCCAGTTGTGGAGCGGTCATAATTTTTCCTCCCACTTTGCATTTTGATTGAAAAATCTCATGACAGGAACAAACAAACCCTTTCGACTATTTTCTACAAGACGAATCTGGTTGACCAAGGTTTATATCATGTTTATTGATGATATAGTTTTAATTTCAATTTGGTCCCGAGTGTATTTCAGGGCTGTGTGGATAGTTGTGCATTGTGTATTCTGTCATCTGGGTGTGTGTTTCCTGGTGCTAGCAGTGACACTGAGTCACGTGGCTGTGGGTTTATCCACTCTGGAGTGTCACAGGCTGTGGCAGCTACGAAACAAATTGGACAAGGGAATGAATCTGTGCTCTCATAATTGTTTCTGGATATTTCTACCTCGGCCATCCTGCCGCGCTGAATGTTTTATCACGACGTTTGCTCAGAAGTTAGCCTGAGGCTCAGGGCTTACTGGAAAGAACACATTTTCTACCCTTAAATCCTCATCTCACCCAAGGCTGAATGAATTTGTGAATTCAGTTGTCCTGTTTAAGTCACTGTGATTTTATTGTTGTTGTTCTTGTTTGTAAATACCATCCCATCTCGGTGATTGGCAGTAATGATTTTGGCTGTGTGTACACTGGGATGCAGCATAGCTAACAGGTGGCAGGTGCCCCAGATAGCCTAGGCAGCCATGATCGGTCTGTCTTGTAGAGGCTCGGTGCTTCTAAATTACCCTCAAGGGCCCAATGAGTCTCTTTGCTTGCATGGAAGGTCACTGTGCACGTCGCCATGAAACATGTCAAGTGCGGATCCTGATTAAGCTTGCAGCGGGCAGACGAGCACAGGGAGACACACGCAATCTGGAAGAAAAGTTGCATGATGGGGAGTCAATCAGAAACGCTGCATGATATGGAGTCAATCAGAAAAGCTCAGTTTCGAATGGATTGAATGGGGGTTGCTCTTCTTCAGGTGGATGCATGTGATTACGATAAGTAACGCAGTGTCAGTCTGAGGAGTGAACTGAAATGATAATGGTGGTTGTTATATACGACCTCATCATGCAAGACAAATCGAGTGTTGAAGGACGAGTGCTGAATCAGGAATCACATATTGTGTCTTCTGTCCTAATGAGTACAATTATATGGCCAGGATAGACATCTTGCTGTGAAATGCTTTGTAAACATTGTCTGTTTTCCTCGTTACAGAGTTGAGTTTAATTCAGAGTATCATAGACCATGCTGTGAAATAAGACTCTTACACTGACACTTATTCCAACTATCGATTTCTACAACCCCGATTCCAAAAAAGTTGGGACAAAGTACAAATTGTAAATACAAACGGAATGCAATGATGTGGAAGTTTCAAAATTCCATATTTTATTCAGAATAGAACATAGATGACATATCAAATGTTTAACCTGAGAAAATGTATAATTTAAAGAGAAAAATTAGGTGATTTTAAATTTCATGACAACAACACATCTCAAAAAAGTTGGGACAAGGCCATGTTTACCACTGTGAGACATCCCCTTTTCTCTTTACAACAGCCTGTAAACGTCTGGGGACTGAGGAGACAAGTTGCTCAAGTTTAGGGATAGGAATGTTAACCCATTCTTGTCTAATGTAGGATTCTAGTTGCTCAACTGTCTTAGGTCTTTTTTGTCGTATCTTCCGTTTTATGATGCGCCAAATGTTTTCTATGGGTGAAAGATCTGGACTGCAGGCTGGCCAGTTCAGTACCCGGACCCTTCTTCTACACAGCCATGATGCTGTAATTGATGCAGTATGTGGTTTGGCATTGTCATGTTGGAAAATGCAAGGTCTTCCCTGAAAGAGACGTCGTCTGGATGGGAGCATATGTTGCTCTAGAACCTGGATATACCTTTCAGCATTGATGGTGTCTTTCCAGATGTGTAAGCTGCCCATGCCACACGCACTAATGCAACCCCATACCATCAGAGATGCAGGCTTCTGAACTGAGCGCTGATTACAACTTGGGTCGTCCTTCTCCTCTTTAGTCCAAATGACACGGCATCCCTGATTTCCATAAAGAACTTCAAATTTTGATTCGTCTGACCACAGAACAGTTTTCCACTTTGCCACAGTCCATTTTAAATGAGCCTTGGCCCAGAGAAGACGTCTGCCCTTGTGGATCATGTTTAGATACGGCTTCTTCTTTGAACTACAGAGTTTTAGCTGGCAACGGCAGATGGCATGGTGAATTGTGTTCATAGATAATGTTCTCTGGAAATATTCCTGAGCCCATTTTGTGTTTTCCAATACAGAAGCATGCCTGTATGTGATGCAGTGCTGTCTAAGGGCCCAAAGATCACGGGCACCCAGTATGGTTTTCCGGCCTTGACCCTTACTCACAGAGATTCTTCCAGATTCTCTGAATCTTTTGATGATATTATGCACTGTAGATGAGGATATGTTCAAACTCTTTGCAATTTTACACTGTCGAACTCCTTTCTGATATTGCTCCACTATTTGTCGGGGCAGAATTAGGGGGATTGGTGATCCTCTTCCCATCTTTACTTCTGAGAGCCGCTGCCACTCCAAGATGCTCTTTTGATACCCAGTCATGTTAATGACCTATTGCCAATTGACCTAATGAGTTGCAATTTGGTCCTCCAGCTGTTCCTTTTTTGTACCTTTAACTTTTCCAGCCTCTTATTGCCCCTGTCCCAACTTTTTTGAGATGTGTTGCTGTCATGAAATTTCAAATGAGCCAATATTTGGCATGAAATTTCAAAATGTCTCACTTTTGACATTTGATATGTTGTCTATGTTCTATTGTGAATACAATATCAGTTTTTGAGATTTGTAAATTATTGCATTCCGTTTTTATTTACAATTTGTACTTTGTCCCAACTTTTTTGGAATCGGGGTTGTATAAACATATCAAATTCAGGGATATAAACTGTGCATTGCTTGTTTGTGCACAGAACCTGCTGTATATATTTACCCTTTTAAGACAATGTGTAGGTATAGATAATATACAAAATATGAGTCGTGGGTGGTTGTTTTTTTTTTTTTTTGGCCGATTTTCAGTCATGTCATACGAAGGGCCCAGCAGAAAAATGCTAATCAGGTACTATTGCTGGATTTATTGCTGTAAGAACATACCAGAAATGTAATCATTTAATATTCAAAATAATCTTATTATAAACACTTTCAATCCCATCCATCCATTCATTATCCATAACCGCTTATCCTGTACAGGGTCGCGGCCAAGCTGGAGCCTATCCCAGCTGAATATGGGCGAGAGGCGGGGTACACCCTGGACAAGTCACCAGGCTGACACGTATACCCTGTCCACACTAGGGATTTTGTACTGATACGATACTACTTTCGTACCGCAACACCTGTCCACACTAGCAACTATACCGGTACTGTAGCGGTATAACTGTATCGGTACGAAACCCACAAATGTATGGGTTTCGTACCGGTACAGTATCGGTACTGTAGTGCTTCGCTGTAGTGTGGACAGATGAAGCGGTTCTGTATCGATACAAATAGAATGCACAAGCGCAATGAACCATTCCTACTTCTTCCGGGTTATTCATACAATACAATACGCACGCGCTTTCCAGCTGTAAATAAAATGTCAAAATGGCTCAAAACGACCGTGGAGCTACATGGAGCAAAGACGAAGTTATGTGTTTGTTGGAGCTTTGCGGAGACGAGCGATGCCAGGAACAGTTGGAACAGGAGATTCGTTTTCTTTGTTTCTTTCTCAACTGCCTCGCGCGTTTTATACGATTCGACTGAATAAATGACCACCAGAAATACAGACTGTACACTGACAACAAAAAGCACACACACGTTGTTTCATCTGCCATATTCTCGGAAGGAAGTTACTCGGTAACCACGGAAACATTTCGCGCACGCGCATTTCAACTACCGTGAAAGAAAACCGCAAACATTTCTCACTAGTGTGGACAGATGCACTAAACTGTACCGGTATACTTTGTATCGATACAGTTATACCACTTTCGTACCGGTATATGTGAACACAGCTATAGACAAACAACCATTCACACTCACTTTAGAGCCACCAATTAGCCGAACCTACATGTCTTTGGGGGAAACCGGAGCACCCGGAGGAAACCCACGCAGACACGGGGAGAACATGCAAGCTCCACACAGAAAGGTCCTCATCAGCCACTGGGCTTGAACCCAGAACCTTCTTGCTGTGAGGCGACAGTGCTAACCACTACACCACCGTGCCGCCCCTTGCATTATTATGTATAAGCATAAAAATCATTCAGCTGTGAAATTGACCCCTTGGCTCTAAAAAGAGAGGTAGTTTATGTAGACTCATGTCCTCACTCCGATACAAACTACAAGATTCACACATGGACTGATAATATGAAATGTGTTTATTTCTGTAGTATCTTACTGGGCTCGAACCCAGAACCTTCTTGCTGTGAGGCAACAGTGCTAACCACTACACCACCCTCAACTTTCAATTAGCGTTATATTTTAGACAAGCTTGTTTCTTTAACACGTCTCCTTTTTACCAGAACTATTTGTGATTATTATCTCATCTGGCCATAGGGTGATGAGAGCTATTGCCATGGCGTGGCGTCGGTTGTTCGTCTCATCTCATCTCATTATCTGTAGCCGCTTTATCCTGTTCTACAGGGTCGCAGGCAAGCTGGAGCCTATCCCAGCTGACTATGGGCGAAAGGCGGGGTACACCCTGGACAAGTCGCCAGGTCATCACAGAGCTGACACATAGACACAGACAACCATTCACACTCACATTCACACCTACGGTCAATTTAGAGTCACCAGTTAACCTAACCTGCATGTCTTTGGACTGTGGGGGAAACCGGAGCACCCGGAGGAAACCCACGCGGACACGGGGAGAACATGCAAACTCCGCACAGAAAGGCCCTCGCCAGCCACGGGGCTCGAACCTGGACCTTCTTGCTGTGAGGCAACAGCGCTAACCACTACACCACCGTCTGTTGTCCACAATTCAGTTAAATCGTATCTCCTCCGTCAGTTCTTCATGGATTTCCATTCCAATTGTTTTGTTTGAAAGAGCTCATCACTCCACACTTGGTCATTGTTTTGTCAGATTTTTTGCTAACGAGTTACTAATTAGGCCAAATTAAGAAACGTTCCAGGCCTCTCACTAGAATTGTATCTCCTCTCTCATTTCTCATCCGATTCCAGTTCTGATTGATGTTTTGGGTAGAGCTTCCCTTTGAGGAACAAAACTTGGTCGTTTGTTCGTTGGATTTCCTGTTGTAAACAATTTATTTACAACTTTGTTTATTTTCAGTTAAATCGTATTTCCTCTTTCAGTTCCGCCTTTCGCCCATAGTCGTCTGGGATAGGCTCCAGCTTGCCTGTGACCCTGTAGAACAGGATAAAGCGGCTACAGATAATGAGATGAGATGAGATGAGTTCTCGATGGACTTCAGTTTTGATTGTTTAATTTGAAAGAACTCGACCTTCTGTACAACACTTGGTCATTGTATTGTCAAATTTTTGCTGACGAACTGCTAATTAGGTCATCTTAACCAGTTTTGGGATTTCTTATTAGAATTGTATCTCCTCTCGCAGTTCCCACCCGATTTCAGTTATGATTGATGTTTTGGGTAGATCTCCCCATGAGGAACAAAATTTGGTCGTTTCTTTGTTGATTTTCTTGTTGCAAACAATTTATTTGCAACTTTGTTTACAGCTTTGTTTATTTTCAGTTCAATCGTGTCTCCTTCTTCAGTTCTCAATGGATTTCAGTGCTGATTGTTTTATTTGAAATAATTAGACCTTCTGTACAAAACTTGGTCATTGTATTGTCAATTTTTTGCGAACAAATTAGTAATTAGGGCAACTTAACACATTTTCTTCTGACTAGAATTGTATCTCCTCTCTTATTTATCATGCGAACTCAGTTCTGATCGATGTTTCGGGTCGATCTTCCCTTGGGGGACAGCATTTAGTCCTTTGTTGATTTTCCTGTTGTAGACAGTTTGCCATGGAGGCTGGTCCTCTCTCACACTGTCACATTTCCGTTCTGTTTGATGTTTTGGTCGTCATGTATGTTTTGATGGCAGGCCAGATGAGCTACTACATCCTTGATGTTCTGGTAAAAGGAGTTTTTGACATCATATCCGAGTCAGACTCTGTCACCAGACAAATGCCAGATTTGTTTCGCACAGGCTTATTTTTTAGCACAGGATCATTTTGTTCCGCCACTCACTGGCCTGGAATGGTTGGTAGTAACAGAGGTAGATCACGTCTCTATAAAAGGCACAAGCAGGCATGGCGGAACAGGGGTGTGATGTTTTTGACGCTGACATTCTTCTTTCCGTGTCCAGTGCGAATTCAAATGTGTCTGTCTACAGCATCAAAGGTCCACACGCTTTTCTGCCTCGAATCTCTTCCCACTGCTCTTCAGTTTCTCCTCCAACATCGCACAAACATACAGCTTGTGTGTGCTCATGCAGCTTGCTTCTCTGATCGCACAAACATGCAGCTCAGCAACTTCGCTTGCATTTGCAGAGGGGTGTAAATGTGCACGGCTAGCAAAAGCACCTCGACACTCACTTCACTGTTGCTGTTTGGCATGCTTGAGCTATTTGTATTTCCAACATGTAGTATGTTATGCGTCACCCTAGACGCTGACACTCTGTTGTATTACAAGTCATACCTCTGGTTGTAGAATGCCAGCAGGCTCTGTAAAAACACACACCGGTGCAGCTTTATGCCGCCTTTCAGTGTAAACGACCGAAGCCAGCATGTTAAAGTGTCCTCTTAAAGGGGAACTGAAGGCAAATTTTTCATTATCAAAATTCTATTTATCTCATTTTATTAAATATAGGAATGCATTTTTGATAGCTATTGTGTCACTGCTATAGCAAGTTATGATTGTTTGAAATATGCTATGTAATATATCAGTCCATATGTCAAAGCAATGGCCGTAAACGAGATTCGCTGAGACCTGTGCGAGACATCGTAGGATGGAAGTAAAACGTACAGCGGAAATCAAAGTGCCCAACATCTGCCAACGTTGTCAAAAGACGTGCGCGCCCTCTTTCGAATGCTGACGTAATCAAGCCGGAAGTTTTCCCTGTGTCCAAAATCGCTCGCTACTCACTATATAGGGCACTATGATAGTGGGGACGCCATTTTGTAGTGCTGTCCGAAACCATAGTGAGGATTATGTAGGAAAGGCGCTCAGTATAATATGTATTTATCACAAAAATACATATATGTATTTATTATTTTGAAAACCTACTAGCCACCTGATCCGGCATGTTTTAATTGTGCGACAGTAATGACGTAAATACCAGCGCGACGGACTCGTCCTTATCCTGTCGTCTTTCCAACTCTTCTCTACTCCACGTTGGTTCGAAGTCGTATGGAATAATCTCCATCACTGATGAAGCTGGCAAATCTCGAAATTAATCTAAATTGGAATGGTATGGCGATCTGGCCGCTGTGTAAACAGTTTTCAAAATGGCGGCGCTGACACTTCACGTTTGAAGTCTCGCACAAGTCTCGTGAAGATCGCGCGGATAAGCGACGCCTGCTGTGGACCAAACGAACTACATTCAGCATGGCTAAAAACCGAAAAAGCCGATAAGTGTAATATAATATGCCAATACGAGTCACGATATAAGGTTAATAAAACCGAAAACGTCATTTAATAACACATTAATTAAGAAATAAAGCAAGTTTAAAAATGACTTCAGTTCTCTTTTAATGGCAATATTGCAGGATCTCGGTTTAAAAGGGGCTTTGAATGCGTCTTGGTAGTAGTTTACACGTGGGCCGAAGTGTAACAAGGCAGACTGTGAAGCATAATGAGGATTCATGTGCAACAAGGTTTATTTCAGATCTTGGCAAACAGGGTGAAATCGCAATCCAAGTTCCAAAACAGTAAGCCAGACAAAGGTCAAAACACAATCAGTAGTATACAACAAGGACAAAGGGTAATTCAACAAGAAAATCAAACACACAGCAAGGGTTCAATCAATGAAAAAGCAATAACAAGACTCAGAACTTGCTCAAACGCACGGAGTGGAAAGACTTCACAATGAATAGCGAAACATAAGCCGAGAAATCACAAGTTTAAATTCCAGAGATGCCACAGATGTGTGGCTGTGAGCGAAGGGAGCAAGACTGGACGCCATCTCTGGGGCGGGAGCATCCAGGTGCAGGATCAATCGCAGCAACACTAGCCAGTCAGGGCATCTGTGAGCCCGTGTATGTGGAAGATGGTAGATAGTGCTTTCATTCAAATGTGCAAGGCTGTCCTCTGATGCAGCGTTGGCTGGCTTCACATATCTCAGAGGAAACACATGTTAGTAGTTAGTAGTTGTTGTATGATATGAGAGAGCTGACTGGTGGGCGGGAATTAGAAACTGGAAAGAAAATACGGAGAAACAATTCTTCACTCAAATAATTAACAGTTATTCTACGAAATCGAGTCGTACGGATACATGAGCTGATAGCCGACAAGGCGCGGCGCACTGAGTTGGCTATTAGCCATGTACGATAAGATTGAGTGGAATAACTGTTTTATTCTACCCACAGTCACTGGATTTTGAGAAACAGAGCATTTTTATTGTTATTTTTTGCAAATTCGATAAATAAAAACTTTGTACAAAACATCCCACAAAATAATTTCTCCTTAGAATGTAAACAAACCGGCAAAATGACAGGAGCGATTTTATGAAAAATGCTATAATAATAATTCTTGGAAAATTAAAATGATACGTTACCATCAAATACTTTCATTCCATATTTTGTTGAGCTTTTTTTTTTGTATTTTTTGGGGTTTTGTTTTCGAGTAGAGTTTTTATTTCGTCCTCGGTTGGTTCAGCAACACGCTCTGCCATTTTGTATTTCTCTACTCATGGTATATGAGCTGATAGCCTAGTAGTAGAGTAGCCAATCAGAATGCACGATTGCTCATATCCAGTGAATGTGGATAGAACAAATTCAAATAAACGTTTGTTCTCTTTTATGCTGTGATACAGCTTGGATCTTGTCTTTTACATACTTATAAAAAATGATACTTTAATAATATGAGTGTTGGGTTCAGCAGTGTTGTAATTGAGTCACTAAACCTCGAGTCCGAGTCCAGTCTCGAGTCCCCGGTGTTCAAGTCCAAGTCAAGTCCAAGTCATTAAAGAAAATTTCGAGTCGAGTCCACTATTGATCCGAATCGAGTCCGAGAACAAAACCCCACCCATACCATTTGACGGTGGTTGTTGCTGCCTTTATGTGAAACCGTCTCTGCTACTGTGTTGGACGAACGTTACTGCTCGACTGCCCCGTTTTAGTTAATAGGCTACAGATAAAAAGCTTGTTCATCACTCAGCAAGCCCCGCCCACTCTCAACAGGGCAAATAACATGAGAGAGGGTTAACACTAGCTAGTTCATCAGTCAGCAAGCCCTGCTATCAACCAGGCCCGGCGCCATGGGCGGGCCTTAGGGGGCCGTGCCCGCCCTGAGACTCATGTGGGCACGCCCTGCTGGAACCCAGAGCAGAGACTTTTTTTCATAGGAGACAGGTCACTGAAGAAATCGTCCATAGAAATGAATGGGGACAGTTCGTAACGGCAGCAAACATTCTAATCAACCGTCTCTGATGGCAGTACGGGTCTGCAAATATCCCGCCTGTTCCGCTGCCAACAACCAATCATATGTCGATCTGAACCAACAGCTTTCCAATCATCTTGCAGCTTCGTGCTCCGCTGTCCCTCTCCTGCTGTTATAGAAGTACTGCGCCTGCGCAGTGTCAAAATAATCCACGAGAAAAGTGGATTTTAAAGCTTTTTCTGAGTCATGAGAACCAACCTAACACTCAAGTATAATCAACTTTTCATGGCGATTTCAATCATATGCTCTTCGCGACCGTTAGTTTTCACAGAGTCCAGTATTGATATCTTCCCATTCATTTTCAGAGGGTCTGGTCTCACTAATCCGAAAAAGATGCCTGAAAGTGGCCGGCGAGTGACAGCACTTGGCCTGATAGGAGCCCGTCACAGCTGCTTCTTCTTTGTTTGTTTTTTCCCCCTCAAAAAAAAAAAAAAACGTAAACTACAAGTCAAAGTTTTTCAGTATAACAATAATAAAGAAAAATGTGCTCAATTTAAAATGTATTGAAACTATTCGAAATCGGCTGATCGGTTCATTCATTATTATCCGGGTTAAACGGAAATTGTGTAGCCTATGGACAACAGCGAAAGTTTTAAAACATCTCCACCAACCCCTTGAGGCTATGCCAGGCGTAATGACAGCACTGAAACACGCTCTGACTTTTGGCGCGAGCACTGCGCTCTGCGAGAACTCGTTTTCCACGCTGAAGAATGTTTTCACCGACCACAGACAAAGTATACTGCACACACGCAAGGCTAATTTAATTAAATTGGCATTTGAGAAGGACATAACAGAAAAATTCAGGGATGAGTGGAGGGACAGTGTCTTGCGAAGATTCCACGCAGCTTCACATCGTCGCCTACAGCTTTACTAATGGTGAGCTTGAATTCTTAACAGAACTACAGTATGTACAAAATAATTACAGCCTACTTGAGTTGTTGACTGCAGTGCGCCTGCTATATATAGGCTACAAATTGTACTTGAATTATTGATTACAATATGAACGAAACAGTATTATTTGAATTGTTGATTAGAACAGAATACCGTTGTTCATTACATTATGAATAAAATGCTTATACTTGATTAATTACAGTAGGCCTATGTACAAAATACCTGTAACCTACTTTTTATTAGCCTACTACATAATCATTTTATTTGAATTTTTATTACATTATGTACAAAAATACATGAATTTTTGGTTACAGTATGTCTAAATACTTTAATGTTATAAAATATGTATACTTGAATTGTTACAAGTAGGCTATGCAATGTAGTTATAGACTGTTATTATCGCCAGAGTTGTAGATATTACTTTTACAATTTAATTTTTCAATAAACCAGCTCCATTTTGCGGCATACTATCTTTTCCGTGAGTACAGAAACACTAGTAATAATTTCTGGATTATTGCTATAAACGTGGACTAATATTTCTTGGGAACCAATGGGTTAATGTAATGGAATGAACCAACCGACCAATCGCATTTTTTCTTCAAATGGTATCAGCAGCTGTCTCAGCCAATCACATTTTATTGCTGGACGGGATCATATCACGACATCTTCCAGTAGATACCTGAAATCAGCTTTGTGTGTTGTGAGGCCAGCGGAGCAAAAAAAAAACTTTTAATATGCTGAGCAATGTTTGATACATTTTGGAAAGTTATTTTGGTTGCTTTATAGGTTTCTTAGAATATTTAACTAGTCACGTCTGTGCTGCTCTCCTGGGTTGCTAGAAACAATTGTGTTGCCCTGGCTTGGCGTATAAAATGTGTGCCCCCCCCAAAGCAATTCAAGGCCCGTCCGTCAGTCCGTGTCTGGCGCCGGGTCTGCTATCAACAGAGCAATGAACATAGCGTGTTACTTCCTTCTCTGGGTGGAGTCTTGCCAAATAATGATTGAAGTTCGAGGTTGTCCCCGTCGTCTCCTCGATAGTTCCTTTACATGTGGAACAGATAGCAGTGTATTTTTTCCCACTGCACGAGAAGTCTGTATAAGCAAAGCAGACAATCCTAGGAGCATTTTCGTGCCATTAACGTTAGTTTGTTCCTGAACATGATGTATTAACAGGTGAATGTGCGTTCTCTTACACGAAACTAGTATAAAAATTGATGTAGATATAAATATCTTATGCCAAATTATTACGGCATGTTACAAAAAATAAAGAAAAAAATCCAAGCCCTCATCTCCAATTTACGAGTCCGAATGCAGTTAATGCACGAGTCCAAGTCCAAGTCCGAGTCATCAATGCTCAAGTCCAGGTCAAGTCACAGAGTCCTTAAAATTAGGGCACGAGTTGGACTCGAGTACCACAAGCCTGGGGTACAGTGATGTGTGTGTGTGTGTCTGTGTGTGTGTGTTAAACACATCAGTGTTCCCAGGTTACACCTCCCTCTCTGCTCACAGTTGTTTGTCTCTGGCAGAGCAGATTGTCCAGTGCGCTTCTTATTCCACTCATCCAAGCAGAAGAGCTCTTGCTGTCACCATTTAATCAGATGGTGCTTGATAACATATATTTTCTATATGGCAGGTTAATTAATGAGCTGCTCAGCTTACTTGTTCTTTAATCACGCAGTACACCAGCAAGTCATTTACTTTGTTACTGAAGCTACAGGGTTCTCTCGTTTCTCGTTTCATCTCAGATGTAATACATGATATATACACCAATCGGCCATAAAATTAAAAACACCGACAGGTGAAGTGAATAACATTGTTTGTTGTTACAATGGCACCTTTCAAGGGGTGGGATATATTGGGCAGCAAGAGAACAGTCAGTTCTCGAAGTTGATGTGTTGGAAGCAGGAAAAATGAGCAAGCGTAAGGATCTGAGTGACTTTGACAAGGGCCAGATTGTGATGGCTGGATAATTGGGTCAAAGCATCTCCAAAATGGCACATCTTGTGAGGTGTTCCTGGTATGCAGTGGTTAGTACTGAACCAAAGTGGTCCAAGGAAGGACAACCGGTGAACCGGCAACAGGGTTATGGGTGTCGAAGGCTAGCCCATATGATCTAATCCCACAGAAGAGCTACTGTAGCACAAACTGCTGAAAAAGTTAATGCTGATATTATCCATTAACAGTTTTAGCCAACATTAACTTTTTCAGCACTGGTAAAGATATCAGTGATTTTTTTTTTTATAAACTTGGGTACTTTTTGTTTGTGAGTGTGTCTATATAATAAAAAGAAAATCACACGTTGGCTTGAAGATATGAAGTTTATCTTCTTATGTTGAAAAGCTTGTATTTTTCATACGAAATACATCCCGGACCTGAGTAACATATATTCACCACTCAAAGATAAACTTCATATCTTCGTGCCACCGTGTAATATCCTCTACACACACACACACACACACACACACACACACACACACACACACACACACACACACACACACATCACATTATAATTTAAACGTAAACTGTGATTACTTTTGAAGACTTTTGAAAACGGCTATAAGAGGGCTTATATGAGATCTGAGTTTGCACTGTGAAAAATGAATTGGTTCATGCAAGCATGTAAATTATGTACAAATATTTTCGGAAGTACTTGCGTTGTTATTTAGCAATTAGCATCCAATTTCCACAGTACACACTGAACACAGTGTTTACCAAAGAAACAAGTGTGATTAAATGCACCACTCAATCAATTAAATAACATCCTCTGTTTGTTCAAGAGAAATGGGTGCACACACGTGTGTGTGTGTGTGTGTGTGTGTGTGTGTGTGTGTGCATATACAGTATGTGTGGGGATGTATGGTTATGGTGATTGAGTCATGATTAATGACAATGCTCATGTCATGACAGTAATATTTTGAGGTAGTGTTTGGATAAAGAGCCCATTTGAGATATGGGATAAGTTTTGAGATATATTTAAAATATACAGTAGTGTGCAAGTCTTAGGCACACGTAAATAAATGCTGGAGACCAAAAATGGCTTAAAATAATGGAATGAAATGCTTCAACATAAATAAAATAGTATAAACAGCAATAAGCCATAATAAATGAAACAAAGTCAGTATTTGGTGTGAGACGACCCTTTGCTTTAAAAAAAAAAGTAGTCTCAGGGCCAATGAGTGCAGTTTTATGCGGAAATGAGCTGTAGGTTTTACTGAGCATCTTACAGAAGCAGCCACAGTTCTTCTGGACACTTTGACACACTTGCTTCTTAATTTTGCACCAAAACCCAGCAACCTTCATTATGTTTTCTTTTTTAATCTGAAAAGTGCTCTCTTATGTAATATGCTGCTCAGAAAGAAATTGTTTTTTTTTTTCTGTAACATTTAATTTTGTGCTGGAAAACGAATGTTTGGAACTCTAAAATGTTTTTGTACTGACTCGATAATGTAGAAGTCATCAAATAGAAATCTATAACAAAGTTTGTATGAAAAAAATAATAGGGTGCAACAAAGGCTTTTGAACAGTATTGTATATGAGATATATATAAAATGTATTAAGACCATTTGTACCAATTTCACACACTTTTTTATCTGTTTCAGCTCTGCAGTCTAACCTCAATCAGACACGAAACAAAAAGGTTTGAGAAGATCGCACTGTAATCGCATTGATTAATCCGTTTGAATTCTTAAATTATTATTGATCTTATAAAAGCGCATGAGTTGATGAGTTTTTGTTGTTTAGTCGAAACTGACAGCAATGGACTGTTTGGTTTTATACAGTACCAGTCAAAAGTTTGGACACACCTTCTAATACAGTAGCTTTTTCTTTATTTTTTATTAATTAAAAGTCACTTCATGTCTTAAAGTAACGATGGATGTAATTTCTCTTTACTTAATCAAGCCGGTTCTTGACATAATATGGATTACTACAGTTGTGGAATAGGGCTATTTACTGTATTTTAGTATTTACTATTTACTGTTTGATCTCAAACACATTAAGAAGGCAAGAAATTGCACTAATTAACTTTCGATGAGGCACCTGTTCATTGAAAAGCATTCCAGGTGACTACCTCATGAAGCTGGTTAAGATAATGCTAATAGCGTGCAAAGCATCATCAAGGTAAACGCTGGCTACTTTGAAGAATCTAAAATATGAAACATATATTTTTTAACAGTTGTAAATTAACCACATAATTCCATGTATGCTCCAGATTTTATTTCGTAGTTTTAATGTTGTCAGTATTTTTCTGCAATGTTATAAAGAGTCAAAATACAGAAAAACCTACGAATGAATAGGGGTGTACAAACTTTTGACTGGTACTGTATATGGTACAGTACATTTAACAGTTATTCCATGAAATCAAGTCATACATGAGCTGATAGCTGATGAGGCGCGTCGTGCCAAGTCGGCTATAAGCCATGTACAATGAGATTGAGTGGAATAACTGTTTTAGTCTATCCACATTCACTGGATTTTGAGAAACAGAGTATTTTTATTTTTATTTTTATTTATTTGCAAATTCAATAAATAAAAACTTTATACAAAATGTCAGACAAATAATTTCCGCTTAGAATGTAAACAAACCAGCGAAATGACAGGAGCAGTTTGTGAAAAATACTATAATAATAATTCTTGGAAAATAATTATGTTACGGTATTTACCAGCTGGGAGGTCCGTATCGTGAAATACCGTGACCGAGGTCTTCAAAGTACTGAGCGAGGCCCTCTGGGCCGAGGTCAGTATTCAATGCTGAGGTCACGGTATTTCACCATACGGACCAACCTTAAGCTGGTAAATAATATATTTATTTTTTTCTTTACCAAATTCTAACAGAAAACGAGAGCGCCCGAAAGGGAAAACCGAGCCGAGCCGCCATTTTGAATCCTCATTCACGGCTGTAATGCAAATGGCTTCCTCCTCGGTATACAAGTGCACTTCCATGACAGGAAAAAAAAATACATTTTGCTGCCTATGTAGTCCCCTATTTATACAAAATTGAGTCATTCAGGATTCAGCCATGTTTTTGCTCGGCGTTCACGACAGTTTGAGATTTTTAGCTTTCTCCTGAAATGTTTTCTTTTATTTCTTCTTCCTCAGGGTAGTAAAACTCGCTTTCGCTGTGAAGACTGTTGTTATCGCTATCCATGCTGTAAAATTAATGCTATTCTCCTGAGAAATGCTGGAAAAAATTTATAAGATTTTTGATAATCTTATAAATAAATCTGGGCGGCATGGTGGTGTAGTGGTTAGCGCTGTCGCCTCACAGCAAGAAGGTCCTGGGTTCGAGCCCCGGGGCCGGCGAGGGCCTTTCTGTGTGGAGTTTGCATGTTCTCCCCGTGTCCGCGTGGGTTTCCTCCGGGTGCTCCGGTTTCCCCCACAGTCCAAAGACATGCAGGTTAGGTTAACTGGTGACTCTAAATTGACCGTAGGTGTGAATGTGAGTGTGAATGGTTGTCTGTGTCTATGTGTCAGCCCTGTGATGACCTGGCGACTTGTCCAGGGTGTACCCCGCTTTTCGCCCGTAGTCAGCTGGGATAGGCTCCAGCTCGCCTGCGACCCTGTAGAAGGATAAAGCGGCTAGAGATAATGAGATGAGATAAATAAATCTTATTAAAAAAAAGATAGATATTGACAAAAAATGCTACTATGTTTGTTGCTGTTGTGAACGAGCGAGTCACCAGAGGTCCATAACCGGGGTCCGTAACTGGGGTCTGTATCGTAGGATACGGACCCGCTCGCCAGCCAATCAGAGCGCAGGATCTGATGGAAACCGGACTGCGAAAAAAATAAAAAAGATATGTTCTTACCATCAAATACTTTTAATCCATATTTTGTTGCTTTTTATGTCTTTTTGTTTTTAAGTAGTGTTTTTATTTGGTCCTCGATTGGTTCAGCAACAGGCTCCGCCATTTTGTTTTTCTCTACTCACGGTATATGAGCTGATATCCGAGTAGTAGATTAGCCAGTCAGAGCGCATGATTGCTCATATCCAGTGAATGTGGATAGAGTACGTAATACCTGATATTAGCACTTATCAGAATTATGTTTTTCTTTATGCACCTGCAGTGTGAAAATCTACTTTATTATTATTAACATTATTGGTGGTTTTTCGATACTGAAATCTCATTCATTTGGAGAAGTGACTGTGATTAGCCATGCAGCATCATTCAAAAATAGGTATCCTCTGGGTCCATGTGGCTACTGCTTATAAATAAAATTGTTTTCTGATCCCATGTTCATACAGTAATTATAGCATATATATTTACTCTATGAGGCAGTAGCTACAAAAATGAAGCGTAATCCAAAAATGAGCAATTTAAAAATCACAAAAGTAAAATATACCCAAGTGTCTGTACTTTATATTATTCTACTCTTACCTCTTACAGTTTTCGAAACTGAAACCTCCGAACCGAGGCTGACATACACACGCTGTCTCCATGAACCAAACTCTTATTTCCCAGAAAAGGCCCGGCGCTAGAGCTCAGTGGTCTGAATACTCTTTTCAACAACTTCCTGTAACAACTCGGAAGTGCGTCACATCTACATCACACGTGGGACCACAGGCCGAAGAAGGCGAGGAAAGGGGGAGTATATTTTAAAATAGGAACGCACTTTCCCTCGGTAATAAGCATGTCTGAAAGCGATTTCTTTATTCTAGTCCATTTATTTCGAATAGTGAACTGAATTGTATATACTCACCGGCCATTTTAATAGGAACACCTGCATGCGCAGTGCGCGATTGTTACACTCTCATTCTTACAGCACGATGACATAGTGGTCACAGCCTCTATGAGGCAGTAGGCACAAAAAACAGTGTGCACTGCTGTGTATAAAATGCACTTTTCCAGTGAACTAGTGTGCAGTTTTAGCTGATACACACAGCTCTGTACTCAGCACGAGCGGCAACATGAACTTAAACTGGTGAGTGAAAAGAACCTGGCGAAAGCAGCCAGTGCAGTGACAAAGCAGCAAATAAATGCATTCATTTGTTTCTCAAATGCAAATGTGTCACCTGCTTGTATTGACATGCAAACTCCTCCTCTCTTTGTCGAGAATGCTATTAGCAGGCTAATCAGTCGTAATGACTATCAGAGGTCTGATAGATAACACTGTTAGGGAGAGCAGGTTCTGTAGTGGAGAGGCAGAAAAGGCACTGTACAATAATTTATTAAAGATATATACTACATCGATATGATTTTCCGAGCAAAACTCACTTTTGGACTTTTATATTGCGAAGATATAGGATTTTTAAAATTGGTATTGATATCAGTGATAAAGGGGCGGCACGGTGGTGTAGTGGTTAGCGCTGTCGCCTCACAGCAAGAAGGTCCTGGGTTTGAGCCCCATGGCTGGCGAGGGCCTTTCTGTGCGGAGTTTGCATGTTCTCCCCGTGTCCGCGTGGGTTTCCTCCGGGTGCTCCGGTTTCCCCCACAGTCCAAAGACGTGCAGGTTAGGTTAACTGGTGACTCTAAATTGAGCGTAGGTGTGAATGTGAGTGTGAATGGTTGTCTGTGTCTATGTGTCAGCCCTGTGATGACCTGGCGACTTGTCCAGGGTGTACCCCGCCTTTCGCCCGTAGTCAGCTGGGATAGGCTCCAGCTTGCCTGCGACCCTGTAGAACAGGATAAAGCAGCTAGAGATAATGGATGGATGGATGGATGGATGGATCAGTGATAAAACATTCCAGTGTGGAGTTTGTTTTGTAAGTGTAACATTTTTATAATTGTGCTTGTTTTCACAATCATAACTATCTGTAAATATGAAGCACTGTTTGTTGTGTAAATCACTATTTGTGAATGTAAATATTTTGCAAATGAAAACAAAAGAAAAACTGCAGAATGCTATTCTGGGCATCTGGTCCTGTGACTTTTGGCAGCGTCCTCACTGACCACACTTGCAATCGTGTTGGTAAGAATTTGTGAAAGAAGAAATCTAGGACAAAAAATAGTGCTGCTAAAAAAAAAAAAAAATCACATGACAATGTGTTCCCTGTGTCTGTAGATTTTCTCGTTCATTTGCAAGGCATTCTGTTCACACTGTAAACAGCCATATAACAAGTCCACATTTTAGTCGACTGAAAGTTACAAACAAGAATTATTCACTAATAGTGACTCTCAGCCTGAGTCACTTTCTGAATCTTTGTGATCCTGTAAGATTGAGTGCGTTATCCTCCAGCCATGTTCCAGAAGACGGGGCTGCTCGAGGCGATACACAGTCAGACTCGAACCAGCAGCAGAACACAGCATTTTCAGGAGCTATATCCCCAACTCCATGTCTAATTCAAAACGTGCACACTGTTTCTCCAGTTAACACGTGTACCTGTTTTGCTATCATAGTTAAACTTAAGCATATCTGACAGAAACTTTTTTTAAAACTGAAAAACAACCAAGTTAACGATTTATTTTTCACGTGTTTTTTTTTTTTGGGGGGGGGGGGGGGTTGGTGGCACTGAGTGATGTCTGTTCCAGTGAAATCATCTTCACGCTGTAAACACTTTGTAATCAATGTAATCTTCATCTGTGGACCGTTTCCATTTCACTCAGTCAGCTGGGAAATCTGAGGTTGCATTGAGCGGCTCGGTATGTTCAGTAAGGGCTTACACCAGAGAGCTCCATCAAGAGTGATGGTTGACCTACTGGGGGATGAATCAAGCATGAATTAAAAGGCTTTTACAAGAACTAAATCATTCCAGATGGTTGCACTTGAGTTGTTTACAGCGGGTTTGTCTGTTGAGTTTTGCTTGCATTTTACTTGGATGAATTTAGAGGTGATTCAGTGATTGGGTGCCATTCAGCCCTTGAAATGAAAAATTAAACTTTAATTATTTTTAAAAATCATTAGTCAACATAAAATTTAAGAAAACATGCATGATAAATTTGTGTTAACCCTTCTGAGGTTACAATATCATTTATTATTATTATTATTATTATTATTATTATTATTATTATTATTTTACAAGGTTTCCTGTCTGCATTTTACTCTTTAAATAAGTAACAGGGTTGTGTTTTAGCATAGAATTACAGTATCTCTCTCTCTCTCTCTCTCTCTCTCTCTCTCTCTCTCTCTCTCATATGCTGTAGACCACGAATGGCTTAAAATAATGATGAAATGTTTCAACATTTAAAAAGACTATAAACAGCAATAAGCCATAATAAATGAAACAATGTCAATATTCGGTGTGAGACGACCCTTTGCTTTAAAAAAAAAAAAATAGTAGTCTCAGCCCCAATGAGTGCAGTTTGATGCGGAAATGAGCTGTAGGTTTTACTGAGCATCTTACAGAAGCAGTCACAGTTCTTCTGAACACTTTGACTGTCCCACTCGCTTCTTCATTTTGCACCGAAACCCAGCAGCCTTCATTATGTTTTCTTTTTTAATCTGAAAAGTGCTCTCTTCTGTAATATGCTGCTCAAATGTAAACTTTTTTTCTGTAGCATTTAATTTTTGCTGGAAAACGAACGTTTGGAACTCTAAAATGTTTCTGTACTGACTCAATAATGTAGAAATCATAAAATAGAAATCTATAACACAGTGTGTATGAAAAAAGGGTGCCTGAGACTTGTGCACAGTACTGTGTGTGTGTGTGTGTATATATATATATATATATATATATATATATATATATATATATATATATATATATATATATAAAGTTTCAATCTACAATCATCACAATGTCATTGAAAATAAAGAAAAAATGAGAGAAGCTGATTTTCTTCTTCCTGTGACCTAAAGAAAATTCAGATAATGCAACTTGTTGATCATGTGACTTGGGGAATATTCCGCATATTCCATGAGGGTGAATTTGTTCAGATAACAGGTTTGGGACATGAAAGTATAATTTTTTTTAAATAACCTGAGCGATGTTTTAAGCACAAGATGGCTTAAAGGTAGACTGCCTTTCAGATTTTTCAAGTTTAGGTCATAAAAATAATTTTTCCTGACACCCAATTATTTTTGTCTAGTGGACCAAAAGCTACTGAATTTGAATCACAGACTTCCAATTTTATTCGTTTTTTAAAATAGAACTACTAATGAATTTAGAGCCACGTGGCCCTCAATTCTCTGCTGTTTTTTCCTGCTTCACCATGACCCAATTCAAGATACTACGTCATGCATCACGTGGTGGGCTTTCCCCGTTCATGCAAGGCACTGTGGGATACAAATTTGAAACAGGAGAGAAAAATGGAGGATGCAAGCATGCGAATTAAACTGTAAAGCCCGACTACAGTAACGGAAAGCGAGAAGAAAAGACGTTATGTTGCGAAGGAAAGGAAACGCAGGGCCAAACTAATAAATATCGGCGGTCAGCGAGCACCTCGGTGTGATCAGCTGTTCGTTTAGCGACAGAATGATGTAACTGTCAGTGCACGGTCAAGGTAAACCTGTAGATGGCAGTAATGCAGCACTGTGGATGCCAGCTGCCGTAAAACCCAAAAGAAGAAGAAAAAAAGGTAAACCTGCACATGCGCATCTGTCTGCTTGACTGCGCGAAGCGAGCGATTTCATGCACATTATTTGCTTGGGAATCCCCTCAAATTAAATAACTTCCCGGCCACAGAACGGCCTGTTTTTTTTTTGTGAGATATTACAGAAATAAACATATATCACAATGACCAAATTTCAGAGGGAACTAGATTTCACCGATTTTATGAACTCGAAAGGCCGTCTACTTTTGAGTAAGTTAAATGGATTCACACATTTATGCAAAATAGTACGATTTTTAAAATATCATAATGATTATATTTCAAGCTGAAGTGTAGTTAAAATGCTATTTTTTAAAAAATGATGTAGGTTTTATTAATGTTTTTATCAAACTTTATAAATGATTAAAATGACTTTTACTTTTCATACATATTTATGAAGGGAATACGGTACACAAACTGCACAGCAATCAAGAAAGCACCTATAGCTCATTCAGTATAAAATGCATATTTTTGCTAGAAAGGCACTCAGTAGAGTGTGTACCTCCGCCAACTACATATATGAATTTACATCAAAATCTAATCAATTAGGGCGGCACGGTGGTGTAGTGGTTAGCGCTGTCGCCTCACAGCAAGAAGGTCCTGGGTTCGAGCCCCGGGGCTGGCGAGGGCCTTTCTGTGTGGAGTTTGCATGTTCTCCCCGTGTCCGCGTGGGTTTCCTCCGGGTGCTCCGGTTTCCCCCACAGTCCAAAGACATGCAGGTTAGGTTAACTGGTGACTCTAAATTGACCGTAGGTGTGAATGTGAGTGTGAATGGTTGTCTGTGTCTATGTGTCAGCCCTGTGATGACCTGGCGACTTGTCCAGGGTGTACCCCGCCTTTCGCCCGTAGTCAGCTGGGATAGGCTCCAGCTTGCCTGCGACCCTGTAGAACAGGATAAAGCGGCTAGAGATAATGAGATGAGATCTAATCAATTATTCCTTGGCCCATGGTCCACCTTTTCTCACAATTTCATCAAAATCCGCTCACTGTTTTTTGAGTTACATTAGGAACAGACAAACAAACGGAGGCGAAAACATAACAAAGTTAAGAAAAAAAAAAGAAAGTATTTTTCTTAGGCTTTTCCTTGTTTACCACCTTTTCTCAACATTATCGTTCTCACAGATCTTCTATTACAGGCACAGGTCTAATTCTAGGTTCTCATTCTATTTCTGAATCCACGCTCTGAGAAAATGATTTACGGGCACGTGAAATCGAGTGTGAGGTGAAAATTAGTGAGGGTTGTGTCTTCTTAAGGGTCGGCTACATTATTGCAGTATGATCTAGCCTGTTCTATCCATTAGCATGTTCTCCACTCACAGACATGGCTCTGATAATGTGCTGATATAATCACACTTTAATCACACTACAATGAAGCGAGTGCCGACGCCTAAAACATAACGAGGACAAAAAGCTGTTGACTGGCAGCTCTGCTCATCTCTATTAGTATATGCCATTTGTGGCTGTCTGTGTCAATTGACAGCAACACCACAGATGCAGGCGTTCAGGGATGGCTTTTGTATCACTTAAAAGGTGAGAAAGATTAGAGTTTTTTTTTTTTAATGTCTATATGCAACATGCCTAACAGGAAGCACCTTTTCTCTTTTTCCTTTCTTTTTTTTCTGAACAGGAACACTAAAGTAGGTTAATTTTAGTGAGAGTGTCTGTGTCGTACAGCGCCTGTGTCAGGTGTCACAGCTGAGGCTCAGAACCTGCGTGAAGCTTTGAGCCGCTGATAGATTGAGGTTAAGAAGAAAGGCTCGGGGGAAGTGATGAGTGTTTTGCGATGATCATGGGACATTCAAAACGAATGCAGATGTGCTTATAGTAATTTCCACCCTAATGGAGAAGTAGCAGTTTACAAAGGATTCAGAGTATTTAATTCTACTTAATTGTATTTAACTACATAAATGGAGAACCATGTTTAACTTTTTATACCCCTGCTCTGGGGGGGAGGGGGGGATACTGGTTTACCTCTGTCTGTCCGTATCTCCGTATTTCCATCTGTCTGAAACACCCTTTTTCTCAGCAACCACAAATTATATCCACTTGGTACTTGGTACCAAGCTTCAGCTTGGGGCTCTATACCGTGGATACCATTTTCAGGTCTGTCGCACATCGACCTCCTGTTTACCGACTGAATGTATTTACGAAACATATAGGGTGGATTTACAAAATTTTTGCAACACTTTTCTCAGCAGCTACAAATCTCAACTGCTTGATATTTGGTACCGAGCTTCAGCTTGGGGTTCTATACTGTGTAGACTGTTTTCAGGTCTGTCGCACATCGACTTCTTGTTTACCTACTGAATGTATTTATGAAACATATAGCGTGGATTTTGACACTATTTCAAGAAGCAAAATGCTATTTCAAAATGACAGTTTACCAGGATGCCATTTGAAATCCCTGGGGAGAACGCTGCTCTTTCCTTACTTGTTTCAGGGTTAATTATTTGTTGAAGTCAGCATTCATAATAAGCGTCCTATTCCTTCAATTGTTTGCATTCTGATATAAGCGAGAGCGGGAGGATACGTAAGTGAGCAGTAGCTCACGGCTGATCTTGTTAAAGACCAGGCAAGGTTTTTCCAGTCTCTCTAGTTTCTGTGACTCTGTGCCCCTTCCAGACACAGCAGCTCCCTGTTCTTGGAGACAGGAGTGGATCCTGATGTGGTCTCCTGTGGTTTTAGCCCATCTGCATGTTCTGAAATGCTTTTCTGCTCACCACAGTTGTAAAGAGTTACTATAGCCTTCCTGTCAGCTTACATAATTCTCCTCTATCCTTTCTCATCTGTCTGGCACTAACAACCATGTCATGATCAAAGTCAGTGGGATCACATTTCACCCCCTTCTTGGCCTGTTTCCACTGCATGGTACCAGCTCGACTTGTCTTGACTCTACTCAACTCTGCTCGCTTTTGGTATCAGATACTTCGTTTTCCACTGCAGATATAGAACTCCCTCAATGTAGCTGACCATCATAGTGATGCTCATTCAGTTAGTCTCATCTCATCTAATCTCATCTCATCTCATCTCATCTCATCTCATCTCATCTCATCTCATCTCATTATCTGTAGCCGCTTTATCCTGTTCTACAGGGTCACAGGCAAGCCGGAGCTTATCCCAGCTGACTATGGCCGAGAGGCAGGGTATGCCCTGGACAAGTCGCCAGGTCATCACAGGGCTGACACATAGACACAGACAACCATTCACACTCACATTCACACCTACGCTCAATTTAGAGTCACCAGTTAACCTAACCTGCATGTCTTTGGACTGTGGGGGAAACCGGAGCACCCGGAGGAAACCCACGCGGACACGGGGAGAACATGCAGACTCTGCACAGAAAGGCCCTCACTGGCCACGGGGCTCGAACCCGGACCTTCTTGCTGTGAGGCGACAGCGCTAACCACTACACCACCGTGCCGCCCTATAACAACCCAAAGAAAGATAAAAATTCTTCATTATTGATTCAAATGTTTAGTAATGTTTATTAATGTTTATTTATTTAGTAATGTTTGTTAATGTTGAATGCTAACAAGAGCATTCAGTACGAGAGATCAGAGCATTGACTTGCATGATTGACAGAGTTTAATGACAATTAACAAACGTTGTTTGCAATTAACATGCTAAATCCATCCAACTGCTGCCTTGTACAATAAATGTAATCCGAGGCGCGACCCTGATGCTCTCTGCTGTTCATAACGTTGCAGCATGTTCCAAATGAAACCGTTTCAGTGTTTCCCCTAAGTCTACTGTTTTTTTTTTTTGTTTCTTTGTTTGGTTTTTTATCCCCCACTGGCCAAAAGGCCCGAAGGGGGATTATGTCATGGCGATTTCCGTCTGTCCATCCGTCCGTCCATCCGGGAAAGGGTACTCACCTTCTGAAATCAACTTCCCTCACAATTTTTATCCTCTGCTGACTAAAAAGCCTGAAGGGGGATTATGTCATGATGATGTCCATCTGTCTGTCCCATGAAGGGTACTCACCTTCTGAAATCAACTCCTCGCACAATCTTTGGAGGAACTTCACAAAACTTGATGGGATTCTTTGTTGTATGTCAGTAATAGACCTCTTGCAGTCACGTGACTGAATCCCGGCTGGAATGTAAACAGCCGCCATCTTGTCGGTCAACAACACAGCTGAATATTGTTGCACTCGTATACAAAATGGATCAATTTCAACCGACGGACTACACGGCTCATTTTTCTAATGAACAGATAACTAGATACATGTCTAAAATAAACGACCTACAGATTAGTGACCCTTATCGATTACCGGACGTAGTTTTCACGACCGTGTCAGTGGATATGGAACTGCCAGAGGTGGAATACCCAGATGTGTATAAACTTTCCCTCGCTGTTCAGTGGTGAAGCACTGCGTGCTTATAAATCTCTGGACAGTTATCTTTACAGAAATTCAGGATTTGTCAGCCCCCCTCAGATGTGGCATCTTGTAAACAAGAAAATAACAATCCTCATTGGACGGGTAAGTCACTTAAAGGATATGGGACATGAAACATAAAAGCACGCAATATCAGTTTCTTTCCATTAAAAATATGAATTAATTGCATCAACAAATACAAAATCATCTATTAAATTCAGCAAAATCGTTATATTCGTGATGATTATATGGCATTTCTGCTCGACTTCTGATATGCATTTTTTGCAACCGGAAGAGCCGCTGTCACGTGATCATACGTCACAGAAACTTTCGGGCACAGCACAAGCGGGTAGATGAATGGAGAAGTGGATGACAAGAAAATTGTTTTTATAGTCTTTAAAGTACATTGGACATCATGGTGTATTGTGCTGCTTATGGTTGCAATAATTCCAATGGGAAATGCCCTGGAGTAAGTTTTTTTGCATTCCCCAAGGACCCGAAGCTGAGGAAAGTGTGGGCTCACCTGCGCATGCGCAGTAGGCTTCGCGCATGCGCAGTAGGCTTGGTAGGACAACTTTACAGAACACCTGTTGAAAAAAACTTTGCACCTACTGTTTCCCACAAACTGTATTCGGACCATTTCACTGAGGATTCTTTCAACATTAATACTCAGGTACTGAGCGATATTAATTCATGAAACATGAAACAGGAAGCATAAGGATGAGAAAAAAAAACCCAGTTCAAATCGGGAAGCCACGCACACCTGCGCCAGGCTGCACAAATGCGAGCAGCTTCTTGACCCAAACCGCCTCTCTCTCATCCTTACACTTCATGCCTCATGCTCCATGAACCAACATCGCTATTTTTTTTAAAAAATCGGATCTGCGCGATTCAGCCGTGAAAAAGGCGGCATCTGCCGAAAGGCGCGCTGTTTGCATCCCTGCCAGGGGACAGGGCAGGAATATTTTTGTTGATATGAGTGATCCGGTGCGATTTCGCGACCCCCCTGTTGAAGACCTCTGCGCTAAGCGACTGAAAGCCGAGGTAAGGATTAGTATTATAATTTTGGGTGTATCAATTATTGATTATCATAATTCTGACTCGTTTCGCCATTTTGAATGTTTTCACCTCGGACTCTGGAAGCATTGTATCTCAATCAATCTCGAAAAATATCAGCAAAAAAAAAAAAAAACTAGCTTGCAACGGACTTTAGCTAGATCTATGATGAACTTTCAGTGTATGATACAAAAATAATACTTCTTTCAACAGATCATTAGCCTTTGAGCAGAATTGTTTTTAACTTACCAGGAAGTGTTATCGAGCCGACCGCTTTCAGTTTCATGAGGGCTGAATGAACTCTCACTCTCAGAATCATCTGACCCGTCAGAGTAAAGACAAGATCTATGTTCATGTGAATTTCCAGCTATCGGTTCGAATTGATAGGGTCTAACGTCACATCTCTGTGAAACATCGGGAATATCACTGTCGATGATGTCCATTTCGGTAACCTGTTTACATTAGATTCCCAAGCGCTGGCTCCTTGGAAAGTTTTTGTGACGTCACGGGTCACGTGACCACCTAGCTCATTAACGAATCCTTGTTTTACGCTGATGTATAGAAAAACTTGAATAATGTGATGATTTTCACATTTTTGACGCCCTGCAGTGATTTAGATGGCATTTCTTATGTCCTTTATACATAATTATGCCCAGGTAAAAATCCATGTCCCATATCCTTTAAGTATTGAGTACTAGTACTGATACCACATGGATATACTGGAATAAATACATGGCGAACCTGAGATGAAATGGTCACTGCACAGGCGCCAGTGATCGTTCTTTCCAGTCGGTACCCATGCCTTGTTGTTGTTGTTGTTTGGATCGGCCTGACTGATAGCAGCAATCCATTTTGCATGCCTGTCAGGGTCCCGTGGCAGCCTATGAAACTTTCTTCCCGATTTCTGACCTCTCCTGTTGTGGCATTTATATGCCATACAACTCTCCGGCTTTGTGGCACGGTAATATTTGCAGATTTGGGCGAAAAACAACGAAAGTCAGTGTCGGTAAATTGCGATGGTGGAAATATGGCGTTTGACCTACAAGATGGCGTCTGTTTACAATCTGGATCGGCTGTGACGTCACATGCAAGTGGACTATTCACATATTGCAGTTTCTTTCAATTCAGTTGCATTTTACCAGAGTTATGGCATAGTTGCCAGCGGGGGATATTGTGCTCTCGTGTATTATTATTTTTTTTTTGGGCTGGGTGCTGGAAAACCCAAAAAGGCAAATCAGGTCAATTTGAGCCAGGACCATACAGTGGGAAAGCTATCTGCTGTCTGATGTGAACAAAACTCTTGACCTGTATGTGCATGATTTTATGCATTGCACTGCTGCCACCTGATTGGCTGACTGAATAATTAAATGAATGATCAGGTGCGGCCAGCATTGTGGTGTAATGATTAGCACTGTTTCCTCACAGCAAGAAGGTCCTGGGTTCGAGACCAGTGGCCGGCGAGGGCCTTTCTGTGTGGAGTTTGCATGTTCTCCCCGTGTCCGCGTGGGTTTCCTCCGGGTGCTTCAGTTTCCCTCACAGTCCAAAGACATGCAGGTTAGGTTAACTGGTGACTCTAAATTGACCGTAGGTGTGAATGTGAGTGTGAATGGTTGTTTGTCTCTGTGTCAGCCCTGCGATGACCTGGCGACTTGTCCAGGGTGTACCCTGCCTCTCGCCCATAGTCTGCTGGGATAGGCTCCAGCTTGCCTGCGACCCTGTAGAACAGGATAAGTGGCTATAGATAATGGATGGATGGATGGATGGATGATCAGGTGCACAGGTGTCCTTATTAAAGTGCCCAGTGAGTGTATCTGCGTCTGAATATACAGACTTTCATACTATTAGTATACAAAAGGCATTATTTCAGGTGTCTGAATCCTCAGGAGGCATTTAATGGTACCTGGATGATCTACGACATCTGTAGTATGCAAACGTCCCACACTGTGCTATACTACGCTATCCCATAGTTCAGCTGGTGCCTCCGAATAACCGAAAAAGAAGAATTTCCCTGGGGAAAAACAGAAAAAAGATGGCTGTCCAAAGTGAAGCCAGTTGATGCAGTGGTGTAGAAATGTATGAGGAATTGTTTAAACATTTCTGCTGCTGTAGAAATCTGGTTTGTTTTTTTTTCTTAATTTGCAGCATATGTGGGTCTACATCATCTGTGAACACCCTGGTCAGATGGTCATCCGAATTGTGTCCTTACGACTCGCTCACATACTCGTAGAACGTACTAGATTTAGAAGAAGACAAGAAGCCATTTTATTTATCACATGTACACTCAAGTACAAACTTAAGCACAGTGACGTGTTTCCTCTGCATTTAACCCATCTGAAGCAGTGAACACACACATGCACACACAAGTGAGCAATGAGCACACACACACATACCCGGAGCAGTGGGCAGCTATGCTACAGCACCGGGGGAGCAGTCGGGGGTTAGGTGCCTCGCTCAAGGCCATTTCAGCCCAAGGCTTGTAGTACTTGAGTCTGACTCGTGCCCTGATTTTAAGGACTCGTGATTCGACTTGGACTTGAGCAATGATGACTCGGACTCGGACTCATGCATTAACTGCATTAAATTGGAGACGAGGACTTGGATTTTTTCTTTATTTTTTGTAACATGTTATAATAATTTGGCATAAGATATTTGTATCTACATTAATTTTGTACTAATTTCATGCAAGAGTATCACACCTGCGCGCCTTGGCGCGTGCATCAGATAGACTCTCGGGCGCGCTCCGGACAGTGCATGCGCCAAGCGGACTCTCGTGCGCACTGTAAACGACTCGCACCTGCACAGGATTACGGTGCAATCAGCACGCCTATATAAAAACTGTGAAAACACACTTACTTTGCGAAGTATTGAGTTGCGTTGCTGACACATTACCGAGCCTTATTTCCTTGTTTGGTTTCCTGATTCCTGATTTCCTTTTTTTCGTCTTTGATTCTGCCGAGTCTATGATAGCCTGTTTGTGTCTCGCTCGACCTGTTGCCTGTTTCACTGTTTTACGATTTTGCCTGCTGTTCTGGATTGTTTATCTGTCTTCACTTGTATTAATAAACAAACACTTAGGTCTGTCTCCCAACCATCTCTGACAGAATACTTCACACTCCCTGACAAAGAGAGTGCACATTCACCTGTTCATACATCATGTTCAGGAACAAACTAATGTTAACGGCGCTAAAACAGCCACCATCAAATGGTGCGGTTGGAGTGTTGGACTCGGATCAATAGTGGACTCGACTCAGATTTTTCTTTAATGACTTGGACTTGATTCGGACTTCAACAGTGGGGACTTGAGACTGGACTCGGACTCAAGGTTTAGTGACTCGGCTACCGCACTGCTTCAGTCCAACCTTCAAGCCAAGGCCACCCCATGTTCACCTAACCTGCATGTCTTTGGACTGTGGGGGAAACCGGAACACCCAGAGGAAACCATACATGTCAAACTTTGGTCAATCAAACCTGTATAACCAACCTCCAAAATCCGTATTTCCCTTATAAAATCCGTATAAGATGCAAATTAAAATAATTTACCTAAAATTTGAATGATAATTAACAATGATATATCCCAGTTACTTTTTATTCAATATTAAAAACAATAAACCTTCAGAATGAATACAAAGCCCCAATGTTTGAGAAAAACACAAAGTGTTATCAGCGTAGTTACGAAGGAAATACTTCGTTGTTTGGAGACAGGTTTCACCGAGCGGCTATTATGTACAAGACTTCATATTAGCCACAAAGTCAGGAAAATCTGTTCGTAAAATTGTTATAATGACCAAATACAATGAAAAGTATTTTTCCAGTCTCACCTGTGAAAGGTAATCCCATGTGATCTCGTTTGGACGGTAAACCTGTTGGTACAGTTAAACGCAGCACATGAATGAGGCATCTTTATTCTCGGCTACTGTCTAGACGCTATACCAGAGACGGATGAAGAATCTCCACTTTGCCACATCCAATATGGCGACGAGGATGACGTATGATTCTACGCAGAAGGCGGCGTCTATGTTTATATGTCTATGACTTCACGGTTGGCGGGATTCTCGCAATGCGGTGTGCGCATGATCAAAAGTGGAACGAAGTCTCGCTACCACAAGATAACACGCGATTTCATAAGACTCTTTACTGGCTGGCTGTGGTGTACAGTACGTTTGTAAATGTTATGCGCTCTTTTATCATCGTGGGAATTGATTATAGCTCTAAATAAATATTGAAGTTTTTTTAAAGAATCCGTATAACTTTATTTGTGCGCCCGTATACTACGTTTATTGAATCAAATCCGTATAAAATACGGACATTCCGTATAGGTTGACATGTATGGGAAACCCACACAGACATGGGGAGAACATGCAAACTCCACACAGAAAGGCCTTCATCAGCCACTGGGCTGGAACCCAGAACCTTCTTGCTGTGAGGTGACAGTGCTAACCACTACACCACCATTACAGCCAGATAGGAGGTACTTAACCATCATGAGTACATACTGAGTATTCAGATGCAGCCTTTGTCTTCAGATTATGTCATTTTACTTCGCTTCTTGTCTTGGGTTCTTTTAAAACAAATTTCTTGTCATGTTTGTGGGTTTTGTCTTTTTTTTTGTTAAATTGTTGGCAAGTTGTTGCAGCACGCATCCAACGCCACTTTAAACCGACAGCATTGCTGTATGAGTGCCTGTATTATGCACTCAGTGACAATGCTATTGTGCTGCTATGAGTCACTTTTTACTACTGATCTTGCTACTACACCTCTCCATCTGTCTTTCTACCCAAATTGCAAAAGAGTGCGCAGTCTATAGTGTTCCAGATGAGTGTGCACTGGTTTCTTCCATTTGCTATTGTTCTGTTGTCCTGTTTAGCATGCATTCTCCTGACTTTGTGTAGTCTGACGTACGGTACTGTGCTACTATATTGTGTGCCACTCCATGATCCTGCAGGAACAACATTTCTTTCCAGTGTGTTCAAGTTATATAGATGAACGACAACAAAACCCATTCGACTTAACAACACCTGTCACCAGTTAGTTATTGCTTTGCATATCGTGAGGAAAGACCCGAGACAATGGAAGACAAGATCGTTTCTGTTGTTTAAGAAGATTATTTTTTCCGGAAAAGTTTGTTTGTCATGAGAACTCGTTATTCCTCCTTGGCATCCACACCCACCTGAAACGTTTGATATTTCGAGTGATGCTTTTGAAGCTCGCTGCATGTTGCATTCCCCCTCGTCAGTCACTCCTCGTCCTTTGAACTGGTTCCCCTGAGCCTTTCGACTATTAGGAGTCCATGGCGTGAAGTTAGAGGAGTAGATTCAGCATGCTGTGTTGTACAGCTGCACAGAAGGATGAGGTTACAGGAACTGACCTCGGAGCAGCAAAGAGACGAGATGGAAGGAGTGACCATTTTGCATAGATGAATTTTTCCCTCCAACGCTCTGATTGAGGAAATTGATTTCTGCAGATCTCATGGAGGACCGTGGCTGCTTGTGCCAATTCTCAATCTGCATGAAATGAGTTGCGCGACCTTCTTTCCAAATGTGAACGGTGAAAAACTGAGCTGGCCATGCTTCCAGCTTGATAGTGAAACAGGAGACGCTGCTTTACTGCATATCTCTTTATTTTTTTGCCAAAGAAAATAGGAAAAGGTTTATTCCTTACATGTGTGCTTCATATTATATAATGTAGTAGTTACCTTTTCTTTATTTTTTATTTTTTTCATTCACTGAACTGAATTTAGCTGATCGAGGTGAAATATGATCAGAGACTAAATGAAGCCATGGTCATTGCTTCGATTAGCAGATTAGGTTGTAACATGAGGCGTTTAATGTTTCCTCTCTAAACATTGCTTGTTTTATTTTTGGAATATAAGAAGTTTTTTTTTTTTTTCAGAAGGACATTATTTACATCAGTTTCCCTGTGAGTTGTTCCATGTTGCATTATCGTGGGCTACACAGTACCACATTTCAGCTTTTGTCCCAAAACAGCTCTGAGGCAAGTTGTCTCTTATAATATTGCTTTATTTTCTGCAGTTCTTGAGAAGTATTTTTCTGTGAAATTTAATATCTTAAAGCCTTTCTTTTATTCTGAAACAAAAATAGTATATTTTAGTGCATTCCCAAAGTACATTAAGTCCATTTATACCACAGAGTTGTTGACGTCTCAGAAGTTGATATTGATATGCCTGTTCTTATACGTTATTGTTGCTGTAGCAACAGCTCATTCATAGTCACTGAAATGGCGGATGTGCCATATAATCTAAGACTAGGAATAAACAGTTTACAAATATTTGTTAATTAGCAAAGATATATAATGTTTTGAGGGGTGGCACAGTCGTGTAGCGGTTAGCGCTGTCACCTCACAGCAAGAAGGTCCGGGTTCGAGCCCTGTGGCCGGCGAGGGCCTTTCTGTGCGGAGTTTGCATGTTCTCCCCGTGTCCTCGTGGGTTTCCTCCGGGTGCTCCGGTTTCCCCCACAGTCCGAAGACATGCAGGTTAGGTTAACTGGTGACTCTAAATTGACCGTAGGTGTGAATGTGAGTGTGAATGGTTGTCTGTGTCTATGTGTCAGCCCTGTGATGACCTGGCGACTTGTCCAGGGTGTACCCCGGCTTTCGCCTGTAGTCAGCTGGGATAGGCTCCAGCTTGCCTGCGACCCTGTAGAACAGGATAAAGCGGCTAGAGATAATGAGATGAGATGAGAATGAGATATAATGTTTTGATATCGGGGCAGCCCTGTGATGACCTGGCGACTTGTCCAGGGTGTACCCCGCCTCTCACCCATAGTCAGCTGGGATAGGCTCCAGCTTGCCTGCGACCCTGTCGAACAGGATAAGCGGCTACAGGTAATGGATGGATGGATATCAGGGGCTCGACGTTAACTTTTTAATCCATCTGTCCAGTCGGGTTAAGCAGCAAGATTTTTCACTTGTCCTGACCATAACCTTTTTATTACCATGTATTTACTAGTTCAACAAAAGGAAAGTGATAAACAAAGTTTATCAAAAAGAGCTATAGTTATGATAACCATTATGCTTTAATGATTTATAATTTTTCAACAATACCGTTACAGTTAAAGTTTGAGTTAACAAAAAACTATCCAAAGCCCCATCTTGGTGCGTGTGTGTCAGATGCGCGAGGGAGGCAAATGTAAGTGCAGAAGTGTTTATTATAATACAGTGCGATCTATACGTAGAGTGCATGAAACACACACAAAAGCAAACAGTCCAAATCAGCAGGCAAGGTCATGAAGAAGAAAACAGGCAAAAGATTGATCGAGGTGCAAACAGAATGTCATAGGCAAAAGGATGACGAGAACTAGAACCAGGAACAGGAGTCGAGAAACTGGGAAAACCACAAACACGGGAAACAAGGCTCGGTAATGCGCACTGAACGTGGCGTAATACTTTGCATCGTCCTTGCATCAGTGCAGTCCTTAAATAGCCCAACACTTAGTTCATTAATTGAGAACAGGTGCGCCTTGTTCACGGCGCGCGTGCTGGAGCTCACTCAGCGTACGCGCAGCCCGAGGCGCGCCTTTTGGTGCACGCGCCACAGCACGCAGGACTGACAGTGTGTTGTTCTAACCCATTACCTGATCTCTAGTTTTAAGAGTTTGACTCACCCAAATTCAAAACTTCTGGAAGAAATAAAGTTACATCTTGATTAATCCAGTAAGACTTGAAGTAGAAATTAATTTAAAGAAATGAAACTGAAAGAAAACAAGTTGGACATGATAAGAATGACAGAATCGTGTTGTGAATGAAAACAAACTGTGAGTGAGTTTGGCACTGTCGTAAAATTCTGGCAAAATACTTTACGATGGGATTTGTGTTGGTTAATGTGTACCACAAAAAAAAAAAAATACAATGAATGTCCAAATGAAATGAAGATTCACCACGGATATTTATTTTATTGAGGTATTTGATTGTCATTTCTCCAATTTCGATGAATTCAAAGTCTAATAATCTATAATTAGATATTACAACATGGTTATTTTTACACACACACACACACACACACACACACACACACACACACACACACACACACACACACACCTGCTGTACTTGGCTTCCCTAGAATTTCCTAAACAACAACACGGCCAGATTGAGGTGACTGAACGAGTTTTGTTGGAACTTTATTGATATGACTCTTGAATAATTACTATATAAATGATGATTTTTAAACCAATATTCAACTCGTCCCATTGGACAGGCAGATGCAGATTTAACTCGTCCGGACCAAACATTTGGTTGTCCCGGACAATCGGACTATCATTAATGTCGAGCCCTGGATATGATGAAGCTTTCTATATGGAGACATTTGTTATGACAGGAGTCTCAGATGTCTGTGCTTTGTAACAGAAAACGGAAAGTTTTCTATCACAGGAAAATATTAATGACAGAGGACTTTACACTTTCTGGATAACATTTCCTTGGTAACACTGACATCAAGGGCGGCACGGTGGTGTAGTGGTTAGCGCTGTCGCCTCACAGCAAGAAGGTCCGGGTTCGAGCCCCATAGCCGGCGAGGGCCTTTCTGTGTGGAGTTTGCATGTTCTCCCCGTGTCCGCGTGGGTTTCCTCCGGGTGCTCCGGTTTCCCCCACAGTCCAAAGACATGCAGGTTAGGTTAACTGGTGACTCTAAATTGACCGTAGGTGTGAATGTGAGTGTGAATGGTTGTCTGTGTCTATGTGTCAGCCCTGTGATGACCTGGCGACTTGTCCAGGGTGTACCCCGCCTCTCGGCCATAGTCAGCTGGGATAGGCTCCAGCTTGCCTGCGATCCTGTAGAACAGGATAAAGCGGCTACAGATAATGAGATGAGATGAGACACTGACATCAAAATGAAGTTAAAAAGAGAGACTGATGAGGACATGGCTGTTTCTACTGTAGATGTTATAGTATAAGTGATAACAGGAACTAACTTGTTTTTTGGAAATTCTACAACATGAAATATAACCATAAATGATTAAAAGACCAAAGTGTCCATGAATAAATTAGAAAATTGCAGGATCAAGCTGTTATTGAATATAAGTGAGTGAATGAAGAATAAAATGTTTTGTGAGTGGATAAAAAGCTAATACAGATTATTCTATTCACATTCATTGGATATGAGCAAGCGCATGCTCTGCTTGGCTACTCTACTACTAGGCTATCAGCTCATATACCGTGAGTAAAGAAAAACAAAATGGTGGAGCATGTTGCTGAACCAACCGAGGACGAAATAAAAACTCGACTCGAAAACAAAACCCCAAAAATAAAAAAGCAACAAAATATGGAATAAAAGTATTTGATGGTAAGAATGTATTTTTGAAAATTTTTTTCAATAATTATTATTATTATTATAGCATTTTTCACAAATTGCTATTGTCATTTCACCGGTTTGTTTACATTCTAAGCGGAAATGTTTTTGTGGGACGTTTTGTATAAAGTTTCGATTTATCGGATTTGCTAAAAATAAAAATGCTCTGTTTCTCAAAATCCAATGAATGTGGATAGAATAAAACAGTTATTCCATTCAGTCTCACCGTACCTGGCTTATAGCCAACTCGGCGCTAGGCGTCTTGTCAGCTATCAGCTCATGTACGACTCGATTTTGTGGAATAACTGTTAAATATAATAAGAACCCAATATACTGTAAGGAGACAAATGTATCTGTTTGATCAAAAATGTTATATATTACTAGCCTATTTAAAGTTAAAATAATAGCTTACTAATAGGCATCTACTGTACTTATCTTAGGTTCATACTTAGAAATGCTAGTGAATTAAATAAAACGAGTATAATTTCTTTACACTTAAGGAACTTCATTAGTGTATTGGTAGTAAACTAGGACAAACTAGCAGTATTATTTTTGGAAGAAAATATTTCTCAGTATCTCAAATCTTCACCCTCCTTTAAAACGCTGTTAGAACATTTAAGCCACGTTAGTCAGTCAAGATCAGAACGGATTCCTCATGTAGCTGTTGGGGAGTGAAAAAATAGAAAGAGAGGGAAAAATAAGAAAAACTCGTCACGCTTGCTCCAAGGCCTGGGCATTACTTCTGTTCAGCCACCAGAGAACTGCTGACTTTGGTTTCTATTAATCATGCTTATGTTCTTTTTTTTTTTTGTACCCAGCATGTTTTTATTTATTTGCTTACTGGTCTTTGGCTGTGGTCGTTCCTCAGATGGAGGATTAGCCGAATTAGCTCAGGCTGAATTGAAAGCTCATTATTATGGATTTGAAGGCTTCTTTTGAACAATGCAAGTCTGCTATAGTGGCTACAGTCCAAAAACACCCTTCTGGGCCTGAATGTGTGCCTCCACCACACACAAACACGTGCGCGCGCGCGCGCACACACACACACACACACACACACAAACGTGCGCGCGCACATACACACGCTATAAAACCACACTGGGCCACATTAAAGCCACCACCATTAGCCACAAAGAATAACCGTGTACGGAGCTATGAACCTAAAATATCGCTCTGTCTATTATTAGTCTTTTGGCAGTCTGTTGCTAGGTGCAAAGCGGTCTTGACTCTGCATAAGTACTTACCAAAGTAATATCTATGTAATTAAGGAGAGTTACAGAAAGGAGACTTGCATGATTTCCCCTGTTCAGCCCATTTGATTTTGCATTTCATTGATTCGAATCTTTTGGTTTTGGTTTTCCAAATATTTTGGAAATGAGATTTGTAGTATGATGGTACAAGTTCTTATTTTAGCTTCAAAACCCACATGTGTATTGTAGATATTATTAGCTCAAAAATCTTTATTTATCGTCCGTCTGAATCTGTTAGTTTGTCTGTCATCTGCTGTCCGTTGGCAGAATTGAAGGTAGCATTTCATGCTTTCAATGAGGAGGCATCCAGGCTTGGGCTCCATATCAACTGGTCCAAGACCAAGCTCATGCATATAGGTGACGGTCCTGACCCACCACCAATCATCATTGGCACCGATCATGTTGAATTCGTTATTTGTTTACCTGGGATTGGAAGTCGCCAAAAACGGTGACCTCCTCACTGAGATCAATAGACGACGTGGACTGGCGGTGGATGTCAGGAGACCACTCTGGAGACTACATGACATCTCCTGATGCACCAAGCTATGGGTCTACAACGCTGCAGTTTTGTCTGTACTTGGCCACCCATGTTCTCGGCTTCGAGACCCGTGCTCTCAGGACTATTGAGGGTGTGTGTTAGTACAACCATGTCTCCAACAAGGAGCTCCGCCAGAGACCTAACCAACCAAATATCCTCCGCACTATCACACAACACTGTGTTCGTTGGCTTAGATACGTACACACAGGCGACCACCCCACAAGAGCCATTTATGATGTTTGAGTTGTCAGCGGTGGGATGGAGACGCTCTCGCAGCCGACCACACACCAATTGGAATGATATCATTCGTCAAAACCTCCAGCAGATCAGTTTGAGGCTGGAGGACATCCCGGGACACAGTCAAGACCGTGAGCGATGGTGGAGTTTGGTGGCACTGGTGAGCTCAACGCCATGCTGGCATGAGGTTTAGGAGGAGGAGGAGGAGTCATCCATGTAATGCATTCCTTCATATCAAAACGACAGACATGCATCGATTTCAAAATGACTGTAATTACATTTTATCAGGCTGAAATCAAAATCTGTCATTCAGCTTTGTTCATGTGGCATTATGCATGACAAATACAGTCTTTCATGACTTGATACTGGATATGAAACATGAGCTGGGCTGCAGAATCAACTATCAGAAATGGTGCAATATTTGGAACTAAGATGAATTAAGCTTTCTATTGAATGAAACATGCTTTTACAGCAGATCCCACACGGAAGTCCTCTTTGCTTCTGCTGTTATTAAATTGCCTTGGTTTAAAGCAGCTCTTTGCCTTTGGCTATAGAAAAGAGTTCCACCTTCATTATAGCATAATTGTTCCAGGTAGCATAAACAAATAAAAATGTGAGGCTCTTTTTTCTTTTGTTCCGTGTTATTTTGTGCCATCTAAACCTTCTGTCACCTCCGCATGATTGTGTACACATTGTGAACCCCAGAGCGACTCGTGTGGTTTTGATTGATAGAGACTATAAATGTAAAAACAAGCATTTTGCAGATGTTAAAGTCAAATAGTCTGACACAACACTGTGTGTGTCGTAGAAATCATTCCATTTGCGAGTTACACAGCCTAAGTTTCATAAATGTAAAGACCTCAAGGTTCCCTGAACTTTTTTTTGATTAACACTGAGTGGAAATGTATGCAAAAACAAGCCCACCAAGGAAAAAAGATAACATTAGAATAATAAAAGTGTGATCATCTAATTGCAAATCAAAAGAGAAGTGAGCGTTATTAGTCGTCTCTCTTGCACTTCCATCTCCTTGGATGATTGTTAGAAAAACTGCAGTAACGATAAAGAATGCATTCTACCTCTGCAAACGTCAACCATTCTGCCTCAACCGTAATTAATGTGTTACCTCAGCTTGGAAATAATCACTGAATGATGATAGCATTGCCAGTAAAGCTAATCCTGAGGCTAAATTTTGTGCTACTTGTGTGGTACACCAATTATACAGAGCAGCCATTATAGAGGCTGTAGTAGTCAGGTAAACAGCGGCCATCTTGTTTCTTAAACAAGAAGCTATTAAAAATGCTACTGGTGTTAGAGTTTGTTTGAGTTTTATATGTTTCCAGATTCATATTTTATCTGAATGTTAGCATTTCGTTAGTCAGGTTTCATTAGGGGCGGCATGGTGGTGTAGTGGTTAGCGCTGTCGCCTCACAGCAAGAAGGTCCGGGTTCGAGCCCCGTGGCCAGCGAGGGCCTTTCTGTGTGGAGTTTGCATGTTGTCCCCGTGTCTGCGTGGGTTTCCTCCGGGTGCTCTGGTTTCCCCCACAGTCCAAAGACATGCAGGTTAGGTTAACTGGTGACTCTAAACCCATGTTTACATTAGACCGTATCAGCGGATCATCAGATTAACGTTTTTAAAACGATTAGTGTGCACACAGCAACACCAATACACGATTTGCGTGCACACAGCAACGCCAATACACGGATATGCTCGGCTCCGCAGGCATCCTGCGCTCCAAATCACTCCGCCCTGAACAGCGAGTGCCCTCTGGAGGGTGCGCACTCCGGCCTTGCACAGCTCACAGAGCACGCGAGTGAAGTGAACAAGCAGTGATTCGGGACTGAGCCGCTGTGTGTGTGATCCCAGCGCACATCACTTACCACTTGCAAGTGGAAGGATGGCAAGCCTAAAGACAATCATAACTACACAATGGGAAGTATTTGCATGAGTATTTGCAGTATTTTCATACTTTTATACTCTTTAATGAAAGGTGATACAAGGCGGAAGTCCGCGCCGTTTTTCAGCAGTTGCGTCACATGACCAACGCCAGCGAATCAGGAAGGTGGATGTCACAGTGACGTTGTCCAATGAGATGCCAGCTAGAGCTCAGCACAGCGTATCCGCGTATTCTGAATGTTTACACAGCACCGGAGCTGACACGATCTGGATTGAATACGTGGACGCTGGCGGATTCCCGTTTCCCGGTGTTTCCAGGCGGTTTAATGTAAACGGACAGTGCATCCGCGAAGAAAACGAGACAGATACGGTCTAATGTAAACGTAGCCTTCATTGACCGTAGGTGTGAGTGTGAATGGTTGTCTGTGTCGATGTGTCAGCCCTGTGATGACCTGGCGACTTGTCCAGGGTGTACCCTGCCTTTCGCCCATAGTCAGCTGGGATAGGCTCCAGCTTGCCAGCAACTCTGTAGAACAGGATAAAGCGGCTAGAGATAATGAGATGAGGTTTCATTAGTTTACTTTTTGTTTCTAGTGCAGTTGCTAAATAGCTTATAGGCTAATAGCTTGAATTAGCATGGAGCACTAGCAATACTGGTCAGAGCTTTTCTCCCGTTATTGTTTATCTCCATTTTTTAGGTCAAAATTGTATAAAAAAATCACTATGGAGTGTGAAAAGGTTCCAACCTTTTGTATTTTGTCCATTTTTGAAAGCTGGGCAAGTGTAACTCCAGCTTGAAGCACATCAGGGAAAATGGCTGCCGCTGTGGTGTAGGCTCTTCATATATTCCCTCTTATTTTTCTCCATTCTCCCCCAGAGGACAAAATGTAGCACCACTGCCTTGTGGAAAGTAGCCTCATCTCTCAGCTGTATGGATTGCTTGGTTTTTACAAGGTACACGAGCTGTGCCAGCGGCCTGTCCTAAGTGAAGAAAGCAGCGAAAAAGCTTCCCTGCGAGCGAGCGAGCGCATCCTCTGCCTCTTTTCCATTATCACTCAGAGACACGGCAGTTTTTGTGCTGACTGGTAAAGATGGCTTTGGCCAAGACTCATCAACAAATGCCTGATAAGGAATAAATGAACTGGCAGAATTATCTGTAATGAGTCAGCGCAGTAGCTCTCATTAGCAGGTCGACGAGCGAACCCAATGCAAATCGCGTATCAATCAAAGGCAAGCTTTTAGACAAAGGGCGTTGGGTGAGATTACAGATTCTGTTTCTGCCATGAATCCTGTCATCATTTATTTTTCCTGTTCCTGCCTGAAGACGGTGACACAGAATGTTTCACTTCCCCAAATGTGGTGAATTTTGATATTTGTATTGGAGTTTTGCATCCATCCAAAGAGCTCAGCGATATAGTAAATGTAGTATCTTGCAGTGATGTTTGAGACAAAATGGGACAAAAGGAACGCCCTTATTATCTTCTTTGACTCATATTAATCCTTTAACATCTTTATCAGATACTTATGCTGTTAAACTGACTTCATTTTTCCCATCGAGTAATGCTGATAATATAGGTTGAAGTGATATTGTTGTAATTTGTTGGCACAAAGCAACACGAAAAGGGTTTTTCTTTGCTTTTGTGATAGACTCGGCACAAATATACAATAGCTGGATCAATAGACTCTCCCTGATGGTGGCTTAACCAGCTGCAGCAGGCTGAGATTGGTCTTGTTATCAGATGTTCAGAGCCAAACACAGATGCTTAGAAAGCAAAGCATGCCTGTGATACATGTGTAGCATTTAATTCCAGCCGAACACATCCCCTTGTGATGAGGAGGTAAATACACAGCATGATTCAATTAGCTTTTACTAACACAAGGTTTATACATTGAAAACTTTTCTCTTCGATACACAGTAAGGTCGTCACTTGTGTGTCTTTTTGGGAAATCGAGTTGGTAGGTTTTGCCCAATCCTGTTTACAGACAGGCTCAAAAACCTCCTTGGTGGAGGTAATAATGGAGCCGGTCAGTGTTATAAAAGTATTGGCACCTGTGTGTTGTGTAGGGCTGCAACAAAAGATTATTTTGATAGTCGAATAATCTGTCGACTACTGAAACAAATAATCAGTTATTCGGATTGTGTATCACCCAATAACCAAATAACTCTTTGTGGCAGTGGGGGCGTGGTCAAGCGTCGGTCTGTGACCGGAGGGCGGAGTCAGGGAAGGTAAGTGGCAGAATCACTACACCTGATGGGAATTAACCTGTGTTTGTGTGTCTTCCCAGCAACCACGCCCTATATAAGGAGAGAGAGAGCAGAGGAAGAGAGCTCTCCCGAACCAGATGACTTATGTGTGTGTGTATGCATGTGGCTGGGAGAGTGTATGTTTGTCACTGAAAAGTGCAGAAATAAAGAGTTTTGGAAACTCAGTTCTGGCCTGCCGTACCTCTGTGCTCCACCCACCCGTTCAAAGTTCTACAGTGGTGCTGAAACCTGGAACCCGAGCACAGAGGAGAACAGCCCCATGGAGTCCTCCCCCTTCGCAGACCTGATCCACGCCCTCACCACGGCCCAACAGAGCCAGCACCAGGCGCTGCTCGCCCTCCAAAAGGAGCAAGAACAACGGTTCGAGGCCCTGGTGCTGGCGCAACAGGAAGATCGTCAGGCGTTCCGGCACCTCCTCGCATCGGCAGGGTCCCCCATCTCCACCGCTGCGGGCCCACTCCACCTCACCCTAACAAAGATGGGCCCGCACGACGACCCAGAGGCCTTCCTCATGCTCTTTGAACAAGCAGCAGAGGCCTCGGGGTGGCCGGTGGAACAGAGCGCCTCCTCCCCCTGATAACGGGCGAGGCGCATCTGGCCGCGCTACAGCTCCCCGCCGACAGCTGGCTGGTCTACGCGGACCTGCGCCGGGCCATCCTCCAGCGTGTGGGGCGCACCCCCGAACAACATCTTCAGCTCTTCCGCACTCTGTGCCTAGAGGAGGTCGGCTGCCCGTTCGCGTTTGGCCAGCAACATCGGGATGCCTGCAGGCGGTGGCTGAGGGCTGACAACCGCGACGCCGAAGGAGTCGTCGACCTGGTGGCACTGGAGCAGTTCATCGTGCAACTTCCCAAAGGAATGGCAGAGTGGGTCCAGTGTCATTGCCCGGCGTCGCTGGATCAGGCCATCGAGTTGGCGGAGGATCATTTGGCGGCTGTTCCCGCGGCAGGATCACAGATCCCCTCTTCGCTTCTCTCCTCTCGCTCTCTCTCCCCATCCCCTTCTGTGTCTCGTCCTTGCCCCGTTCCCCCACCACGAAGGCGGGGTCCGGCTCCCTCACAGCTGGTCCGCCGAACCCACGTTGTCCTCCCGTTTCCCGCTTCCGTGTCTGTCTCCCCCCCCCTCAGGTGAGTGAGCCCCAGAGTACTGGTGCAGAAAGAAAGCCCGGGCCGGTTTGCTGGCGCTGTGGGGAGCCGGGGCACCTCCAGCATCAATGCTCGGCAAAGGAGGTGGGCGCGGTGGTCCGGATTCCCAACGCGCCAGGAGCCGCCCTCGATCGGGCCGGAGCGTATTGCATACCGGTGAGAATCCAAGGGGATACATATCAGGCATTGGTGAACTCTGGCTGTAATCAGACCTCAATTCACCAAAGCCTGATGCAAAACGAGGCATTGGGGGGAGCACAGGGGGTGAAGGTGTTGTGTGTGCACAGGGATGTTCACAGCTACCCTTTAGTGTCGGTCCACATTTTTTTCAGAGGGGAAAAATTTAGTGTAAAGGCGGCGGTTAATCCTCGCCTCACCCACTCGATAATTTTGGGGACTGATTGACCGGGATTCGGGGAGTTAATGAGTCATTTAGTAAAGAGTGGGTCCTGCCATAGTTCAGCAGGGGGAGGTCCCGGTGTCGCATTGGCGGGAGCAGCTGTCACAGAGCCGTCTACGTCATCTCCGCGTCAGAGTGAGGAGCTGCCGGCTCCTCCTCCCTCTCTCGGGGAATCTATCGCGGATTTTCCGTTAGAGCAGTCGCGAGACGAGACTCTGTGGCATGCGTTTGACCAAGTGAGAGTAATCGATGGTCAAACACTCCAGCCAAACGCCACCCCGTCCTTCCCCTATTTTTCTTATGAAAGACAGGTTATACCGAGTGACGCAGGACACTCAGACTAAAGAACAAATCAAGCAGCTCTTGATTCCAAAAAGCCGCCGGGAATTGGTATTCCAGGCGGCTCACTTTAATCCCATGGCTGGACACTTAGGGCGGGATAAAACACTAGCCCGAATAATGGCCCGGTTCTATTGGCCAGGGATTTGCAGCGATGTCCGTAGGTGGTGTACAGCGTGCCGCAAATGCCAGTTAGTAAATTCAGCGGCCATTCCAGAAGCGCCTTTGCGCCCTCTCCCATTAATCGAGACCCCGTTCGAAAGGATTGGGATGGATCTTGTCAGGCCATTAGATCGGTCAACACGAGGGTACCGCTTTATACTAGTTCTAGTGGACTATGCAACATGATACCCAGAAGCAGTGCCTCTTCACAATATCTCAGCACACAGTATTGCGGAAGTGCTCTTCCGTGTCATCTCCCGAGTTGGAATCCCCAAAGAGATTCTGACTGATCAAGGCAGCTCGTTTATGTCACGAACACTGAGCGAACTTTATGGGTTATTGGGTATTAAGCCGATCCTCACCAGCGTTTATCACCCACAAATGGACGGTTTAGTCGAACGATTCAGTTGCACCCTCAAAAATATAATTAAGAAATTCGTAAGCGAGGATGCACGTAATTGGGATAAATGGCTTGAACCCTTGTTGTTTGCAGTGCAAGAGGTCCCACAAGCCTCCACAGGGTTCTCCCCGTTCGAATTGTTATATGGGCGTAAGCTGCATGGCATTTTAGACGTGCTGCAAGAAAATTGGGAGGAGGGACCTTCACCAAGTAAAAATGAAATTCAATACGTTATTGACCTGCACGCAAAACTTCACACACCTAACCCAGGAGAATTTGCGGCAGGCCCAAGAACGGCAAGCTCACCTGTACAACAGGGGTACGCGCCTTAGGGAGTTCGCACCGGGAGATAAAGTACTCGTACTGTTGCCCACATCGAGCGCCAAATTGGTCGCCAAGTGGCAAGGACCCTTTGAGGTCACACGGCGAGTTGGGGACGTCGACTATGAGGTGAGGCGAACAGACAGGGGTGGGGCGCTACAGATTTACCACCTCAATCTGCTCAAACTCTGGAACGAGGAGGTCCCCGTGGCGTTGGTGTCGGTGGTTCCGGAGAAGGCGGAGCTGGGGCCAGAGGTTCAAAAGGGAGCATTGGCATCGCGTGCCTCTCCGGTCCCCTGTGGAGACCACCTCTCCCCAACACAACTCGCAGAGGTTGCCCAGTTACAGACCGAATTTTCAGACGTGTTCTCGCCCCTGCCCGGCCGCACCGACCTCATAGAGCACCACATTGAGACGCCTCCGGGGGTGGTAGTGCGTAGCCGCCCTTACAGGCTACCCGAACACAAGAAAAAAAGTGGTTTGGGAAGAACTCGAGGCCATGCTCGAAATGGGCATCTTCGAGGAGTCCCACAGCGACTGGAGCAGCCCGGTGGTCTTGTTACCCAAGGCTGACGGGTCGGTCCGGTTCTGTGTAGACTATAGAAAAGTCACCGTGGTGTCTAAATTCGACACGTACCCAATGCCTCATATTGATGAGTTGCTCGATTGACTAGGCACGGCTCGCTTTTACTCGACACTGGATTTAACAAAGGGTTATTGGCAGATCCCCTTGACTCCATTATCCCGAGAAAAAACAGCCTTTTCCAAACCGTTCGGCTTACACCAGTTTGTCACACTTCCTTTTGGGCTGTTTGGAGCGCCCGCTACGTTTCAGCGGCTGATGGATAGGGTCCTCCGCCCCCACGCCACCTATGCGGCGGCGTACCTTGACGACATCATTATTTATAGTAATGACTGGCCGCGGCACCTACAACATCTGAGGGCTGTCCTTAGGTCGCTGAGGTGGGCGGGTCTCACTGCCAACCCGAAGAAGTGTGCGATTGGGTGGGTGGAAGTACGGTATCTGGGCTTCCACTTGGGCAATGGACAGGTGCGTCCCCAAATTAACAAGACGGCAGCGATTGCGGCCTGCCTGAGGCCCAAGACCAAAAAGGGGGTGAGACAGTTCCTGGGGCTGGCTGGCTATTATCGTAGGTTTATACCTAATTATTCGGACGTCACCAGCCCGCTGACTGATCTCACTAAAAAGGGGGCACCAGATCCGGTTCAGTGGACGGAGCAATGCCAGCGGGCTTTTTCTGAGGTAAAGGCTGCACTGTGTGGGGGGGCCACTGTTACACTCCCCTGACTTTTCTCTCCCTTTTATATTGCAGACAGACACGTCGGACAGAGGGCTGGGGGCTGTTTTGTCCCAGGAGGTGGAGGGGGAGGCTCGCCCAGTGCTATACATAAGTCGGAAGCTGTCAGTGCGTGAGGGGCGCTACAGCACCATAGAGAAGGAGTGCCTGGCCATCAAGTGGGCGGTCCTCACCCTCCATTACTACCTGCTGGGATGCCCTTTCACCCTCTGTTCGGACCACACGCCCCTCCAGTGGCTCCACCGCATGAAGGATGCCAACGCGCGGATCACCCGTTGGTATCTGGCACTCCAACCCTTTAGCTTCAAGGTGGTCCACAGGCCGGGGGCGCAGATGGTCGTGGCGGACTTCCTCTCCCGTCGGGGGGAGTCGGCTGCGGGCCGGACGGCTGCCCGGCCTGAGTCGGGCGGTGGGGGTATGTGGCAGTGGGGGCGTGGTCAAGCGTCGGTCTGTGACCGGAGGGCGGAGTCAGGGAAGGTAAGTAGCAGAATCACTACACCTGATGGGAATTAACCTGTCTTTGTACCTGTGTTTGTGTGTCTTCCCAGCAACCATGCCCTATATAAGGAGAGAGAGAGCAGAGGAAGAGAGCTCTCCCGAACCAGATGACTTATGTGTGTGTGTATGCGTGTGGCTGGGAGAGTGTATGTTTGTCACTGAAAAGTGCAGAAATAAAGAGTTTTGGAAACTCAGTTCTGGCCTGCTGTACCTCTGTGCTCCACCCACCCGTTCAAAGTTCTACACTCTTATTTAGCTATCAACTTTTAAATTTAGCTTGAGGTTGTTTTATGCACGTATTAACGATAACAGTAAACATGAATACCATCCATCCATCCATTATCCGTAACCATTTATCCTGTGCAGGGTCACGGGCAAGCTGGAGCCTGTCCCAGCTGACTATGGGCGAGAGGCGGGGTACACCCTGGACAAGTCGCGAGGTCATCGCAGGGCTGACACTTAAGGCCAATTTATGCTGACAACGCAGTCCTCGCAGATGGCGTCGCAGATGGCGTCTGCGTAGCCCCCCCCCTTCGCAGACGCTCTGCGCGCACCTCCCAAAAATTGTGACCAGCGCAGAAGCCTCGCAGACAGCGTCGCAGACAAGCGGGCTCTGATTGGTCCACTCTACATCCGCTGTACACGCACTTCCGCTTCCCTACTTTCCCGGTTTGGTTTGTTTTCACTACCGCCATTTTTAAAAACACGAGCGAAGATGGAGCAGCACGAAGAGTGGTTGATCGAGGAAATGAGGAAGTACATACATCTATACGACTCCAGTTCTAGTCATTATAAGTAACCGGAGGATAAACACTCCACTAACCACACCCACCAACTACTCCTAGCGATTTCGCGACTTCGCGCCCCCTTGCATTGTGGCGCAACATCGGAATAACATCGCACACACCTATTACTCCCCGCTCAACGATAAATTACAACTGTCTGCGAAAAGCTATCTGCGAAAGCCTTGTCGCAAGAGCATGCAGAGGCCCTTAGAGGCAAACAACCATTCACACTCACATTCACACCTACGGTCAATTTAGAGCCTCCAATTAGCCTAACCTTCATGTCTTTGGACTGTGGGGGGGAAACCGGAGCACCCGGAGGAAACCCACGCGGACACGGGGAGAACATGCAAACTCCACACAGAAAGGCCTCCGTCCGTTGGCCACTGGGCTCGAACCCAGGACCTTGCTGTGAGGCGACAGTGCTAACCACTACACCGCCGTGCCGTCCTAAGCATGAATACTAAATTCAAAAATTCAATCTTTGAATAAACTTTCCTGCTGATACAAAAGATAAATAAAAATTCCAATACCCATTTTTCCTGTTACAATTTAAAACCAAGGATGAACAAAGTAGCAGCAGTAAAATAAGAAAACTAAACCAGTTTTCCCTTAATCAAGTAAATCAAACAATCCATCTAATGTTACACAGTGAGGATAGAAACCTGCATTCTGTGCTTTGTGCATTCTGCTGTCTCCACTCTGTTGCGACTAAATTAGGCTACAATCACAGTTCTGTATTCAAATAGAGGAAAGTCAGCATCCCCACATGCTCTTGTGAGAGGCTCGCTGTCTTCTGAGAGCAGATAAAAATACTCCTGTCAAATTTCCCATACCACCAAGCACCCCTATTTCCTTGTAGTGGTCCAGCCACCTGGTTTCTCACCAGAAACAGAAAGTATCCGTGGAATTGAATGGCGGGGAGTGAAACTGGATATGGAGTTGTTTTACGAAGTTTTAACCAATAACTGAAAATATTTTAATAGCCAATGTCAGGGTTTGCATTTCTTGATACTGGATAATGTTCATACAGATGAGAGGTGAACATAACAAAGCTTAAGGATGGAATATTTCGGTTTACACACAAAGTAAAATGCCGGTAGGTTTTTCCCTGCACTTCTAAAACAATTTAATTTATTAAAATGTAGTTAATCTACAGTGGTGCTTGAAAGTTTGTGAACCCTTTAGAATTTTCTATATTTCTGCATAAATATGACCTAAAACATCATCAGATTTTCACACAAGTCCTAAAAGTAGATAAAGAGAATCCAGTTAAACAAATGAGACAAAAATTATACTTTCTCATTTATTTATTGAGGAAAATGATCCAATATTACATATCTGTGAGTGGCAAAAGTATGTGAACCTCTAGGATTAGCAGTTAATTTGAAGGTGAAATTAGAGTCAGGTGTTTTCAATCAATGGGATGACAATCAGGTGTGAGTGGACACCCTGTTTTATTTAAAGAACAGGGATCTATCAAAGTCTGATCTTCACAACACATGTTTGTGGAAGTGCATCATGGCACGAACAACGGAGATTTCTGGGGACCTCAGAAAAAGCGTTGTTGATGCTCATCAGGCTGGAAAAGGTTACAAAACCATCTCTAAAGAGTTTGGACTCCACCAATCCACAGTCAGACAGATTGTGTAGAAATGGAGGAAATTCAAGACCATTGTTACCCTCCCCAGGAGTGGTCGACCAACAAAGATCACTCCAAGAGCAAGGCGTGTAATAGTTGGCGAGGTCACAAAAGACCCCAGGGTAACTTCTAAGCAACTGAAGGCCTCTCTCACATTGGTTAATGTTCATGAGTCCACCATCAGGAGAACACTGAACAACAATGGTGTGCATGGCAGGGTTGTAAGGAGAAAGCCACTGCTCTCCAAAAAGAACATTGCTGCTCATCTGCAGTTTGCTAAAGATCACGTGGACAATCCAGAAGGCTATTGGAAAAATGTTTTGTGGACAGATGAGACCAAAATAGAACTTTTTGGTTTAAATGAGAAACTATTGAACATCATGGACGATGCCATTCACCCTCTGCACACCATCATCAGCAACCAGAGGAGTCTGTTCAGTGACAGAATGCTCCTTCCCAAGTGCAGAATTAACAGACTCAAAAACTCCTTTGTCCCTCACGCCATCAGACTGTACAACTCTTCTCTGGGGGGGAGGAGGGGTAACAGGAGGACAGAGGACGGGAAGGAGCAGTAGCCTAGCCTGACAAAAAGCAATACTGGACAATGTGCAATATAATGTGCAATATAAAGTGCAATGTCTCTCGTGCTGCCCCCCCCCTTCTTTTTTCCTTCCTCCTCCCCCCTTCCTCTCGTCCCCATATCTTATTCTTTTTATATTTGTATATGTAAATACTTAATTTATTTTAATTTATCTAGAAGTTTTCCTCTATTTCTTTTCTCAGTTTATCTGTAATGATGCTGCTGGAATCTTAATTTCCCTGAGGGAACCCTCCCAAAGGGATCAATAAAGTTTTATCTAATCTAATCTAAGTTATGTTTGGAGAAAGGAAAACTCTGCATTCCAGCATAAGAACCTTATCCCATCTATGAAACATGGTGGTGGTAGTATCATGGTTTGGGCCTGTTTTGCTGCATCTGGGCCAGGACGGCTTGCCATCATTGATGGAACAATGAATTCTGAATTATACCAGCGAATTGTAAAGGAAAATGTCAGGACATCTGTCAGTGAACTGAATCTCAAGAGAAGGTGGGTCATGCAGCAAGACAATGACCCTAAGCACACAAGTCGTTCTACCAAAGAATGGTTAAAGAAGAATAAAGTTAATGTTTTGGAATGGCCAAGTCAAAGTCCTGACCTTAATCCAATCAAAATATTGTGGAAGGACCTGAAGCGAGCAGTTCATGTGAGGAAACCCACCAACATCCCAGAGTTGAAACTGTTCTGTATGGAGGAACGGGCTAAAATTCCTCCAAGCCGGTGTGCAGGACTGATCAACAGTTACCGGAAACGTTTAGTTGCAGTTATTGCTGCACAAGGGGGTCACACCACATACTGAAAGCAAAGGTTCACATACTTTTGCCACTCACAGATATGTAATATTGGATCATTTTCCTCAATACTAAATAAATGACCAAGTGTAATATTTTTGTCTCATTTGTTTAACTGGGTTTGCTTTATCTACTTTTAGGACTTGTGTGAAAATCTGATGATGTTTTCGGTCATATTTATGCAGAAATATAGAAAATTCTAAAGGGTTCACAAACTTTCACACACCACTGTATAGCAAATGATGATAAATCACACAATGAACAGTGAAACAGTACAGGAAGAGTAGCAGCAGTTCAGCTCGTAATTGTTTGTCGGCAAACAACTTACTGTGCGTCACAGCTCCGTCCGTGACACTCCATTTAAGAAATCTACATTAAAGCCATATTTTTGTTTTGATTCTAGAATCCTATGTAGATATGGAAATGCACATTGAAATGCGCTCTAAATAAATGTCTCCCCTCTATCTGTCCTGCGTCACAATAAATGGAGATGTTAGTTATTCTGGCTGTCACTTTTTTTCCCCAAAAGTCAAGTTTTGACGAGAATAAATAAGCCCATAAATCATTCACTTTGGCCACACACATAAACAGGAGGTGTCAGTATAATTATTTGCAATTTAGTGAGAAAATATCAAATTCTCCTGACATCTGCAAACTTGTGCAGTCAGCAGCAACACTATCTCCAGCCATAAACGTCGCCATGACATTACAACAACAATGCAATGTTTAAAATTGTAAATGGTATTTAGACTGTGAACAGGTTCGTTGTGAAGAATAGGGTGTTACTTACGTCTCAGTTAGAGCTCATTAAATGAAGGCTTTTAACATTACCTAACTAGATCGCTAACTAACTTACCGAGATGGACCTTCTTCATCCAGTGAGCCGACGTGCTTCCTCTTCACATGCTCTAACATCGAGGATGTGTTTCTATGCTAGCTCAGGGTCAGCTTTACAAATTGTGCAATTCACAACCTTGTTTCAGAGTTCAGTGTGAAATGCTCCCACACTTTAGAGGGTTTTGAAGCTGCCATCATGCTTTTGTTAACTTCTTTCCAGTAGTTGGTAATGTCAAAGCATTCCGAGTTAGTGTGAAAATGATGTGCACGTGATGATGTCACCAACTAATCGACTATTAAATGAGTTGGCGGCAGCTAATTTGGTTGTCGACTTTAGTCAACTGAGTCGATTAATCTTTGCATCCTTAGTGTTGTATTGTAATGCCCAGTCCCTTGACATAATGTCCTAACTTTGAGCGAGAGAGAGAGAGAATGGGAAACGTGATGGTGCTCTTCTGATCTGAGAACAAAGAGAGCTCCTGAACCTCATATTTGAATGGACTATCACAGAATGGATTTTTGCCCGTGTCAGCCTGGTCCTGTCAGGCGAGCCGAGTGTAAACACGAATAGACGACACGGAGAAAGATCAGACGAATGCACAGTTTGAGGTGAAGCTTGGCAGTGAGCCGAAATGCTTTGTGTACTGAATCACACACACTGTGCTGTTTGCCTATAAATAATATTATAATTTGTATTGGTTTATTATTCTACACTCACTGGCCACTTTATTAGGAACTCCCATCCACCTGCTGTTTGATGCAGTTCTCTAATCAGCCGATCCCTCGACAGCAGCACAATGCATCAAATCATGCAGATACAAATCAAGAGCTTCAGTTAATGTTCACTTCAAACACAAGAATGGGGAAAAATTGTGATCTCAAAGTGTGACTTTCACTGTGGCATGGGTGTTGGTTTGAGCCACATGGACTGGTTTGAGTATTTCAGAAACTGCCAGAGGTGGAAAGAGTACTAAAATATTATACTCAAGTACAAGTACTGTTACTCTGATGAAATTTTACTTAAGTACAAATAAAGTTACCAGACAAAAAATCTACTCAAGTAAAAGTAAAAAGTAGATCATTTAAAATGTACTTTGAGTAAAAGTAAAACGTTACTTTTAACAATGGGTGTTTTCTGCCTCCATTGTGTTGTGCAAAAATGAAAAAGAAGAGGAAACAAGGATATATGTACATCTCAACCCAGATGTTTTATTTAAAGGAAGTGTATCAAATTGAATGCTTAGGATAATGCTGCATTAAAACTGAGACAAACAAAAAAGGTCAATGCACACAGTCATGTCGTTTACATCGCCCTGACCACACACAAAGCATTGTACACGAAATATGAGAGTGAAATGTTGCACCAAAATCTCGTAGCTTGCCTGTGTGCACTGTGTGTTATTGAACAATTCAATTCAAACATTATTTGTTTTGCTTAGTATTCCTTTCTGGCCTATTGGATGTAGAATGGTAGGAGGACTGATCACATCAGGTTGGCGAGCTAACTTGCTTGCATGATTAGCCAACCGAATAACAGACTAGTTACCGTTATGTTACAGTACCAACAGGTTGCTACTTCAACATTAGCAATGCCATCCACTATTTTTGGAATATAACCAGCCTATTGTCGGTTTTACTATGGAAAGGAAACATTATGATGATGCCAATGACAATACTTACCTCAACATGCTTGCGCAGATTAGACGTCGAATTTTTGTATGCTGCAATGGTTGTCTTCTTGGGCACACATAATCTGCATTGCATAATGAAACCCTTTTCTCTACGAAGCTGAAGTGATCACGTATGTAGGGCCAGGGGTGCACTTCATTACTGGAAGAAATTGCGTTTTCTGCAGGGTCGTCCACCACAGGTTCCTCGGTCTCCTTCATGTCCGCAGGGGCGCTTTATCAACACCCGTGGCCCAGGGGCTAGGCCCCTCATAGGCTACCTGTCAACCCTACCCTTACCGTTGGCCAGGAAAACACTCTTATTTTATTTGCAATACGTGTCAAGCATTTACAGTGTAAGCGCGTAATTAGCCTAGAAGCCTACGATAGGTTACGTTTGGCTCAGCGTAGCTGCGCAAGGCCCACACTCACATCGCTCAACACATCCGACCACAGAGGGAGAGAAGAACGCGCGCATTATCATTACAGAGCCGGTTCTGATTATTACCACGGACAGGACAGTGATACTGCGTAACTTTCACGCAGGGGCATGGCCAGAGATAACCACACAAGCGCGCGTGCGCTTATGTAGACCTATGTGTTGTAAACATAAAACACACACACCTACAGACAAGTCCTTTTAAAAAATAAAATACATAAAAATAGCTCGGCGGCATGAAAACAACATTCACTGCAAGACAAGGTGCCCTAGAATCGCCATCAGTTTTTAAATATCTATATGGACTTTGTTGTCAGGATTGCACAGCATGAGATATCAAAACTGTACCCAGATACAGGCTTCAAGTTCAGATATTGCATTACAAATGAGGTATCCACAAGAGAAATGCGTACGAAAGCACGAGCATCAGGAGAGGGTTGCATAACAGAGATTCTATACGCAGATGATCAGGCCATACTCGCTGGATCCATCGAGGAGCTTCAGAATATTCTTCAGTTGTATGATAAGACCTACACCCGCTTTGGTTTACAAATATCATATGTCAAAACAGAAACAATGGCTTTTAACGTCAATGAGGATATCAAATGTAAACCAAGTATCATTTCCCTTGGCGGCACTAATATTAAAAACGTCCGCACCTTTAAATATCTTGGTTATAATGTCAGCAACTGTGATGAATCCTCACACTTCCTGCATGCTAGGATAAGTGCTGCATTCATGAAATGGAATGAACTGAAACACGTTCTAACTGACCACCGAATACTACTAAAAACCCGTATAAAGTTCCTAGTGGCATGCATCGATCTCGTCTCCTGTACAGCACACAGGCATGGCAACTATCATCCAGTGAAATTCACAAAATTGAGGTAGTGTGGCACGGCTTCCTAAGGAAAATGATTAAAGGTGGATATAAACGAAAGAATGCCCCTGACCAAAAGAACACTACAAATGAAGATATAGACTGGAGCTACAAGATGTCCAATGCTGACCTCCGGAAACTGACAGGAACCCAGGATATAAAACTATCCTGCTACGTACAACAACTAAAATATATTGCTCACGTTTGCCGGATGGGCAATAACCAAGTGCAAAAGCAGCTCCTGTTTGACAAAAATGGTTATAAATGGATGAAATGGGAAAATCTGCTGGGCATAGACACCCAACAGATAAGACGTATGATGATGGACAAATCAAACTTTGAGCAACTGCTGCAACTGCTACAGCAGAAGCACCCCCAGAGAGTTTAACTTTTGACAGGGGAACATGATGATGATGATGATGAAGGTACTTGGCTCGGCAGCCACATGAAACGTAAACACCATGGACAGCGGCCAAACTCATAACTCTACAGACCGAAATACACGAAACCGAGTCCTACTAGGGTCTATTTTACCGATCTATGTTCAAGCATCATGCAAGTCTTCCTTCTCCTTGAATAAGACCGTGCATTCAACTGCCTTTTTGACATGACTGCATCGAAATACCACTTGCAACAATATTTCATGCACTCCATCAAGAAAAAAGTTAAACATGATGAACACGGGCATACTGTTTTGAGCATACGATTTTTTAAAAAGAAACTAGCTACATCAAAGTCCTTCAATAAACCCATCCTTTAGCGCAAATGAGCTTAACCTAGTTCAAAGCATGACGCTAGCAGTAGCTGCATAAGGCAAAATCATGTGGGCCTTTCGTCAACAACAAGCCACGGCGGGCAAACATTAATAATCAAGCGTCCTTACCTTAAAACGTTGTCTTGACCAAAGAACTTCAAGTATTTCACTTAAATCCACACGGGTTAACAACACACCCAACACAGCTAGCGAGAAATGTGGATCTGCGCTAGCTTTGTATTGCTATTCCCCTCAGTATGCTTACTCTGTCTGCTGCCCGAAGTGTGAACATTATAGGCTACAATCTTTTCATCAATTTCTTCAGTAGATGCCGTTTTAGACATTTTATTATCCCCATCGAAATATGCTATTATACTAACAGGATTGTAACTCAAATCACACGACACGTATTCAAATCACAACTGATTTATTTTACTGTTGGACAGATCATAGCATATCTAGCCTAGCTGCACATAGCCTAGCTGCTGGTAGGCTGATAACTGATAAGTAGCTGATATTCTGAACAGATTGGTGATCCTTACCTTAAAAAAGTCTGACTTTAGGCAACGATTCTATCATTACCTGCATCTCTCTCTTTTTTTCCTTTTATGCGCCCCGCTAACATGTGAACGCTTCATCTTTCAAAGCCTCTAAATTTGTGTCTCTGTAGTCTGCAGTCTTTGGCGCGCTTTCGTGCGTGACGTTACATTTTGTTCCATTTTATTCTGGTACAGTTGTGGGTGTTTGTTTCGCAAACCACATCCACCATGTCTCTTACAGCAGGCTACTGTGCGCTCATTTATTTCTAACCTTATTTCTATCCGTACATTAATGTAGGCCCACGATTCCGACAGTTTATTATTTTATTAATATTACAAGGCCCCTGATTGGCTGTGGCCCAGGGGCTTGAGCCCCCCCCCCTTAAAGCGCCGGTGCATGTCCGCCATCGTCTGTGTGAGACTCACTCGCGTGACAACTGTCCTTCCCGTGATTCATTTCCAGAACGCATTTCCCCTTCTCCGTTTTAGCCTTTTTTTATTTTTTATTATTATTTTTTTTACTCAGTAACGGTTGTGATGTAAAATGTACCGAAGTACACTACTTAAAAGAAAACATACTTAAGTAAAAGTAAAATTACACTCTTTAAAAATTACTTGAAAAATTATAAGTACACAAAAAAGCTACTCAAGTACAGTAACGCGAGTAATGTAATTCATTACTTTCCACCTCTGGAAACTGCTGATCTCCTCCTGGGGTTTTCACACACAACAGTCTCTAGAGTTTACACAGGATGGTGCGAAAAACAAAAAAACACTGCGTAAGTGAGCGACAGTTCTGTGGGTGGAAACGTCTTAGAGGAAAATGGCCAGATTGGTTCGAGCTGCCAGGAAGGATATACCGTAGCAACTCATCGCAACTCTTTACAACCGTGGTGAGCAGAAAAGCATCTCAGCATGCAACAGCAGAAGACCACACCGGGTTCCACGCCTGCCAGGCAAGAACAGGAACCTTAGAATCAAGAACAAGTTCCTATTAAAGTGGCCGGTGTGTGTACACTATGACATGTTAACCATCCTTTTGTTTTTCTTTCCTATGATTCTATGATTTTTTTTCTATGAGTTTCGGTGGTTTGAAGTCTTATATTGTACAGATTATTATTGAATAACAGCATGATATCAATTAGGTTTTACTCAACATGCTTTATATATAGAAAACTTTTCTCTTCTGTACGCAGCAAGTTAGTCACTTGTGTGAATTTTATGGGACGTGTCCATGTGTCTACAGCGTGTCTTTTGGTATTTGATTAAGACAAGGATGCTGGGATGGTGCCATCCTCACTCAGCACTGCCCCAGGCGAACTGCATTCAGCTCCTTTTGTGCTGCTTCACTTCAGTTCCTCCCAAATACTTCAAGTTTATTTTTCCCCTTGTCCCTTTACTCATTTTAACAGCAGAAAAGCTGAGCATTTCTTTACGCTGGCTTTTGTGTTGATTCATAGCAAATCTGCATGTGGCGTGCAAGCAGCCGAGGAGCAATGGAAGACACATTGGGAGGGAAAAGCCGATAATTATGCGTTATTTGCATTATTGTGATCTCTGGGGTTCGGCTCTCTGCTCCTGTGGCAGCTGACAGCAGAAGAAGGAAGGATGTGTGTTTTGAACTGATTAACGTGGCCCGGCCCCCTGTGTTGTGGAGAGTTGTGTGGAGTGGGCGTGAAGACGATTAGAGGCTTGTTTTTAGGGCACTCGCCGAGAGAGAAGAGACACTCTTTCAACACGAGGGGGAGGAAAGGTACTCCCACACGGAACAGAGCCAGTCCTAAGACACTGCTTTCCTACGCAGAGGAGACAGAGACACAAAACAAAGAAAATAGGGCTGGAACAGTGTGAAAAATTCACTACAAGATAAGGACACGGGCTAATATTGTGGTTTGGAGGACATCATAGAATGAGCTTACAGCTTCACATTTTCAAAGAGATGTTATAGTTCACAGTTATTCCACGAAATCAAGTCATACATGAGTTTATAATCGATGAGGCACGTAGCGACAAGTTGGCTATAAGCCATGTACGATGAGATTGAGTGGAATAACTGTTTCATTCTATCCACATTCACTGGATTTTGAAAAACAGAGCATTTGTATTTTTTGAAAATTCAATAAATAAAAACTTTATACAAACCATCCGACAAAATCATTTCCGCTTAGAATGTAAACAACCCGGCGAAATGGCAGGAGCAATTTGTGAAAAAAATGCTATAATAATAATTCTTGAAAAAGAAAAATAGATACATTCTTACCATCAAGTACTTTCATTCCATATTTTGTTGCTTTTTTGTATTTTTTGGGGTTTTGTTTTCGAGTAGAGTTTCTATTTCGTCCTTGGTTGGTTCGGCAACACGCTCCGCCATTTTGTTTTTCTCTACTCACGGTATCTGAGCTGATATCCTAGTAGTAGAGTAGCCAAGCAGAGCACGCGATTGCTCATATCCAGTGAATGTAGATAGAATAATTAAATAATATTGGCTGGCTTTGAGTGGTCTCTCAGATATATTCCATTCAGCTAGCATGATATTGAATGAGTCGAAGACGAGTTCAATATCATGCTAGCTGAATGGAATATATCTTATAGATCATGAAAAAAGCCAGCCAATATTATTATTATACATACACACTTTCTTCATATCAGCATTCTCGAAGGCCAACGCGAGCTTACCCGCGACTCAGTGCTGTTAGCATGGCAGTCCAGTTACCTTCCAGTCATTGTAGCAATAGTGTTAGCGAAGGCCAACGCTAGCTTACCCATGACTCGGTGATGTTAGCGCAGCAGTCCAGTGACCTTCCAGCTGGTGTAGCAGTAGCATTAGCAAAGACCAATGCTAGCTGACACTGCGACTCAGTGCTGTTAGCACGGCAGTCCAGTTACCTTCCAGCCGGTGTAGTGTTAGCGAAAGCCAATGCTAGCACAGTCAAGCCAAATATTATTATTATTATTATTATTATTATTATTATTATTATTATTATTATTATTTTACCTGTGTAATTTACTTAGTTACTTTTAAAATCAACATCGACAACTACACACAGTGGCACGACCTGTCAGCCAAAATTCTCTCAAAATCTTCCATTTTTAACGATGCAAACCTGGCAGCCATGTTTGTTTATAAATGATCACTGTCACTTGCTAACGTGGAAGTTTTACGTCTCTGACATGTGACATGTTGTCTTGACAACGTGAGGATAAGCGATATGATAACAATATTGCATGTTATCAATAAACGCGCGAGAAGGGAATAGAATACATGTTTTTATTCCATGTAAAACGTGTCCTGTATGTATAATAATGTATTATATTATGTGATGTGATATGCCGATTTTCAGTAGACCCATTTTGGCACATTTTAAAAACAGATAAAAGATAAATGAACAAAAAAACACATAAAAAGATAAAGAATGAAACAAATGATTGGAGATAGTTGCAGCATCCAATCTGACACTTGTTACTTTGATGAACCAGAAGGGTACTCGGAGAGCACAGACCTCCGCCAAGGACGATAGTCGGCTCTTCTATATGCAAATCTGTAATACACAGCCGCTTTTTATGTCTGGATGAGTCATACTTACTGGCAATGATTCCACAGCCTGTTCATTTCACATTAAAACATTTTTTGAAACCACTGTCCCTGAGCACTCCATGATGACTGCTTTCTCTATTATGTTTGAGCATCTAGTCTGCCTGTGTATCCCAGAGGATTACTGTACTCGTGAATCTGGATTGTGATATGGAGTCATCGTGCTTGTACATTGGCTATGTTTTGTCACTATTGAACTTCACTGCCATCTGGTGAAATTTAAGATGTACGCGCTGTTGACGACAGACTTCCACCAAGGCCAAATGCAGGGTTAGCGAAAGTGAAAATAAATTCATGGATTCTTCTTGTGATTTGTATCCACTACAAAATGTAATGCGTTCTTCCTTGGTGCATGCAATACCCTTCCACCAAGCTGCATGAAAACCAGGGTGGTAGGTTTTGCCCAATCCTGCTTACAGACAAACAGAAAAACAAACAAATGAACATTATCGAAAACCTCCTTGGTGGAGGTAATAATGGAGCGGATCAGTGGCATAAAAGTATTGGCACCTGTAGATTGCAATGCCTAGTCCCTTGACATAATGTCCTAACTTAGAGAGAGAGAGACAGACAGACAGAATGTGAAATGTGACGGTGCTCTTCTGATCCAAGAACAAAGAGAGCTCCTGAACCTCATATTTGAATGGACTATCACAGAATGGATTTTTGCCCGTGTCAGCCTGGTCCTGTCAGGCGAGCCGAGTGTAAACATGAATAGACGACACGGAGAAAGATCAGACGAATGCACAGTTTGAGGTGAAGCTTGACAGTGAGGGGCTTTATCACTGTAGATGACACAACTGACCTGAAATGCTTTGTGTACTGAATCACACACACTGTGCTGTTTGCCTATAAATAATATTATAGTTTGTATTGGTTTATCATCCTACACTGACATGTTAACCATCCTTTGGTTTTTTTTTTTTTATGATTTCCTGTCGGTTTCAGTGGTTTGAAGTCTTGCATTGTACAGATTATTATTGAGTAACCTTTTCACAAATTCCCAAAAGGTTTCGTCATATTTTCATTTGCAGTCATGCTCTGTGTTTGAATTGTTTTCTCATGTGCTCTTTGTCTCTGTCTTGTCTCTAAGTACCATGTTTGTTCCAAACCACACAACATTTAGCAGTTTTCTGCCCTGTTTTTAGCGCCCTGGCATTACAAAAGTAAGCCTAGATTCTAAGCTCTTTTGATTTCACTCAGGACTTCCAAGAAAGAACTGCCACTGTTAGGCCAAGCAGATGGAGCCTTTCAGCTCAATGATGGCATGCAGAAAAAATAGGACTGGCAGAAGGAGGGATGAGGATGAGATTGGGGAAAGACAGGATGTCTACACAAGACTGACAGAAAAAGCCTGTTACAGTGCCCGCCATGATTATTGGCACCCCTTGTAAAGATCAGCAAAGAAGGGTTCGAAAAAATCTACTTTTTGGTGAAGTTCATCTCACACTGAAAAAATGAGAAAAATCCAACCTTTCATTAAATAAATTTAATCAGAGACAAACAAATCGTTCATCAAGAAATAATTTTCAACAAAAAACACATGCCACTATTATTGGCATCCCTGGAAATTATAGTGAACTCAGTGTAACTGAAGCATGTTTCCCATTTAAATTGTACAGTTTTGAGTTGATTGGAGTGTGGAGGAACTTTCAAGCTGTAATCCATGACTTCCTGATTAACTGGGGAACAAATATGAGGTGACACGCAGAGGCCAAATTCCATTCGGCATCCATCAACATGGGAAAGATAAGAGAACACACAAACCAAATGAGGGAGAAGTGTGTTGACCTTCAGAAGTCAGGCAATGGTTTTATATATATCTCATTCATTATCTCATTATCTCTAGCCGCTTTATCCTGTTCTACAGGGTCGCAGGCAAGCTGGAGCCTATCCCAGCTGACTACGGGTGAAAGGTGGGGTACACCCTGGACAAGTCGCCAGGTCATCACAGGGCTGACACATAGACACAGACAACCATTCACACTCACATTCACACCTACGGTCAATTTAGAGTCACCGGTTAACCTAACCTGCATGTCTTTGGACTGTGGGGGAAACCGGAGCACCCGGAGGAAACCCACGCGGACACGGGGAGAACATGCAAACTCCGTACAGAAAGGCCCTCGCCGGCCACGGGGCTCGAACCCGGACCTTCTTGCTGTGAGGCGACAGCGCTAACCACTACACCACCATGCCGCCCCTTTTATTTATATATATATATATATATATATATATATATATATATATATATATATATATATATATATATATATATGTGTGTGTCCATTTCAACTGTTAGGGCAATAATAAAAAGTGGACACCAACTGGAACTGTTACAAACTTGACTGGAAGAGGAACTAAGTTTATTTTGCCCCATGTACAGTGAGGAGGACAGTACAAGAGGCAAAAAGAAAATTCCCAAGGATCACTGCTGGTAAATTACAATTAAAAGTAAAATCTTGGGGTTTCCAAGTCTCCAAAACCACCATTAGATGCCACCTCCATGGCAACAGATTATTTGGAAGGTTTGCCAGAAAAAAAACTTTTCTGTTAGTTAACTATAAACATGAGCACCTGAAATTTGTGAAACGCTACTACAACTTTGACTGGAGCTGTGTTCTATGAGCTGATGTAACAAAAATGCAGCTTTTTGGCAATAAACACTCAAGGTGGGTTTGGCGTAAAAAGAAGGATGGCTATAATGAAAAGAACCCAATCCCAACTATAAAATATAATGGAAGTTCTGTGATGTTTTGGGGCTGTTTTTCCTCCAAAGGCCCTGGAAACTTGTTGGGGTACATGGCATCATGGACTCCATGAAATACCAGGATATTTTAAATCAAAATCTGTCTGCTTCTGCCAGGAAACTAAAACTGGGTTGTCATTGGGTCTTCCAGCAGGACAATGATCTGAAGCATATATCCAAATCAACACAAAAATGGTTCACTGATCACACAATCAAACTTCTGACATGGCCATCTCAGTCCTCTGACCTGAACCCCATTGAAAACCTGTGGAGTGAGCTGAAGAGGAGAGAGCACAAGAGAGGGCCGAGGACCCTGGATGATCTAGAGAGATTGTGTAAAGAGGAACGGTCTCAGATGTCCTGCTCTGTATCTCCAACCTTATAAAATGTTATAGGAGAGACTCCGTGCTGTTTTACTGGCAAAGGGAGGTTGTATAAAAGTATTAAATGCAGGGGTGCCAATAACAGTTGCACTTTTTTGTTGTTGTTGAAAATAATTATTTCTTGATGACGGATTTGTTTTTCTTTTGAATAAATTTATTTCAATTAAAGGTTGGATTTTCCTCTTTTTTTCCCCAGTGTGAGATGAAGCTACATCACCAACAGGCGGATTTTTTCTAACCCTTTTTCCTGATCTTTACAAGGGGTGCCAGTAATCATGGAGGGCACTGTAAATCACTTTATCTACTCTCAATTTGTCCAGCAGTGTGAGTCCATTACTACGAACTGTCTGGATTTCAGCAGCCGTTCTATTTCTCCACAAATATTCTGTTATTTATCACTAGACCAGGAAAGCTTAGTTTAACTAGACTACATTCAGCTGATCAAATATTCAAGAAGTCATGTACATTGCTGTAGAAAACTTAAAAATCGTTGTGTCACAAGCATATATTCTGTTCCTGGAGATCTGTCTCTTTTTTTTTTTTTTTTTGTCAGCCTGCCTTCCACATCGCAGTGCTTGGAAGTAGGAACTAGCACAGAAGCCAGGATGTGTCAGAATATGGGCTGAGGAAAAACAACCGCTGCTTCTCATTTCTTTAATTGCACGTCTTCATTTTCTTTCCTTGCTTCCCTTCATCACCTCTTAGTGCCTCCCTCTGAGCAAGGAAAGTGTGCATGGAAAGGGAACAAGGACAGGAGGAATTGAGAACAAATTTGCCAAATGAGAAATCCTCACTCACTGACACATCACTTGTATTATACTGACTGAATAATGGATCGTCATCTACCTAACACTGATGAAATGCCGAATTAACCTTCATCATTATTGCACATGTACAGTGGTATGCAAAATTTTGGGCACCCCAAAATCGCTGTTACTGTGAACAGTTAAGCAAGTTGAAGATGAAATGATCTCCAAAAGGCATAAAGTTAAAGATGACTCATTTCCTTTATATTTTAAGCAAAAGCAATTTTTTATTTTCATCTTTTACATTTTCAAAATGACAAAAAAGGAAAAGGGCCCGAAGCAAAAGTTTGGGCACCTTGCATGGTTAGTACCTAGTACTAACCATGCAAGTACTAGTACTAACCCCTTTGGCGAGTATCACAGCTTGTAAACACTTTTTGTAGCCGGCTAATAATCTTTCATTTCTTACCTGGGGGATTTTCACACATTCGTCCTTGCAAAAGGCTTCCAGTTCTACAAGTTTCTTGGGCTGGCTTGCATGCACTGCTCTTTTGAGATCTATCCACAGATTTCCAATGATGTTTAGGTCAGGGGACTGTGAGGGCCAGGGCAAAACCTTCAGCTTGTGCCTCTTGAGGTATTCCATTGTAGATTTTGAGGTGTGTTTTGGATCATCGTCTTATTGTAGGACCCATCCTCTTTTTAACTTCAACTTTTTTACAGATGGTGTGATGTTTGCTTCAAGAATTTGTTGGTATTTATTTGAATCCATGCTTCCCTCGACCAATGAAATGTGCCCTGTGCCACTGGCTGCAACACAACCCCAAAGCATGATCGATCCACACCCATGCTTCAGAGTTGGAGACGTGTTCTTTTCCTGGAATTTGGCACCCTTTTTTCTCCAAACATACCTTTGCACATTGTGGCCAAAAAGTTCTATTTTGATTTCATCAGTCCACAGGACTTGTTTCCAAAATGCATCAGGCTTATTTAGATGTTCATTTGCAAACTTCAGACACTGAATTTTGTGGCTAGGATGCAGGAACGGTTTTCTTCTGATGACTCTTCCATGAAGGTCATATTTGTTCAGGTGTCGCTGCATAGTAGAACAGTGCACCACCACTCCAGGGTCTGCTAAATCTTTCTGAAGGTCTTTTGCAGTCAAACAGGGGTTTTTATTTGCCTTTCTAGCAATCCAACGAGCAGCTCTTTCAGAACGTTTTCTTCATCTTCCAGACCTCACCTTGATCTCCACTGTTTCTGTTAAATGCCATTTCTTGATAACATTACAATCTGAGGAAACAGCTACCTGAAAACACTTTGCTACATTCTTGTAGCCTTCTCCTGCTTTGTGAGCATCAATCATTTTATTATTCAGAATGCGAGGGAGTTGCTGAGAGGAGCCCATGGCTGTTGATTTTAGGGACAAGTTTGAGGAGTCAGAGAATTTATACAGCTTTGAAATCTGCATCATCTGACCTTTCCTAACGAAGAATTTGAACAAGCCACAGCTCAATAAGCTAATTAAGGTCTGGAACCTTGGTAAAAGTTACCTGAGAACTCAAATGTATTGGGGTGCCCAAACTTTCGCATGGTGTTCCTTTTCTTTTTTCACTCTCCAGTTGTACAAAACAAAAATAATACACAAATATTGCAGAAAACGCTGAAAAGAAATGTGTCGTCTTTACCTTTATGCCTTTTGGTGATCAGTTCATCTTCTGCTCACTTAACTATTCACAGTAACAGACATTTTCAGTAAGAGTGCCCAAACTTTTCCATGCCACTGTACATCACATGCTCATGATGTCTGAACAACATATTTATTTATTTGTTTATTAATTTGTTTTTGTTTATTTTTATGACTTTTAAAGCAAGGCATATTTAAATTGACTCTTTTATTTGTACATTGTTTATTTGAAGTGTTACTTCTCTCCCAGCGCTGATCCTGACTCCACCCACTTCATCATTTTGACAAATGTTAAAAAGTGGCCAAGAGGCTGGGGAGAGGTTGAAGAGGAGCTGAGAAGGGGGGAGGGCTGATGAGGGTGTGGGTGGGGGGATGTGAAGGCATAAACTCCTGTGAATGATGAGTCTCGACCAGCATCTCATCTCATTATCTCTAGCCGCTTTATCCTTCTACAGGGTCGCAGGCAAGCTGGAGCCTATCCCAGCTGACTACGGGCGAAAGGCGGGGTACACCCTGGACAAGTCGCCAGGTCATCACAGGGCTGACACATAGACACAGACAACCATTCACACTCACATTCACACCTACGGTCAATTTAGAGTCACCAGTTAACCTAACCTGCATGTCTTTGGACTGTGGGGGAAACCGGAGCACCCGGAGGAAACCCACGCGGACACGGGGAGAACATGCAAACTCCACACAGAAAGGCCCTCGCCGGCCCCGGGGCTCGAACCCAGGACCTTCTTGCTGTGAGGCGACAGCGCTAACCACTACACCACCGTGCCGCCCTCGACCAGCATATAATTTAAAAATGAGAGCAGTTTCACAGACTCCCACTCAAAGGCGGTGGCTGAGGAGGTGGGCCGCCCGTCTCTGATTAGAGGGCTTTAAAATTCTTTTTAAAATAAAAATTTAATCACTTCGATAAGTTCAAAATGGTTGACTCTATATCAGCATCAGACTTGCGGACGAGGATGATTTTAACCAGTAAATGGTGTTTTGATCAAATAGGTGGCGCATTTATATTGTGATCACACCTTGCACTATAATAAAGAAGACTGTGTCGGCTACACTAGCGTACCATCAGTCTAGAAATCTCCTATCTACCTGTTACTTGATTTCTTCAAGTGCATTTAAAGAATTGATACCTACATAAAGATGGCAGACTTGAATTGATTTCCTGCTTATAGGCTGGAGGACGTAGGATCAAGGAGTTGTCGTTTAGAGATTTGGGATGCCCCTAATGCAGTAGCAAAGCTAACCACAGCCCTTTCTCTCAGGGATTATTGATCAGTCAACACATAGTCACTGGTGTCCTGAGCAACTCTTAGACATGCACAACCCCAATTCCAAAAAAGGTGGGACACTGTGTAAAACATAAATAAAAACAGAATGTGAAGATTTGCAAGTCATGGAAACCCTGTATTTCATTGAAAATAGTACAAATACTTTAACCAAATTAGTTTTTTTTCTTTTTTAGAATTGCACAACTTTTTCAGTCAAATCAAATGCTGATTTGATAAGAATAATATACAATAAGAATAATGTTGTATCAAATGTTGAAACTGTGAAATTTTATTGTTTTTTGAAAAATATACGCTCACTTTGAAATTTGAAACAACACATTTCAGAAAAGTTGGGGCAGGGGCAACAGAAGACTGAAAAAGTTGTGTAATGCTTAAAAAAACTAATTAGGTTAATTGGCAACAGGTCAGTGACATGATTGGGTATAAAAAGAGAATCCCAGAGAGGCTGAGTCTCTCCGAAGTAAAGATGGGGAGGGGTTCACTGCTCTGTGAAAGACTGCATGGGCAAACAGTGCAATAATTTAAGAAAAACGTTTTTCAAATGTAAAATTGCAAAGAATTTGGAGATCACATCATCTTTGGTACATAATATTAAAAGTTTCAGAGATTCTGGAGAAATCTCTGTATGCAAGAGACAAGGCTGAAAACTGACACTGGATGTCTGTGATCTTCAGGCCCTCAGGCGACACTGAATTAAAAGCAGACACGTGTCTGTAGTGGAAATCACTGTATGGGCTCAGGAACACTTCAGAAAACCATCGTCTGTGAAAACAGTTCATTACTGCAGCCACAAACACAAGTTAAAACCAGATATAAACAATATCCAGAAACACCGCCACCTTCTCTGGGCCCGAGCTCTTTTACAATGGACTGAGGCGAAGTGGGGTGGCATGGTGGTGTAGTGGTTAGCACTGTCACCTCACAGCAAGAAGGTTCTGGGTTCAAGCCCAGTAGCCGACGAGGGCCTTTCTGTGTGGAGTTTGCATGTTCTCCCCATGTCTGTGTGGGTTTCTTCCGGGTGCTCCGGTTTCCCCCACAGTCCAAAGACATGCAAGTTAGGTTAAATTGGTGGCTCTAAATTGACCGTAGGTGTGAATGTGAGTGTGAATGGTTGTTTCGATGTGTCAGCCCTGCAATGACCTGGCGACTCGTCCAGGGTGTACTCTGCCTCTCACCCATAGTCAGCTGGGACAGGCTCCAGCTTGCCTGCGACCTTGCACAGGATAAGCGGTTATGGATAATGGATTGATGGATGGATGGATGAGGCAAAGTGGAAAATTGTCCCGAGGTCTGACAAATCAAAAGCAGAAATTCTTTTTAGAAATCATGGACACCACATCCTCCAGGCTAAAGAGGAGAGGCACCATCCGGCTTGTTATCAGTGCACAGTTCAAAAGCCAGCATCTGTGATGGTATGAGGGTGCATTAGTGCACATGACATGGGTAGCTTGTACATTTGGGAAGGCATCATTAATGTTAAATGATATATACACGTTTCAGAGCCATCCAGACAGAATCTTTTTCAGGGAAGGCCTTCCTTCTTTCAGCAAGACAATGCATACCATATATTATACCACATATTAAAATTGCATGGCCCTGTCGTAAAAGAGTCTGGGTGCTAAACTGGCCTGCCTGCAGTCCAGACCTTTATTCCATTTAAAACATTTGGCGCATTATGATGCACAAAATATGACATTGGAGACCCCGAACTGTTGAGCAACTGAAACTGTATATCACGCAAGAATGGGACACCATTTCTCTTTCAAAACTACAGCAATTGGTCTCCTCGGTTCCCAAACGTTTACAGAGTGTTGTTAAAAGTAGAGGTGATGCAACACAGTGGTAATCATGCCCTGTCCCAACTTTTCTGAAACATGTTGCTGACATCAAATTCAAAATGAGCATATATTTGTCAAAAAACAATAAAATTTCTCAGTTTCAACATTTGATATGTTGCCTTTAGACTATTTTCAATGAAATATAGATTTTCCATGATTCGCGAATCTTCACATTCTGTTTTTATTTACAGTTTACACAGCATCCCAACTTTCTTGGAACTGGGGTTGTATTTCATTGATGAAATCCCATGGTATAATGCACTGCTCAACACTATGTTCATTTTTAAGCTAGTGATAGATGTCAGATTTTAGCCCTCCCATCTCATATCACATCAAACCTGGAATCAGTGTAGTAAGTGATTACAGTATGCAACCCAAGGGAAAAGCCCATGCATTTCTGTTCCCAAACGTTTACAGAGTGTTGTTAAAAGAGGGTGTGATGCAACACAGTGGTAATCATGCCCCTGTCCCAACTTTTTTGAAATGTGTTGCTGACATCAAATTCAAAATGAGCGTATATTTTTCAAAAAACAATAAAAGTTCTCAGTTTCAACATTTGACATGTTGTCTTTAGACTATTTTCAATGAAATATAGGGTTTCCATGATTTGCAAACCTTCACATTCTGTTTTTATTTACAGTTTACACAGCATCCTGACTTTCTTGGAACTGGGGTTGTTTGTTTTAACAGTGGGGTATCATTAAGCAATACTTCTTATTGTTAAAAAAATGTTTATTGTTATTTACAGAAAGCAGTAACAATGACAATGCATTCAGGACCATTCAAATGGCATACATGCTTTCATGGCATTTTTAATGATTTGAACAAATGGGCTGCATTAACCCCTTCAGTGCCCTTGGACGAGTCACGTACGTCATGAAGTCTTTTACCGCTGTGCCTTATGATGTACGCTACTTGTCATAAACACCTCCTTTTATGTACCTTATATGGCATATTACTTTTACTTCAGAGTGGTATGCTACTGTGAGTTGGCCTAGTGGTTAGCGCCTCTTGATTGGGAGAATGCCAGTTCTATTCATGGTTGGGTCATACCAAAAACCATCATAAAAATGGTACCCAGTTACTTGGAATACATGGACCCTTGGTATACATTGTGTTTTCAAGTACTAGTAATTCATGTTTATGGACAGGTTCTCATTGTTATGTTTTTGATTACTAAAGTTATTTTTACTCTACAACAGTGTTTTTTGTGATTTTTCTATACAAATATTAAAAAATATAAAGTTCTGAACAAGTTAGAGAAAGATTATCAAAATATCCTAATTTTGACCTATATGCCCGGCACATTACAATTAATTATGGGTGGCAGCCAAGGGGTTAATATTATTTGTTCATCTTTGTTGCAGTTGATTATATAATAAACAAATGACAGTTGAAAATCAGTGTAGTTGTGCTATTTTATTTATATTGTGCAGCTCGTGACTGAACAGAATATTCAGGTGCAGTTTCAGAAGAGTGTATCTGTCTCACATTTAAATAATTCATTCTTCATTTTCAATTCATCCTGGTCAGGATATTATGGATCTGGGCTAATCCCAGGAATACCGGGCATGAGCCAGGAATACACCCTGGATTAGTCCATCACAGGTTTTAAATAATATGTTATTGAATAATAAGGAGTAGTTGAGTTCAGTTTTACAGTATATTTGCTTTTGAGAACTCATCTCTCATCTCATTATCTCTAGCCGCTTTATCCTTCTACAGGGTCGCAGGCAAGCTGGAGCCTATCCCAGCTGACTACGGGCGAAAGGCGGGGTACACCCTGGACAAGTCGCCAGGTCATCACAGGGCTGACACATAGACACAGACAACCATTCACACTCACATTCACACCTACGGTCAATTTAGAGTCACCAGTTAACCTAACCTGCATGTCTTTGAACTGTGGGGGAAACCGGAGCACCCGGAGGAAACCCACGCGGACACGGGGAGAACATGCAAACTCCACACAGAAAGGCCCTCGCCGGCCCCGGGGCTCGAACCCAGGACCTTCTTGCTGTGAGGCGACAGCGCTAACCACTACACCACCGTGCCGCCCCCTTTTGAGAACTGATGTAATAAAATGGTTTGACTGTGAATTAAGTGAAGTGTTAGACCCTAAAGTAACAACTCTGTTCAGTACTTTCACACAGCGTCTGATCACTCGGACCAACTCACTGTATTAAAGTTAAATTACATAAGTTACCTCAATCATAGCACAGGTATGATTTTTGAAAAATACTCACGAATGATTAGTTCGTTTAATATCATCCCATGTTTCACAGATGGGATAAGGTTATTATGCTGGAATGCAGTGTTTTCCTTTCTCCAAACATAACGCTTCTCATTTAAACCAAAAAGTTCTACTATTTTGGTCTCATCCGTCCACAAAACATTTTTCCAATAGCCTTCTGGCTTGTCCACATGATCTTTAGCAAACTGCAGACAAGCAGCAATGGTTTTTTTTGGAGAGCAGTGGCTTTCTCCTTGCAACCCTGCCATGCACACCATTGTTGTTCACTGTTTTCTCCTGATGGTGGACTCATGAACATTAACATTAGCCAATGTGAAATAGGCCTTCAGTTGCTTAGAAGTTACCCTGGGGTCCTTTGTGACCTCACCAACTATTACACGCCTTGCTCTTGGAGTGATCTTTGTTGGTCGACCACTCCTGGGGAGGGTAACAATGGTCTTGAATTTCCTCCATTTGTACACAATCTGTCTGACTGTGGATTGGTGGAGTCCAAACTCTTTAGAGATGGTTTTGTAACCTTTTCCAGTCTGATGAGCATCAACAACATTTTTTCTGAGGTCCTCAGAAATCTCCTTTGTTCGTGCCATGATGCACTTCTACAAGCATGTGTTGTGAAGATCAGACTTTGATAGATCCCTGTTCTTTAAATAAAACAGGGTGCCCGCTCACACCTGATTATCATCCCATTGATTGAAAACACCTGACTCTAATTTCACCTTCAAATTAACTGCTAATCCTAGAGGTTCACATACTTTTGCCACTCACAGATATGTAATATCGGATCATTTTCCTCAATAAATAAATGACCAAGTATAATATTTTTGTCTCATTTGTTTAACTGGGTTCTCTTTATCTACTTTTAAGACTTGTGTGAAAATCTGATGATGTTTTAGGTCATATTTATGCAGAAATATAGAAAATTCTAAAGGGTTCATAAACTTCCAAGCACCACTGTACTTATAGAAAATGCAAGCAACCGCATACTAATTATTCACTTGCTAGAAAGTTCTTTGTTAAACGTACCAGACGTTCATACTGTCTTAGTGGCCTTTGTAACATTTCTTTTGTGCTCCACTGTATGAGCTATGCAGTTGGCCAGTCTCAAGCTAAGCTTTTACCTTTATGGTTGTTAAATGATATATCATTATAGAGAGATCACAATCTGATCTCCCCCCCACACACACACACATTGATGTCTATAAAAGCCATTCTTTGAGTACTCACCATTTGTTCTTGACTTTCTCATATATTATACTGCCACTCGAATATTGCAATATTGATTGCTTGCTGTTAGATGGCTTTGTCAGGGAAAATTTATGACTTTTCCAATGATGTTCCATTTGGAAAGCCATTTCCAAACTTCCTTCTAATATGCGTGTGGTCTCTGGTCTTGACATACAGGCCATGAGGGAGCGAACAGAGAAGCTTCAAGTAGAAATGAGAATAAGGTGCTTCATTGTTTCGAGTCTGGTCGAGATACATGGAGGTGATTAGCCTTGACGTTTCAGTCTAGCAGATTTAAGAACAACATTAAAAAGTAATACAGTGGGTATTGACGCAAAGAGGCACATTATTTGCTAAACTTAATGGTATGATATTACTAATTCATGTAAAAACTTTTGAGCAAAAGCCACACAGGAACGCTGTGAATGGGATCTGTAAGGAAAATGTGTTTTATAGTGTAGTTTTCTGTTATGAGCCAAGCACAGCCTGGGTACGGCTTTCTGTTCAGAGTCTGCTGTGAAAGACAGATGTTGTTGTCACCCAGGACATTTTAGCTCTTTCATGGCACGACCCTGTGAGAGTAAATCCAAGCCAGAGGAGCTGATGGAGAGGGCTATGCCACCCTTAATCTCACACAGGACTGCTGCTAAGCAAGTGTAGTGGAGAAAAGCAGGCTTGACAGTTCTGAATTTTGGAAAAGGTTTCAGGGGTTTGACACAGTGGGGTAACTCCTAAACTTGGGTATGTACACAGGACAGATTGCTTGATGGTGGAAGCTTGTGGTGCATTTGCACCTGCATATTAAATTTGACTCAAAGAACCTTTATTCTTCATAATTAGGTTTTATTTTAGTAGAACGTTTGCGTTTGTCATGAGTAGTTCATCTCTATATTGTGCCATTTGGAGAGATTGACTGAAAATTATCCAGACGTTGATAACTATATTGTGCCACAGGTTTTTTAGCATACTACCCCACTGTATGACCACAACACTTGGCATATCAGGTGAAAATTCAGTCCAAATTGCTTGAAACAGCTCTCATTGAATTCAGAATTGAATGCAGAACAACATACGTTTTACAGAATCAAAATATGTTTATCTGTTCTTGAGATATTACTCATCAAAGATTGAAAAAAAAGGCCTAATTTTGAGAAAACTGCTGTAATATTAGGTATTCGGATCACATGGTCCAAAATGGGTCACATTAATGCATGAGATCAAATGTTTTTTCTTAATAACTTTTTTATTTTTCAAGATATTTACATGGAAATTGGCAGGAACATAGATGGTTGTAGACTGAATACAAAGTTTAAAAAAATAGTAAAAACAAATTATGCAAATTAGTATTTAATTTGTACTAATTATGCTAATTAGGTAAAAACATTTAACCTGTACACTCAATAAAAAAGTAATAAAAATTATTTCTAATACCCTCTTTGCACTCTGTAGGCCTTTATATTTCTCAAAAGTAGGACCTACTAGTGTTTATATGAAAGAATATAAATGATAATATTCACAGCTTTCAAGGCGAACCTCGAAAAAGCTGTGCGATCCTCATCCAATAAACAATTCCAATAAACTGAACTGAAATTGACACTTTGCGTTTCTGACTTCCGTTTTTTTTAAATATCATTCCGACCACTAAGATCTCAATATTTTTCATCAAAACAACTCCAGTTAGATTCTAAAATAGTTATTTATTTACATGAATCAGTTTGATTTGAAAAAATAAGTCGGTAAAGCTATGAAAACTCACTTCGAAGTCTCCCGTGAATCATAACATCAAAACTAGCAGATGGAAAATTTTGCCGAATACTTCATCAGAAACAGTGAGAGCTCAAGAACATCCCTATAAAAGTTATCTGATTTAATATTCATGAGTAATCCAGTTGGAAACTGATCAGAAGAGAGCGAGCCTGACTGCTTTGCTGTGAATCAAAAAGCACCGGAAGTTTGCCAACGTCATGCGAGCAGAGTTTTTACTCTGTTGTATCAAATTCAACCTGCCGTTAATCCCAAAGTACTGAACAGATCTTAACGAGATAATTTTTTTGGAAAGTAGAGATTATAAGCTTTTTATCCCCCGCTAGCTGAAAGGCCCGAAGGGGGATTATATCGTGGTAATTTCTGCCCACCCGTCTGTCCGTCCCAGGAAGCGTACTCACCTTCTGAAATCAGCTTCTCTCACAATTTTTGGGGGAGTTTCATGAAACTTGGCAGGATTCTTTGTTATATGTCAGTAATACTCATATTGCAGTTTCGTTCAATTCAGTCGCATTTTACCAGAGTTATGGCATAGTTGCCAGCAGGGGACATTGTGCTCTCAGAGCACTCTTGTTAATCATAGTATTCACGATAGAAAATATTCAAGAGTTAAGACAGATTTGGAAACTTAGATGAGCATCTGCATGCACAATTTTCACAGCATGGCCAGCGAGCGTCTGATATGCCTAACAGCACACATTCCATTAACTTATCTGATTATTAATTAACATTATCTTTTAAGCAAGATCCGCTACTAGGTATCAGGATACTTTGTTAAGTTTGTATTATGCCTTAAGTTATCCTTTCATGATATTGCTTGGGAAAATACTTATGAGTCCACAATTAATCCAATATTCACTTTGCAAAAAAAAAGCCCTCAGTGTAATTACAGTTTCAAGCTTTGAAACATTCTAGCCCTCTATTTAAGTCTATGGAAATAATTAAATTTCATGATCTTGTCACCTTCCTCATTGCCATCTTCATGTATAAATTTCATAATCAATTGTTACCTTCTGTATTCTGTAACTTTTTTTCACTAAAGTGGATCAGCTTCACACCTGTAACACAAGGCATGCTGCAAAACAGTTGTACTATCTTCCTAAAGTGAGAACAAATTATGGAAAATGTAATATTTGTTTCCAAGGCCCCATAGTCTGGAACGATATCGTTGTTGATATTAAGTGCCTGTCATATTCACTATTTAAACAGAAACTAAAACATAACTTTCTTAACAGCTGCTAGTCAGTTCTTTATATGAATACACCTTTAGATAACACCACTGTTTTGCAAGGATTATTTGATTTCTTTCTTCTGGTATATTACAGTATGTGTTGCTTTTGTGTTTTATGTGGAAAGTGTGTAAATGTCTGCCCTTAGATAGCAAACACTTTCCTTAAAGCTGACAACCTGGAATTTTTATCCATCTAGGGCTATTTCAGGTTGCCAGTGCCTTCAGTCTATTTTATTAAAACTTGCTATGAAAAATAAGGTTGGGGTTTTTTTCCTAAAAAAAAGGGGGGGGGTGGCATGGTGGCATAAGTGGTTAGTACTGTCGCCTCACAGCAAGAAGGTCCTGGGTTCGAGCCCAGTGGCTGACGGGGGCCTTTCTGTGTGGAGTTTGCATGCTCTCCCTGCGTCTGTGTGGGTTTCCTCTGGGTGCTCCGGTTTCCCCCAAAGATATGCAGTTAGGTTAACATGGGATGGCCTTGGACTGAAGTGCCCAAGAGTGGTGGTGCGCACGTACACAGCGGCTTTGCTCTCCTATGTTGAATTAAGTTTCCTTGTATATTTGTGCAGTGACAATAAAGCCATTCTTCTTCTAAAAATATCCATTCATAAAATGTAAATAGAGCTAATAAAGAGATTGTTGTTGTTGAATGAATGCAGCATGTGCACTGCAACCATCTATGCATGTGTAGGAATAGATGAAGGTAAGTATAACCCCAGCCTTAAGTATGAAACAACCACTACCCATAAAAACTTCTTAAAGGATGCTAGCAACCCTTGAGACATGCGTGATGGTAGTAAGTTATAAGTGGTTGGTATAAATGGACAAGCAAGGGTCAACCTGCTTGCCTATCAAAGATAAGATGTCAATATCAGATATAATTTTTGCACATTAGATTATTTGCTGGTGGCACGGTGGTGTAGTGGTTAGTGCTGTTGCCTCACAGCAAGAAGGTCCGGGTTCGAGCCCCGTGACCGGCGAGGGCCTTTCTGTGCGGAGTTTGCATGTTCTCCCCGTGTCCGCGTGGGTTTCCTCCGGGTGCTCCGGTTTCCCCCACAGTCCAAAGACATGCAGGTTAGGTTAACTGGTGACTCTAAATTGACCGTAGGTGTGAATGTGAGTGTGAATGGTTGTCTGTGTCTATGTGTCAGCCCTGTGATGACCTGGCGACTCGTCCAGGGTGTACCCCACCTTTCGCCCGTAGTCAGCTGGGATAGGCTCCAGCTTGCCTGCGACCCTGTAGAACAGGATAAAGCGGCTAGAGATAATGAGATGAGAGATTATTAGCTGTTAAATATCCTAAGGTATATTATTTTTGGATTTTAGTGGAACCAAGTGTAACAGCACCACTAGTGATGAATAGTATGAGGAGGAGGAAGCGAGGCTGGGGCTGATTTCTTTCTTGCCCAGACTAGAAATTCATGTAGCTTCATGAAGCCTATCAGTGACAGGTGATGACACAGAGTTAAATACCCCTTAGATATGATCTCAATTTGGGCTGATGTTTTTCAGTCCGTTCCACAGACATATCCATGTCATTGGTGTAATGAAAACAAATGAGGTAGTTACTCTCACAAACGTAAAAAATGCCTTTGGATGACAAAATATTTAGAGTTAATTTTGTGCCAAAAATGTCAAATGAAATAATACAATTCATAAATAAAATACCAGTGATCAAAATGTAAATTTATATATATATATATATATATATATATATATATATATTGCAAAATACTTTTCAAAAAGATTACTTTTGATTCACCCTCTCAATTTGTTTAATTTTTGCAGATTTTTCTGATGGTTTTTTTTTTACTTTTGCCATATTTTGACTGGGTGGTCGGTCTTAGAAGAAGGTATTCACCTTTAATCTCTATTGGTCAACTAATTTATGAGTGGGAGGTGCTCTGAGAGGTAGCCACGCCCACTCTATTCAATGTGCTGCTGCCTCTGACATGGCGAAATGAACGAAGCCGAGTTCTCAGGCAGCAGGGAAACACTACTGTAGTTGCATTGAAGATTTTCATCTATACAGCAATCAATTCCATAGAAAGGCTTTAAAACCCCATAGCTGCACCATGTATTTGTTGGTAAAATTTCCCTTGAAGCATGAAGTAGGTGCATCGAACGCAAAGTTCCAAAAGTTTGGTCACTTACTCAGGAGACATTCTGGTCCGTTCACCCAGTGCAGGGTCCTCTTTGAGTCTCTTGAGAGTCACAGCCAAGGCTTTGTCCACGGGAATGCTGCACAAAATTCTTGGACATACCCAAGCTTTCAACTCCTTCAGGAGCCTTCATCAGGGATGGGAAGTGACGTCATTCCTTTGAGCATGCAGTGCACATGCCCGATAAAATATTGTCCCAAACTGCTGGTAGTTGATACCTCCCCCCGTCCTTGTTTAGGGAGGGTCATCACCAATTGCATCCCACTACAGATACAGTACGCCTCCCAAGTTTTATGGACTCCCCAAGATAAAGAAGGCATGCCTCTTTGACCCATAGTAAGTAGCATTGGGTTCTTATAACTCAGCGAGACACGTGGCTGATATTCTTTCACCACTGGTCGGCAAAACAGAACATCATGTTAAGAACTAAGCAGTTTTGTGAAGTTATTAACCGGTGCCATGTGGATGAGGAAGAGGTGTTACGTAGTTATGATGTAAGTGCCCTGTTCACTAGCATTCCCGTGGACAAAGCCTTGGCTGTGACTCTCAAGAGGCTCAAAGAGGACCCCGCACTGGGTGAACGGACCAGAATGTCTCCTGAGCAAGTGACCAAACTTTTGGAACTTTGCGTTTGATGCACCTACTTCATGCTTCAAGGGAAATTTTACCAACAAATACATGGTACAGCTATGGGGTCCCCTGTGTCACTGATATTATATAACTTGTACATGGAGGACTTTGAACAGAAAGCTCTGTCCACAGCACTCCAGGATGGTGGTTTAGGTATGTGGACGACGCTTTCACCAAACAAAAGAAAGAATACTTTGAGGAATTCTTTAAACATCTTAATTTGAATATACACTTTACTTCAGAAGGGGAGAAGGACGGTAGGCTAGCTTTCCTGGACATGTTGGTAATTCGAGCACCAGATGGCTCTATTTCGAACACTGTGTATCTTAAAGAAATGCATACGGACCAGTATTTAGCTTTTTCCTCTAACCACCCATTGGAACAAAATTTAGAGGTGGTCTAAAACCCTTTTCCATAGGGCTAAGATGGTGGTGGCCAACCCTAAAGAAAGGACTAAGCATGTCCAACAGGCCCTTAAGGGTTGTGGTTACCCAAATTGGGTCCTTCAGCCGGTGGACACCAAAGTGTGTCGGAGGAAAGACATTGGTGTGGAGTCTATGGATAAATCTAAATGTGTGTCCCACATAACTTTGCCCTATGTGAAAGACCTTTTGGAAAACTCATGATGTGTGTTTAAGGAATATGGGGTTCAGGTCCACTTCAAACCAACTAACCAGGGCTTTACATTAACTTTTTTGCTCACCGGCCACTGTGGCTAGTGGTTTTCCCGAGTCACTAGCCATTCAGCCTTTTTCTTAGCCACAATTTTGTTGCCAGGAAATCACAGTTTTTTTCTTCACCATGATACGTTAAAGTTTGGAAGATCTAGATTTAATTATGAATGGCAGCGTATAATGTATCTCTACAGTAGCACTCAAGTATTCAGTGCTGTTAAGGTAGCTCCCTATATGAAAACATGCAACCAATTCAGACAAAAATATAAACAGAGTATTCTGTTTATTGAACTCACATTCAAGCCCCTTACAATATGAAATATCGTATAATATGAAAAATCACATTCAGTACAACTGAACTGATTCTAGTCTTAAAAGTCCAATTCAAAACATTTATCACTGAAAAACATTTGATGTTTTGATATGCAAGTATTATGTGTATTATCAAGTATTATTATGTATATTATGTATTATCTATTAATAGTGTGTGTGTGTGTGTGTGTGTGTGTGTGTGTGTGTGTGTGTGTGAGAACATGTGTAGAGAGAGACATTAAATGTCCTCATTACATTCATCATCAGATGAGTCTGAATGGTCCATGAAAAATGGTCTTCGTGACCCGAGGCTTTCAGCATGCTGTAAGTTGATAGCTGGGGCAAGATCAACTTCTTTACAATCGCGTGAACGTTTCTAAACAGCAGCTCCATCCTCTCCAGCTCAGCCGACTTCATGACCGCCAGGGACTTGAAAGCAATGCTGTCCTGTAGTGAACTAGCCGTCGATGTGTGCATTTGACTTTTCGTGGTCCGCGACTCGGGAGAGGAACACAGTGCAGCAGACACGGGGTTTCCATGGTAACCATCAGCGCACATTCATCAAGCTGTTAAATTGACATTTTCGAAGCAGCGCAGTTGTAGCCTGCCTTGTTTGTCATTTTAAAAATAAATCATTCGATAAGCCAAAGCAGTGGAGTGGAAAGTTTCAACTTGGATAACTTTGCCTAAAACATGGTGGTGTACGGTATACTGATTTTTTTTTTCAGAATTTTTTTTTTTGGTGTAGGTGTAACGGATGCCAGATAGTTAATGTATCTTACAGTAGTTCCATAGGCTACATGGTTCGGGTATCTTTTGTCCTCATTGTTTGGGCCAGATCAAACCATTAAACAAGCTTAAATTATTCTTACTCTTGCCACATACATGATTTATTTTTTTCAAAACTGATGATATTCAGTTCAAACACCATTAAAAGTAATTTCAGGAATAGAGCTCTTGTGTGGCGTGTAATTCACCCCTCTCATTTAAATATGTTGAAAATGTTTCGCCGTGCGCTTTGCGCATCACGGACCTCGGTGATTTTAAAATGCTGCTCCGGCCCTGCGCATCTCTGCCCCTTTTTCCCTGAGCAGCAGGGTTTGAAACTCCAGCTATGTGCCGCCACATAGTGCGCTTGTCAGTCGTCAGCAACTTTGTTGCTTCGTTCATTAACCACAGGTTACCGCATCACTGATTTTATCTGAGGTGGGGTTTACATTAGACCGTATCAGCGGATCATCAGATTAACGTTTTTAAAACGATTAGTGTGCACACAGCAACGCCAATACACGATTCGCGTGCACACAGCAATACCAATACACGGATACGCTCGGCTCCGCAGGCATCCTGCGCTCCAAATCACTCCGCCCTGAACAGCGAGTGCCCTCTGGAGGGTGCGCACTCCGGCCCTGCGCAGCTCACAGAGCGCGCGAGTGGAGCGCACGAGCAGTGATTCGGGACTGAGCCGCTGTGTGTGTGATCTCAGTGCATGTCAGGCATGCGCGTCACTTACCACTTGCAAGTGGAAGGATGGCAAGCCTAAAGACAATCATAACTACACAATGGGCAGTATTTGCATCAGTATTTGCAGTATTTTCATACTTTTATACTCTTTAATGAAAGGTGATACAAGGCGGAAGTCCGCGCCGTTTTTCAGCAGTCGCATCACATGACCAACGCCAGCGAATCAGGAAGGTGGATGTCACAGTGACGTTGTCCAATGACGACGCCAGCTAGAGCTCAGCACAGCGTATCCGCGTATCCGCGTATTCTCAATGTTTACACAGCACCGGACCAGACACGATCTGGATTGAATACGTGGACCCTGGCGGATTCCCGTTTCCCGGCGTTTCCAGGCGTTTTAATGTAAACGGACAGTGCATCCGCGAAGAAAACGAGACAGATACGGTCTAATGTAAACTTGGCCTGAGACGTTTTAAACAATTCTAACATGTTGTCAGAATGTTTATGCAGGTGCTCATGGGAATTGTAGGCGCGTAATATCACAATGTGTTTATTATATCAGATGCCTTCAGAGAAAACTACAATTAAAATATATTGTCATACCACAGAATAAACCACCCGCCAAAGTGGCTAGTGGGACTAAAATTATTACCCGCCAAAGCCGAATTTTACCCACATTTGGTGGGTGGGCGGGTGCTAATGTAAAGCCCTGCAACTAACACCTTACAGCAGTTGTTGGTGAAACCTAAAGACCCTACCCCTACGAGTGAACGCTGTGGCTCGGTGTATTTAATTAAATGTGAAGGAAGTACCACGGAACAGTGTAGTGCATCTTATGTTGGTGAGACTGAAAGGATACTTAAAACAAGAGCATTGCAGACCGAGCTCTACGTCTTCTGAAGTCTCCCAACACATTCACAAGCATTATAAGGGACACAAATTTGATTTGGACAATGTCAAGATATTGGATCAAGATCTAGACTGGTTTAGACGGGGCGTGAAGAAGTTCATTCAGATTAAGACCTACAGACCCTCCCTAAACAAGGACGGGGGAAGGTATCAACTACCAGCAGTTTGGGACAATATTTTATTGGGCATGCGCACTACATGCTCAAAAGAATGACGTCACTTCCCATCTCTGATGAAGGCTCCTGAAGGAGTTGAAGGCTTGGGTATGTCCAAGAACTACTGTATTTACTTTGAAAAGCTGAAAAAAATAATATAAGGAGCTACTGAACTGTTTGTAAATGCATTCTCTCTCTCTCTGTCTCTCTCACACACACTTCTTTATCAATCCACTGTCCATTCCATTCAGTTGAGGTAGCAGTTTAAAAAACCGGTCTCTCATTCACCAGCTTCTTATTTTGACTTTTTTTTTCACTTTCTGCCTAATTCCTATAACATTATTTCCTCATTATGAAAATGTCTCAAAAATCTGACAATTCCACATGAAACGAAAAATAGTATACTTTCAAAATGCTCAGTATGAAGAATTTGAAACCATTGTGAAATCAGTGAATACGAGACAATTTCATATGAAAGTAAGTGTGATGTGTTGTTATAATAATGAGATAATGGTGCAGGAATTAGGCAGAAAGTGCAGTTTCTCTGCATCCAGTCATCTCAAATGCTATATTCGCAGGCCCATTAAAAAAAGTCCTACTGTTAAATTTGTTCGTACTGAGTATTTCTACAATACATCACACTTATTTTCATATGAAACTGTCAGGTTTTGGAGGATGTCTTGACAGTGTGGGGGGTAATGGTGTAAGAAATTGTATGTGATATTAGTGCACTTCATAGCGCCATGTACATGGGCGAGATTATAAGACCTGGACCTTTTAAGGTGTAAAGGAAAATCTGAATAAGTCAAATTCAGCCTTGTACCTAGCTAACCTTAACCGTGATAAAGACATGTGTGTGAATGCATCTGCAAACAGTTCAGTAGCTACAGCTTTATAATGCAACTACAGTATAGTTTACCTGCTGCTGAGCCCTCATCTCCGTTCGTTCCACAATGTTCTACCTTTAATAGCCACCAAGCATAACTACATCATCACTTGTTTATTGCAATGCATTGTGGGGGATAGCCGGGGTTGGTAGTTGAGCAATATGACGGATGTCAGATTAATTTTACAAGCGCGATGTGAGAGGAGTGATTTTGCCATGCTCTGTCGTGGAAGACCATGAAATTGGTGATTTAAAGAGGTGGATAACATGTCGAGGGTTTACAGCAGGAAAATCGGAATCCAAATCAAGTTCGGTGAGAAGGTAAGAGTCTAGACCGAGTCTACCACACTGTACAACAACGTCATCAAATCTCAGAATGTCTTATTTCTGAGGACATACAGTATATTGGATCACGAAGCAATCTTAGACTAAAGTCTAAATTTGTTTCTTTTAATCTTCAGTTATTCCTTACCATTTTCTAAGAAGCTTTGTTCTAATGAAATCTTAGCCTTGCACTTAATCTTGATCCAGCACAATGAAAGTTACAGATGCAGTAAGGGAAACTATTATGAAAAATCAACTGTTGGCTTAAGTCTAAGATTGCTTTGCGATCCCGGGCCTAGATGAACGGCATCAAAGCATTTATAAATGAGCGATTAGTTAAAAATTTGATATCAGGAAACATTAAAAAAAAACCTTTGGAAATCCGCTGATCTGCCGTGTCATGTTCAGTATAAATGCATTTTCTTCAATAAATGCCGCTAGTGAGATACACTGAACATTATACATACCCGAAAGAGAACCCGTCTTGGTTTGGGAGTTGAGAGGCAAAGGCAGAAGAATGCTTCTTTGCTTTCCAGGCTTTGGAATATCGCTGGTTTCAGACGATGAACAGTGTTGATTGTTATAATCTTCTATAACCGAAGGCCATTCCACAGACCACTGAAATATTGCTGGGTCACAGTTTAAGTACGTCTTTTTCCCACCAGAGAAATGGAAGCTAGAAACACTTGTCCATTTCGATTCAATTCGAAGGTTTTCGTTGCGAATTAAACTTACCCATTTCTTTCTTCTCGACTGGCAGCTGATAAAAGCTCAAATGAGGTGTTCTCTTTGCTGTGGAGACACAGTAAGGCACACAGCAATTCACTTTAGGCACAGTTAAAACCGGTTAGACCGAACAATGCAGTGTTTAACAAAGGCGAAAGTAAACAATACAGCGGAGATGATCCCGGGTATCACTCATAATGCATTGCGGTAAACAAGCGATGATGTAGTTATGGGTTAGGGTCATTGAATAGGCGTGGCTTACATTCAAAGCACCTCCCACTCCAAAACCCGATGGCCAGTAGAGATTTAAGGTGAATGCCTTCTTCTAAGACTCATTCCCCTGTAAGTAATGTGCCAAAAATGATTGCAGAAGTAAAAGAGAGAATTCAAAAGCCAAAAAAAAATTGCATCAGAAAAATCTGCAAATTGAAAAAAAAATTAAAGAATGAGAGTGGGGCGGCACGGTGGTGTAGTGGTTAGCGCTGTCGCCTCACAGCAAGAAGGTCCAGGTTCGAGCCCCGTGGCCAGCGAGGGCCTTTCTGTGTGGAGTTTGCATGTTCTCCCCGTGTCCGCGTGGGTTTCCTCCGGGTGCTCCGGTTTCCCCCACAGTCCAAAGACATGCAGGTTAGGTTAACTGGTGACTCTAAATTGACCGTAGGTGTGAATGTGAGTGTGAATGGTTGTCTGTGTCTATGTGTCAGCCCTGTGATGACCTGGTGACTTGTCCAGGGTGTACCCCGCCTTTCGCCTGTAGTCAGCTGGGATAGGCTCCAGCTTGCCTGCAACCCTGTAGAACAGGATAAAGCGGCTACAGATAAATGAGATGAATGAGAGTGCCAATCAGAAGTAGTGTTTTTGAAAAAAAAAAGAAAGAAATTCTGATTTCATTCTCATTGCATGTATTTGCTGTGGGTTGTTGTTGTTGATTTTTTTGTTATTGTTGTTTTACATTTTGATAATGTTGTGCTTGTGGATTTTATTATTTTATTTAAAACTTTTGGCACAAAATTAACTCCATAAAACTAAAAGTAGATCGACTGAACATACGTTGTCCAATCTAAGAACGATCTACACAAAAGACAGAGGTCCAGATGTCAGAAACATAAGTGTCTTTCATAAAAAAAAAAGACTTAGAGCTTCCTGTTTAACATGGCTGGTATTAGGAAGAAACGCAACTTGAACCATAGGGCACTGCATATGAAAGAAAGAAAATAAATAAATAAATAAATAAATGCATGGGGGGAAAACAAAGAAAGAAATTACAACTGCCGCTGTCTTTAAGGCCAAGTTTACATTAGACCGTATCTGTCTCGTTTTCTTCGCGGATGCACTGTCCGTTTACATTAAACCGCCTGGAAACGCCGGGAAACGGGAATCCGCCAGGGTCCACGTATTCAATCCAGATCGTGTCTGGTCCGGTGCTGTGTAAACATTGAGAATACGCGGATACGCTGTGCTGAGCTCTAGCTGGCGTCGTCATTGGACAACGTCACTGTGACATCCACCTTCCTGATTCGCTGGCGTTGGTCATGTGACGCGACTGCTGAAAAACGGCGCGGACTTCCGCCTTGTATCACCTTTCATTAAAGAGTATAAAAGTATGAAAATACTGCAAATACTGATGCAAATACTTCCCATTGTGTAGTTATGATTGTCTTTAGGCTTGCCATCCTTCCACTTGCAAGTGGTAAGTGATATGCACTGAGATCACACGCACAGCGGCTCAGTCACGAATCACTGCTCGTGCGCTATACTCGCGCGCTCTGTGAGCTGCGCAGGGCCGGAGTGCGCACCCTCCAGAGGGCACTCGCTGTTCAGGGCGGAGTGATTTGGAGCGCAGGATGCCTGCGGAGCCGAGCGTATCCGTGTATTGGCGTTGCTGTGTGCACGCGAATCGTGTATTGGTGTTGCTGTGTGCACACTAATCGTTTTAAAAACGTTAATCTGATGATCCGCTGATACGGTCTAATGTAAACCCCACCTAAGTGTAAGTAGTAGTTTGCCTTACATCATTCATATTATTTCATTGATTATATCCCATGATATAATGAACTGCTCAACACTAATATGTTAATTTTAAGCTATTGATAGATATCAGATTTTATATCCCACATCAAAAAATTCCCATGCAGGGATTGGCCAAGTGACATGTTCACATGACATGAAGTAGTTCTGCCATTGATTAAGCAATGTACAGTGGTGCTTGAAAGTTTGTGAACCCTTTAGAATTTTCTATATTTCTGCATAAAGATGACCAAAAACATCATCAGATTTTCACACAAGTCCTAAAAGTAGATAAAGAGAACCCAGTTAAACAAACGAGACAAAAATATTATACTTGGTCATTTATTTATTGAGGAAAATGATTCAATATTACATATCTCTGAGTGGCAAAAGTATGTGAACCTCTAGGATTAGCAGTTAATTTGAAGGTGAAACTAGACAGGGACACTCTAACGAGTGCAAACCCCGCCTTTTCCCTATTAAAATACATTGGGCGAAAATTTCGAAGTTCTGCCATGACCTTGACCTTTGACCTTTGACCTCCAAAATTTAATGGTTTCCTTCCTGGGTGATTGGCAACACATGTACAAAATTTGGTCCAAATCGATCCATTGGTTCTTGAGATATCTTGCAGACACACAGACAGACAGACAGATACACACACACACAGACTGACGCAGGTGAAAATAATAACCCCTCTGACTACTGTCGGCGGGGTTAATTAGAGTCAGGTGTTTTCAATCAATGGGATGACAATCAGGTGTGAGTGGGCACCCTGTTTTATTTAAAGAACAGGGATCTATCAAAGTCTGATCTTCACAACACATGTTTGTGGAAGTGTATCATGGCACGAACAAAGGAGATTTCTGGGGACCTCAGAAAAAGCGTTGTTGATGCTCATCAGGCTGGAAAAAGGTTACAAAACCATCTCTAAAGAGTTTGGACTCCACCAGTCCACAGTCAGACAGATTGTGTACAAATGGAGGAAATTCAAGACCATTGTTACCCTCCCCAGGAGTGGTCGACCAACAAAGATCACTCCAAGAGCAAGGTGTGTAATAGTCGGCAAGGTCACAAAGGACCCCAGGGTAACTTCTAAGCAACTGAAGGGCTCTCTCACATTGGCTAATGTTAATGTTCATGAGTCCACCATCAGGAGAACACTGAACAACAATGGTGTGCATGGCAGGGTTGCAAGGAGAAAGCCACTGCTCTCCAAAAAGAACATTGCTGCTCATCTGCAGTTTGCTAAAGATCACATGGACAAGCTAGGCTACTGGAAAAATGTTTTGTGGACAGATGAGGTCAAAATAGAACTTTTTGGTTTAAATGAGAAGCGTTATGTTTGGAGAAAGGAAAACCCTGCATTCCAGCATAAGAACCTTATCCCATCTGTGAAACATGGTGGTGGTAGTATCATGGTTTGGGCCTGTTTTGCTGCATCTGGGCCAGGACGGCTTGCCATCATTGATGGAACAATGAACTCTGAATTATACCAGTGAATTCTAAAGGAAAATGTCAGGACATCTGTCCATGAACTGAATCTCAAGAGAGGGCGGGTCATGCAGCAAGACAACGACCCTAAGCACACAAGTCGTTCTACCAAAGAATTGTTAAGGAAGAATAAAGTTAATGTTTTGGAATGGCCAAGTCAAAGTCCTGAGGTTAATTCAATCGAAATGTTGTGGAAGGACCTGAAGCAAAGAGTTCATGTGAGGAAACCTACCAACATCCCAGAGTTGAAGCTGTTCTGTATGGAAGAACGGGCTAAAATTCCTCCAAGCCGGTGTGTAGGACTGATCAACAGTTACCGGAAACATTTAGTTGCAATTATTGCTGCACAAGGGGGTCACACCAGATACTGAAAGCAAAGGTTCACATACTTTTGCCACTCACAGACATGTAATGTTGAATCATTTTCCTCAATAAATAAATGACCAAGTATAATATTTTTGTCTCATTTGTTTAACTGGGTTCTCTTTATCTACTTTTAGGACTTGTGTGAAAATCTGATGATTTTTTAGGTCATCTTTATGTAGAAATATAGAAAATTCTAAAGGGTTCACAAACTTTCAAGCACCACTGTATCTCATGTCATCCAAGATTTTATATATATATATATATATATATATATATATATATATATATATATATATACACACACTACCGTTCAAAAATTTGGGGTCACCCAGACAATTTTGTGTTTTCCATGAAAAGTCACACCTTTATTTACCACCATAAGTTGTAAAATGAATAAAAAATATAGTCAAGACATTTTTCTGGCCATTTTGAGCATTTAATCGACCCCACAAATGTGATGCTCCAGAAACTCAATCTGCTCAAAGGAAGGTCAGTTTTATAGCTTCTCTAAAGAGCTCAACTGTTTTCAGCTGTGCTAACATGATTGTACAAGGGTTTTCTAATCATCCATTAGCCTTCTGAGGCAATGAGCAAACACATTGTACCATTAGAACACTGGAGTGAGAGTTGCTGGAAATGGGCCTCTATACACCTATGGAGATATTGCACCAAAAACCACACATTTGCAGCTAGAATAGTCATTTACCACATTAGCAATGTATAGAGTGGATTTCTGATTAGTTTAAAGTGATCTTCATTGAAAAGAACAGTGCTTTTCTTTCAAAAATAAGGAAATTTTTAAAAAATGAGGAAATTTCAAAGTGACCCCAAACTTTTGAACGGTAGTGTGTGTATATTAGTGCTGTCAAAGTTAACGCGATAATAACGGGTTAACGCGATCTCAATTTAACGCGATTTAAAAAAATAGTGCTGTTAACGCAAATTTTAATTTGGCCCTGCGAGTCACCCATAGTTCCTGCTGAGGCTTGTCGCGCGCTGCGTTTAACTGTACCAACAGGTTTACCGTCCAAACGAGATCACATGGGATTACCTTTCACAGGTGAGACTGGAAAAATACTTTTCAATACTGTTCCTTCAGTCTTCAGTTTCCCAGCTCATCTCCACCGGGTAGGCGTAGAGTTATAAGCAGTGAGAATTAGATAATACAGTGCCACACTATGATGAACGTTTTTGAACGTATGATGAATGTTTTTATTTTTGTTATGTTTTTTTCTTCTTTTATGGCAAATACTTCTCTTCAAAAGAAACTAATGAAGAGTAAAATAAAACATTTTTTTTTATTTTCACAGTGATATGCACTTTATTTTTCATCCCTTGGTTTTCTCATCTAATATGGAAGTTATGGATGTCAGTGGCTGTGACAAGACGTGTTATGCTCTGCAATAAAAAAAAAACATTGGTACAAAGCAAGCCCATTCACTTTTTTATGCTGATAAGAGAATTACAATGGTTTTTCATGTGACAAAAATGTGCGATTAAATTGCGATCAATCGCGAGTTAACTATTACAGTCGCGAGATTAATCGCGATTAAATATTTTAATCGCTTGACAGCACTAATATATATATATATGTATGTATGTGTGTGTGTGTGTGTGTGTGTGTTATGAGTCAGTCATGGTAAATCCTGGATATATCATGAATTGATGTCACAATTTCAAACTATACAGCCAACTCGTGTGTGTCGATGTACACATCATGATCATGCCTGGCAAGGCAGGTGATAGCATGGTACATTGCACATGCGCAGGTCGAAGGTCGCTCCGACGTAAACAACAAACATGGCTGCCTCCAGTGAGTTCATGCCAAGAATCGATCTTAACACTTTTAGTTTGGAGTTTTTTGATGAGGGATATAAATCCATGCACTGAGAGGCTCCAGTAATCATGGATTCTCTTCGGTTATTGGCATTGTACTATTTTCTTCAGGGTTCTGCCCCTCACAAAATAGTACAATGCCAGTCACCTCAGAGAATCCATAATTTCAACCGGAGTCTGTCAGTGCATGGTATATTTGATTATTGTTCCTCTCATCTAATATCACATCGAACCTGGAATCAGTGTAGTAAGTGATTACAATAGAAAATACCCAAAAGAAAAGCCCCTGTATTTCTGTGTTAATAAATACAATGACACCATAGTGGGTGATGCTGAATGTTCATATATTGAACAGTTTAAAGCTGTAGCTGTTTAGTTATTTTGCCTCCCATGCTCATCCATATTGACTTGCTATTCTCCACTTGTGAGAATAGACAGGTCTGGTGTAAAAGCTATTTAACAATACAGATTGAATTCCCAATCTGAATGACTCACATAAGCTTCTGAGGTTGTGTTCGGCCAGCCTCTGGTGGCGTGAGCTTTGAGAGGCCTTGGTTTTCCAGCTTTTGATGTTCTGAAGGCAATAACAGAGCTTGAAGGCAGTTAGAGAGCAGATCCATCATAACACACAGTAGTTGTGAGTCTGTGTAGCTGTTATTTATCTGTACCGCTTCTGTGTTTTACATCCAATGTCCTTGCCAACTTTAAGGTGAGATACTGAGATATTTGTTTTGTTTTGTCGGTCCCCCCCATCGCTTTGCCTGTCTACTGCAAAAGTGCAATTTTTAGAAAACTCCCTGGGCTAAAACACCCTTGAACAAACCGAATGCTCCTTTTCGTTTGGAGATATGCTGCCTCATATCTGTGCGTGCCTTGGTAAAAATGTGCGCAGGTATATTTTACCGATGTCTGAAATCTAAAGCCTGATAAACACCTGCTTTTTTATAGAGATGACCGGACAACGAGTAGATACGAGTAGAGCACATCAGGGAGTTTGATATTACGTGCAGGACTCTGCAGAGCTGAGATTGAGAGGGAGTAATGATGCAGTTAGCCACGACAGCAATGCCAGACATTGTGTATTGAGAAATTTCACATGCAACTTAAGGAGGATTTCAACAGGTTTTTTTTTCCTTCAGCTGTCTCACTGCTAAACTCCCACACACACACACACACACACACACACACACTCACCAACTCCCCACCTTGAACAAACCGAATTGACTTGAACTGACTTCACTGCACTATCACTATTTGCACTACTGTTTATTCATACCATGTTTTGTATATACTGCAAATATCTATATATCATACAATTGCACTATAGTTCATTCATATTGCACATTTTGTACATACTATAAATATCTATCATATCATTATACCATTCCATACCCTGTAATTCCTGTACATTTATATTTGTATATTAGACGTTATTTACTGCTATGCACTTCTGGTTAGATGCAATCTGCATTTCGTTGCCTTGTACCTGTGACATGTGCCATGACAATAAAGTTGAATCTAATCTCATCTAATTATTCATATTAATAAAATGCATACCAGTTTCAGAGACTAGGTGTTGGAGGATATACAGTAGCTGTATGCTGACCAGCACTGATCAAGCCTATTTTCTTTATGCCCAAGCCATTTCAATGCCCACAAGGTGGACAGAATATATTTAGCTGTTAAAGTGCAGCACGGAGCTCAGTTTTCATGCATATGCAAAATGTATTCTTTAGAAACCCTGCTGAGGTTGAGCTGTGGTGCATCCAGGGTACAAACCTGCCAACAAAAATGCCTTTTTTTTTTTTTTTAAATTCTAAGTGACTCCTGATTTACGTAATAACTCATGCTTGCTGCTAAAACCACTCTGTGCACAAATACCAGATGATCTTCACTCCTTTGTGGTAATTAGGGACCAAACACCAGTGGTTTATAGACACCCTATTGTATTTATGGTATGTATTAGGGGGCCAAGCACCATAAGGCTGCAGGCAACCTATTGTACTTGTATGTATTTTTTTCCTTCTTCTTCTTCTTCGTGGCATGGTGGTGCAGTTAACGCTGTCGACTCACAGCAAGAAGGTTATGGGTTCAAACCTCACGGCTGACAGGGGCCTTTCTGTGCGGAGTTTGCATGTTCTCCCCGTGTGTGTGTGGGTTTCCTCCGGGTGCTCCGGTTTCCCCCGCAGTCCAAAGACATGCAGGTTAGGTACAATGGGCCCACTGTAATTGGTGCAAGCTGTAGTGGTTTCCCAGCCAAAATGTATATACATATATATCACACTATAGCAAAGCTAAATAAATTAAATTCTTCTTACTGTAATACTTCCAGATGGAAGTCCATAGCAGCCCTTTTTTTACATTTTTTAATTAAATATGGCCCAGTGATAGAGGACAGTCTCAGCTACACTGCAGTTTTGGTGTACATAACCCATGCAAATTATTATTATTTTTTTCTGTTGAGTGTTCTTGATGTACACTCATTGTACTAGTGATTTGGCAAAAAGGATGTCGGACATTTTGAGTTTTAACAAAAATGGGGGGTGAAGTGTGTGTGTGGGGGCTGCTTTCTTTTCTTTTTTTTTCCTTATTTGTTCTTGCAAATTTTGTCCCCAGCATCGTGAAACCGACTTGCAGCTGCCAAACAGGAAATGAGGCCATTTTTCAGCAACACTTTTATATATTGACACCAAACTTGGCACCTATGTTGAGCAACATTATCTCATCTCATCTCATTATCTCTAGCCGCTTTATCCTGTTCTACAGGGTCGCAGGCAAGCTTGAGCCTATCCCAGCTGACTACAGGTGAAAGGCGGGGTACACCCTGGACAAGTCTCCAGGTCATCACAGGGCTGACACATAGACACAGACAACCATTCACACTCACATTCACACCTACGGTCAATTTAGAGTCACCAGTTAACCTAACCTGCATGTCTTTGGACTGTGGGGGAAACCGGAGCACCCGGAGGAAACCCACACGGACACGGGGAGAACATGCAAACTCCGCACAGAAAGGCCCTCGCCAGCCATGGGGCTCGAACCCGGACCTTCTTGCTGTGAGGTGACAGCGCTAACCACTACACCACCATGCCACCCTGAGCAACATTACAGTATATAATGTTTATATAATGTTAAGAAACAACCATTGAGTTCACATGTAACTCAGGAGGACTACTGGAAACAGGAAGTGAGGCAATATCTCAGCAACAGCTTGACATTTTGCCTTCGGATCTCCTTGGGAAGAAGCACTGATGGTCCCAGTGGTTTCTGGTCTCTCTCCATCACTAAGCACTAAGCAGTTGAGCCAGAACGTACTTGGCCCCTTAACTGTTGCTTGCAGCTATATTTAGGGCCTCAGGTATTCACCGGAGAGTGCTGCACCAAGGTGCAAGGGCCTATTGTTTCCCTAAGGATTCTTATTCTTCTTCCTCTTCTTCTTCTTTTTCTTCAAGACTTGGCCATTTTCCCATGGGCAAAAACTCATGAAATTTGGTACACATATCAGTCCTGGCCACCACTACTCAGGGATAGAGGCTTGGCCCTGGGTGTGTCTGGGGACTCCATAGTGCCCCCACATGTCATTGAGACTTCTCCTCGGTATATAGGTTCACCTATCCGTGTCAAATTTGGTAGGTGTGTGGGGTGCCCCAAGACAAACCAAATTGCAGTGTACATTGTATTAGCCATACTCAACAGGAAGTGAGTTATTTTTGGTTTTGTGCATTTTGACACATGTTACATTTTAACATTCTCCTCCTTGGCAGTTTGTTGGCTTCATGCCAGATTTGGTATCCAGGAGGTGCTCGGGCCCTTTCATCACTGCTTGCGGCTATATTTTAGGGTTGAGATTGTTTCTGCATATGGACATATTTTTGAACTCTATCAATGTGTCAGGGCCGTTACGAACAGTTCTATACTCTGCGTTTTACATTTTGGGGGTAATAACATAGTGTCAATCATAGGATATCAAGGTTATTGATTTCTCTGACATCATTCGCGGAATCCTGAGCCAGGCCTTACAGTATTACTGCTCAGAATAATAGATTTAGAAACTATTTGTCATGCCGTGATCTGATGCTTGTATCCTCATCCAGCATGGAAAACTTCAAGGCAACTTCAGTCAGCTTCTCTTTACTTGCCAGTGAGGCAGGCGAGTGTCTGAAGGCTGGATTTTGCAATATAAGCACATACAGGGAAAGCAAAAGACCACGCCAGCCCCTGCTGTTTGTACCAGTCGCCTTGGCATGTGACGCCACGTGTTTAGCCCAGCTTCGCAGGTTACAGTGAGGTTGCCATGGCAAATGCAGCACCTCGGCCTACTTGAAAATTAGCAGCTCCTGTTTCTTCACCTTCTCACATAATTAGGTGATTTCTGAGCAGAAAGTGCTTCGTTGCTAACGTGGGTGGCCTGCTGAGTTCAGGATCCGTGGAGCATTGCTGTCGCTACCAGGCTGAAAGGCCACGTCCCAGGAGAGAGAGACCGTCTGGAGTCTGGAGAGGATGCAAGAGCACGCACATTGTGTGTGTGTGTGTATAACTACAGTGTGCTGATGCTGCGTTCTGAGCCAGTCCAGCTTTGACTCTAAACAACAAGTAAAGGGCAAAACAGTCAACTTCAATCAAACAAAAAGAAGTTTTCCGTTCAGCTATATCCAGGCTGTGAGTGTTCTGTTTACTGAGCCCACTCTATGGCTCACTGCCTGTGTAAGTGCAACGGATGAGAATGAATTACGGCAGGCTGGCTTAATTAAGCACAGTCAGCCACAGGCCGACCTTTCCCTGTAAGACAAACGGACTCTCTTTGCATAGCTGTGCATAGGTATGGAAATGTGGAACGGTCTCAGCTACATGTGACTTTCAGTACTTTTTAGAGGACGTCGATGTGCAGTTCTGAGCTGAAAAACAATGCGTTCATTACTTAAAGCAGTTAAAGAGTCTGCACAGTTGAGCACAAGGTGAAACATAATGAATGAATAATGAATTTAATTGGGAGGGAAAAGGTTGGTTTACTCGCCTGTTGTAATTATGACCGGATTTTTAGTACGAATTTGTCTCTGTTTGTCAGCGTTTAATTTAGATTTGTTCATTGTACATGATTATGACCCATAAGACCTTGCAAAATATGTGACGAAAGGAAGCTGGCTGGTTGGATGTTTTTCTCCGTGTCTGTTATGTTTAATTATTTCTTAATTGTCGTAATTGTCAGTGATCTGTCTATCCACATGTGTATATCAAGCCTGTGATTGTTAAGTAAGTACATTTAGCTGGATTTTAACACGGCTAGACGAGGCATGGCTGATGAGACTAGACTGATAGGCTGAGCTCATTGCCATAATCTTACTTAAGTGCTCATTTTTCAGCATGTGGGAGAACAACATCGAATGTTAATCACACTTTATTGGGGCTACTGCCAGGATTTAACTCCCCATGACAAAATGAAGTGAAAAGACAATGAGTCTTGAATGTGGAAATTGAAAGCCCATGTAAGAAGCACAAGAAATCGGCCCTTCAGGTGTCCCCTTTGTTTAAAGGATTTTTTTTCAGCGTGCTTGTTATGCTCTTATTTTAGAATCCGTTGTATTGCAAATGGTATTATATATATACTGTGTTATATACTACCGTTCAAAAGTTTGGGGTCACTTTGAAATTTCCTTATTTTTGAAAGAAAAGCACTGTTCTTTTCAATCAAGATCACTTTAAACTAATCAGAAATCCACTCTATACATTGCTAATGTGGTAAATGACTATTCTAGCTGCAAATGTCTGGTTTTTGGTGCAATATCTCCATAGGTGTATAGAAGCCCATTTCCAGCAACTCTCACTCCAGTGTTCTAATGGTACAATGTGTTTGCTCATTGCCTCAGAAGGCTAATGGATGATTAGAAAACCCTTGTACAATCATGTTAGCACAGCTGAAAACAGTTGAGCTCTTTAGAGAAGCTATAAAACTGACCTTCCTTTGAGCAGATTGAGTTTCTGGAGCATCACATTTGTGGGGTCGATTAAATGCTCAAAATGGCCAGAAAAATGTCTTGACTATATTTTCTATTCATTTTACAACTTATGGTGGGAAATAAAAGTGTGACTTTTCATGGAAAACACAAAATTGTCTGGGTGACCCCAAATTTTTGAACGGTAGTGTGTATATATATATATATATTTCTATGTGCTGTGTTGCATGAAAGAATGCTGGTGTTGTTTGTGTAATCATGCTGCATGTGAACATTAAACAAGCAGACTAATGAGCGAAACATCTTCTGAGTCAATGTTTGGGCTGGGATGAACTTTACATTCTGTATTTGATTTGGAACGAGTAGGAGTTAAAAAGTTAAAGCTGATTTAGAACTGAATTACCAAAATGACGTGAGGTAACAGTCTCATGATGCTTGATGGATAAATATAACTGACGAGCCTGTGTACATTAATTAGGTGTAAATGTCAGTAAAGCTCCTGTTTAAAGAAAAGTCATTTTCAGTTAATAAGTATATTTAATAGTAAGTTAGTACATAGATATTATTTATAAAACACATTTAAACAAACGTCTGTTGACAAACAAACATCGAAATGTTGTGCAAAGTGTTATATTTAAAACTTTTTTCCACTAATTACTGCTCTCTACTGCAAAGAATAAGAATGAAGTTGAAACCAAAGTAGATATTGTGCATTGACTTGATAAGAAGAAGAAGAAGAAGAAGAAGAAGAAGCAGCTTTTATTTGTCACATGTGAACTCAAGCACAGTGAAATTTCTCCTCTGCATTTAACCCATCCGAAGCTATGAACACACAAGTGAGCAATGAGCACACACATACCCAGAGCAGTGGGCAGCGATGCTACAGCGTCCGGGGAGCAGTTGGGGGTTAGGCGTCTTGCTCAAGGGAACTTCAGCTACAAAGGAAGAGGAAAGTGCTGTTCATTCAGTCAACTCCCTTCACATTTTTCCTGCCAATCCCAGAAATCGAACCGGCAACCCTTTGAGCCCAAGACTCAAACCTTCTCTAACCTTCAGGCCATGGCTGCCCCCATTAACCGTTAAAATGTTAAATAAAATGTCAAGCAGGCATGTTAGGGTGGGCTGGGTGATGGAAACATCATATCACACCACATAAAGGGATTTCTTTGATACATAAAATGTGTCACGATATATAGGCAAGAACCTTCTATGTAAACAAAAAAAACCCCACAAATAAGTAAATAAAATATATATTTTGAATGAATTTGATGATACTTTTATTTAAAGGGGAACCGAAGTCATTTTTAAACTTGCTTTATTTCTTAATTAAGGTGTTATTCAATTACGTTTTCGGTTTTAGTAACCTTATATCGTGACTCGTATTGGCAACTAATTGCAATTAAATATTATACTTATCGGCCTGTTCGGTTTTTAGCCGTGTTGAATGTAGTTCGTTTGGTCCACGGCAGGCGTCGCTTATCCGCGCGATCTTCACGAGACTTGTGCGAGACTTCGAAACATGAAGTGTCAGCCAGGTGTCAGTGCCACCATTTTGAAAACTGTTTTCCAAACGAAATATTGCACAAAAACGAGTTTACAGTAAATGATGATTCCTGCCTACTTTTTTTTCAAACTTTCCTGATTGCTATCAAAACAAACAACACTTCCGGCTTGATCACGTCAGCATTCGAAAGAGGGCGCGCGCGCACGTCTTTTGACAACGTTGGCAGATGTCGGTCACTTTGATTTCCGCCGTACGCTTTACTTCCGTCCTACGATGTCTCGCACAGGTCTCGACGAATCTCGTTTACGGCCATTGCTTTGACATATGGACCGATATATAGTGCTCAGCGTAAATGAGTACCCCCCCCCCCTTTGAAAAGTAACATTTTAAACAATATTTCAATGAACACAAACAATTTCCAAAATGTTGACAAGACAAAGTTTAATATAACATCTGTTTAACTTATAACATGAAAGTAAGGTTAATAATATAACTTAGATTACACATTTTTTCAGTTTTACTCAAATTAGGGTGGTGCAAAAATGAGTACACCCCACAACAAAAACTACTACATCTAGTACTTTGTATGACCTCCATGATTTTTAATGACAGCACCAAGTCTTCTAGGCATGGAATGAACAAGTTGGCGACATTTTGTAACATCAATCTTTTCCCATTCTTCAACAATGACCTCTTTTAGTGACTGGATGCTGGATGGAGAGTGATGCTCAACTTGTCTCTTCAGAATTCCCCATAGGTGTTCGATTGGGTTCAGATCAGGAGACATACTTGGCCACTGAATCACTTTCAACCTGTTCTTCGTCAGAAATCCAACAGTGGCCTTAGATGTGTGTTTAGTCATGTTGGAAAAGTGCACGACGACCAAGAGCACAGAGTGATGGTAGCATCTTCTCTTTCAGTATAGAGCAATACATCTGTGAATTCATGATGCCATCAATGAAGTGCAGCTCCCCGACACCAGCAGCACTCATGCAGCCCCACATAAGGACACTGCCACCACCATGTTTCACTGTAGGCACCAGGCATTTTTCTTTGTATTCCTCATCTTTGTGACACCATACAGTTTTGAAGCCATCAGTTCCAAAAACATTTATCTTGGTCTCATCACTCCAGAGTATAGAGTCCCAGTAGTCTTCATCTTTGTCAGCATGGGCCCTGGCAAACTCTAGGCGGGCTTTTTTGTGCCTGGGCTTTAGGAGAGGCTTCTTTCGTGGACGGCATCCATGCATGCCATTCCTCTGCAGTGTACGCTGTATTGTGTCACTGGAAATAGTCACCCCAGTTTAGCTTTCTACTTTAGATGACTGCAGTGAACTCGCATGCCGATTTTCTTCAACCCTTCTCATCAGAAGACACTCCGGTCGAGGTGTTAACTTCCGTTATGACCTGGACGTCTCTGTGAGATGGTCGCAGTTCCATCTTTCTTAAATTTTTGTACCACTTTTGCTACAGTATTCTGACTGATAAGTAAAGCTTTGCTGATCTTCTTGTAGCCTTCACCTTTGTGGTGTTAATAAATTATTTTCTTTGGGGAATTCTGAAGAGACAAGTTGAGCATCACTCTACATCCAGCATCCAGTCACTAAAAGAGGTCATTGTTGAAGAATGGAAAAAGATTGATGTTGCAAAATGTCGCCAACTTGTTCATTCCATGCCTAGAAGACTTGGTGCTGTCATTAAAAATCATGGAGGCCATACAAAGTACTAGATGTAGTAGTTTTTGTTGTGGGGTGTACTCATTTTTGCACCACCCTAATTTGAGTAAAACTGAAAAAATGTGTAATCTAAGTTATATTATTAACCTTACTTTCACGTTATAAGTTAAACAGATGTTATTTTAAACTTTGTCTTTTCAACATTTTGGAAATTGTTTGTGTTCATTGAGATATTGTTTAAAATGTTACTTTTCAAAGGAGGTGGACTCATTTACGCTGAGCACTGTATTACATAGCATATTTCAAACACTCAGAACTTGCTATAGCAGTGACAAAATAGCATTCCTATATTTAATAAAATGAGATAAATAGAATTTTGATGATAAAAAAAATTGCCTTCAGTTCTCCTTTAATATCTTTTCAAGCAAGTATTTTTGTACTTATGATATCTCAGAAAAGCATATTGTGACATGCAGTAATTGATCACAATTTTCTATCCATATTTTATTGTGTTATCACCCAGCACTGCTTCATGTTGTATTTTTCTCATTATTAATCATATTCATTACTCATTCGCTATAAAGGCCTCATAAAATTTGCACCACCAAAGTCTTTCTGTCTCATGGAGCGATGAAAAAGGAAACACCCCTCCATGATTGCCATTTCTTTTCAAAACAACTGGAGGTGCCTCCAGATGTGAATACCCGGCACTCATTTAAACCTGCCTCTCTGATGACGGCTTCAGGGACGGGAGAGACAGACAGATTTGATTCATGCAGCATCAGATCATTTGCATGCTTTTTTGTGACGTTATGTGTTACATATGTGTTTTGTTTTAAGTTCTCTCTGGTGTGTTTGTGTCTGTGCGTGGTGTGGTGTGTGTGTGTGTGTTTGATTCTCAGGTCCTCCTCTGCATTGCTCCTCTGGCTCCTCCTCCCCCGTCGCCTCCCCCTACCCGCCCCCTGCCCACGCAGCCAGTGAGAGCCAGGGAAGGTTGCTAGGTAACAGCGGGCCTCGGGCCGACCCCGACTCTGAGTCGGAGGATGAGTTTGGCCCTGCTTCTTCGTTCTTAGTTAAGACCGGCTCAGGGAACGTGAGCGTGTGCGCCCCTGGCTCTGCGGCCGCTGACGGTGAGTGCTTCACACACAGGCTGTGGCGGTACCTTCGGCTATTTGAGTGCATTTGCATCCTGGGTTTTTTTGTTTTTGTTTTTTTATTGCTCTTATGCACGTGTTGTATTGTGTTGTTTGCTACATGATGGTCCTGGAGGCACAATATTTTGTCCTGTGTACATGTATATGGATTGGATGACAATAGACGTTGACTCAACTTGGCACTTTGTAACTCAAAGACGCGCACCTCAGGCTAAAAGACTGCCGTTTTAAAGCTGTAGTTGAAGATGAGTCAAGTGCCAATGGGAGATTTTTTTTTTTTTTTTGGCCTGGGGTTTTTGCTCAGGCCCACAGGGGAGTGTTGTCTATATTTTTTCGAGGTTGCACACCTTCAGAGGAGGATATTCAGCACAAAGAGATGCCAAACACTTTAAAGTAACCTGTTACTCATACTCATGTGCTCTATGAATCCAGTTAAACATTTGAAAATGTTTTTTGCCTTCATAAATTCTCGAGTTCCTTGTTTTCATCCTCCATCCTAGGCATTTAATTTATCCAGTATAAATTTCCATTACATTGGTCACCCTTTATTTTAAAACATATTAGAGCTCCAGAGAAGGTAACGCTGCCATTGTCACACCAATTACTGTAATTCATTTTATTTCAGCATCCATTATAGTAGTTACTCATGCTTTTTTTTTTTTCGCACAGCAGCATATTTAAATCTCATTCTGAGAACTTAATTAGCTTAAGATGTTTGTTCTTTGAATTTTTTTTCAACAAGCAGCTGATTCCTCCAATTGTTCCCGGCGTGCCACAATGCATAACTCCTATTGTTGGATCTCTCCTGTTTAGCACAGACCTCAGCAAGTCTTGCTTCATTGCCCTTGTCATGGTAGATTTCATCCTGTGTTGTGAATGCTGGTGTAGTCCACAGCTTCACGGTTGAAAGGTCAAGCAATTTGCAGGCGCCTTGAAGTTCAGATATCTTCAGTAGAGGTTTCGAGAGGGCTGTATTTTTATATCGAATTAATAATTAAAAGATATAAAGAAGTGCAAAGGAATAATTAATTGATCACATGACAAAAGCAGGACGCAGACTGTAACTTGTAAAACGAACATGAAGGAAGCAAGGAATATGACATCCGACATGGTTCTAGCATCATAGCGGATGTCTGCGTCTTTGAGATGCGATGTTATGCAAATTAGCAATGGCAGCTTTCTTTCATCGCATCATTAGCATTAAATATTTGCACTACCCCTTCAAGAGTTGTGAAATTCCTTCTTGGCTCCTTAACTACTAAATTATGACTGAATTATATTAAATATCATCAATAATAAATAAAATATTTCACAGCAGTCAGTCAGGCTTCAAGAGTTTTGAAAGTTGAATGGTGAAAAGGGAAAAATGAGCACTGGAATCGAAAATGACTTAAAGCTAGATGGCCTTTTGAGTTCATAAAATCGGTGAAATTTCGTTCCCTCTGAAATTTGGTCATTGTGATATATGTTTATTTCTGTAATATCTGACAAAATATCAGGCCATTCTGTGGCTGGGAAGTTATTTAATTTGAGGGGATTCTCTAGCAAATAATGTGCATGAAATCGCTCACTTCGCGCAGTCAAGCAGGCGGAGGAAGTCCGTGTGCGCATACGCAGGTTTACCTTTGACCGTGCACTGACAGTTCCATCATTCTGTCGCTAAACGAACAGCTGATAACACCAAGGTGCTCGCCGACCACCAGTATTTATTAGTTTGGTCCTGCGTTTCCTTTCCTTCGTATATAACATAACGTCTTTTCTTCTCACCTTCCATTACTGTAGTCGGTCTTTCATGTTTCATTCACACACTCTTGTCCTCCATTTTTCTCTCCTGTTTCAAATTTGTATCTCACAATGCCTTGTACGAACAGGGAAAGCTCACCACATGATGCATGATGTAGTATTTTGTATTGCGTCATGGTCAAGCAAGAAAAAATAGCGGAGAATTTCAGGCCATGTGGCCCTAAATTCATTCATTGTCCTATTCAAAAAATAAATAAATAAAATTGGAAGTCTGTGATTCAAATTCAGTAGCTTTCGGTCCACTAAACAAAAATAATTGGGTGTCAGGAAAATTCTTTTCATGACTTACACTTGAAAAACTCTGAAAAGCAGTCTACGTTTAAAAAAAGTTTGATCGAAATTTATTCAAGACAGATCAGTAAGCCAGAAGCTGTACCGTAACATTGCGGTTAGCACATCCCCTTTGAAGTGTTTCATCTTCTTTTTTTTTAATAAAATATCAAATCATTTTTGGTGATATTTGATAACATTTTAGATTCAAGCAACTGATACGCATTTAAGCAATGCATAATGCTGTGCACTGATTGCTGTAATTACCAGTTTGACGTGTGACTCTGCAGTAATGAGCTGTTAATCAGAAGCAAGGTCCCGGATGGTAAATCAGGTGTCAGTTGATATTATGGTTGTACAGATTTAGTTTGGGACGTTGTTTAATTAAAGAGTTTTGCAAAAGTGTGCAGTTTTACTTCTGTGTTCCTGATCTGTGTACAAAAGCAGGAAAAAAAACCAGAATACTGCTTTGATTATTTGAAACTCTGTTTTTCTGAAACATGTGTTTATTGCTGATAAGGTGTTATACCGTATCATTAGGTCATGGTCTGCACATACACCTGTAACTCTTGCTTCTTGCTTCTGGCGAGCTTGAGGTATGGCTTTGGAGCAGTGTTCTGAAATGATTGTGGACATGGTGAGAAAAGGCTCGTCCTCCACAAAATAAGTGCATCGCAAGTCACTTTAAGTCACGTTCAGTGCAAACTGTAGTTGAGAAAAAGCCTTTTGCTTTGCCACCATCATGCAACATCTCCGATATTTTTGTGGAAGACAATCCTCTTCTCGTCAGATCTGCAATCATTTCAGAATAAGGTTTCAAAGCCATGTCTAAAGTGAGCTAAAAGCGAGAGTCAGTCGTATTGGCCAGCCTTGGTCTAACGATTTACAGCCCTATTAGCAACAAACACAGGTTTCAGAACAGCGTACACTTTTTTCTGCTTTAGTTCATTTACAATTTCATTTTTGATTTTGAAAGAGGGGCGGCACGGTGGTGTAGTGGTTAGCGCTGTCGCCTCACAGCAAGAAGGTCCAGGTTCGAGCCCCGTGGCCGGCGAGGGCCTTTCTGTGCGGAGTTTGCATGTTCTCCCCGTGTCCGCGTGGGTTTCCTCCGGGTGCTCCGGTTTCCCCCACAGTCCAAAGACATGCAGGTTAGGTTAACTGGCGACTCTAAATTGACCGTAGGTGTGAATGTGAGTGTGAATGGTTGTCTGTGTCTATGTGTCAGCCCTGTGATGACCTGGCGACTTGTCCAGGGTGTACCCCGCCTTTCGCCCGTAGTCAGCTGGGATAGGCTCCAGCTTGCCTGCGACCCTGTAGAACAGGATAAAGCGGCTAGAGATAATGAGATGAGCTTTTGAAAGAAGCAAAAGAAACAGGATTTGCTTTGAAGTTGTCAATCTGCTTTTTCTGATTAAAAAAAAAAGACTTTTAGTTTCTCTTGCTGGATCTTGAAACAACAATCAAAGAACCAATCATTTTTCCTGACACCCCCCCCGTTACTAACAAACAACAGAATGATTAAAAGGTACATGTACAACTGTTCTTTCTTTTGGTTTTACTGAAGGTTGTGGACAAAAAGTGATTTTTATTTTGGAAATAATACCAGTTCTGGGTATCATACAATGAACAGTTATTCCACAAAATTGAGTCGTACATGAGCTGATAGTGCCGAGTCAGCTATCAGCCACGTACGACAAGATTGAGTGGAATAATTATTTTATTCTATCCACATTCACTGGATTTTGAGAAACGGGGCATTTTTATTTTTATTTTTGCAAATTCGATAAATAAAGACTGCATACAAAGCGTCCGACAAAATCATTTCCGCTTACAATGTAAACAAACCGGCGAAACGACCGTAGCAATTTGTGGAAAATGCTATAATAATAATAATAATTCTTGAAAAATAAAAAAGATACGTTCTTACTATCAAATTCTTTCGTTCCATATTTTGTTGCCTTTTTTTATATATATTTTTGGGGTTTTGTTTTTCAAGTTGAGTTTTTATTTCGTCCTCGGTTGGTTCAGCAACACGCTCCGCCATTTTGTTTCTCTCTACTTAAGGTGTATGAGTTGATAGCCTTGTAGTAGAGTAGCCGATCAGAGCGTGCGCACATCCAGTGAATGTGGATAGAATAATAAGTGATATTGATGTGATATTGACCTCCCCTGAGTGACTATTGGGAAGTTTCTGTGACCGAGTCATATGAAACACGAGACGTGTTGTGATGGTGGATTTAACGCAAGTTGTGTCTTGAGTTGATCCGCAACAACCAGAGCATCAGAAATCAGAAAATATATCAAACGAAATACGATCCAGAGTTTTAAGCCGATATCAGTATTGGATTTCATTGTGCATTCGCAAACTAAAACACTGTTTTATTTGAGCAGTGTCGTATTTGATTAGCCTGGCCCTGAGAGCATGAATGACTATCAGCACTTGCTGTCTCCCAAAGGCCCTTTGATGTAGCATAACAAAAAATGCTCTAAATAATAGATTGACTTTACCCGTTAACTACCCAAAGGCTTGCACTTGCATCAAGCTCTGGAGTATTCCAGCCATCTGTCAGCACATTAGATGCCGATGTGTGGTTTCTGTTTTCTCCACAAACAACCCCTGGTCATCTAGCAAACAACTGTGATGAAGTGACTCGCCAGTTTTAAAGTCAGGATTTGTCTCTTTGACACCCGGCTGCGATTTGCATCAGTTATATAGGTTACCCTCAGGCTGACAGTGAGGGGTAGCACAACCACCAAGGAATCGGTCTCTGTGCCTGCGAGCTATGTAAAGTACCATGCGGCTCTGTTTGACTGAAATAAAAGAGCATGCATTAGCAGCGTTAGCATGCTGAAAGTAAGTGTAACATAATGGAAACTTTATTGTCATGGATCAGTTGCTTTGCATTGCTGCTGTTGTTGATATAATAGCAGGCCTCAAGCTGCTTTTCCAGATTTCCCTTGACAATCTGGTCATCAGCAGTCTCACCTACTTCTTATTACCGGCAAATAAATGACAAACGATAAATGAGGGATATTCTTCAGAGAGGACTTTGTCGTTTTTCATTGCTTGGCTGCTATTATTGGCAAATCTGTGCCAGAACAAGAAGCCAATTACATTATAAAAGGTATGCCATTGTTTATTCACTTACACCACTTAATGAGCCACTGAAGCTAAATTCACTCATCCTGCAGCGTAGCATTAAATAGCACGTATGGATTTGTCTTGCACTCATACCTCAGACCTGCCACGGCCCCCTTTAAATGAATCGTCCTTCTTTTAAAATGAACAGGTGTCATCCCATTCATTTTGAACTGTCGTTATGAGCATTAATCAAAAGCTCAACATAGCACGCTGAGCTCATTAGCTCAGTTAATATAGAAACCCTGGCCATATGTTTCTAAGCCCTTTCGAATCCACCATCCCTCCATCCTTCTTTTTCTCACATTGTCACCGTGTCAGGAAATGAAACAACTACATTAGACCACATTAGTCCACTTCACTGTTTTGACTATAGGCTAACAGAGGAATATAATGAAACGGAAAAAGACAGAGAGAGAGAGAGAGAGAGAGAGAGAATGAGTGGGATGGGAACACCGTGCATGGATGGGACACGTGCAAGTCCACATTCTCACGTCTCATGTAAAATGATAAGGGAGGACAGAGCCAGCGTTGCTCGACGCTGATATGATTTCGTCTCCGTCTTTTGAAATCAGCCCTATTATGTAGTTATGGGAATGTGATCTTGTGCTGAAATGTGGGCTAAAAAGGGCTGCAGAGTGCTTTTTTTTTTTTGAGACATTTGCTATTCCTCTCAGGTGGATGAGAGAGAATTATACACGAGGACATGACCAAGGTAATCTCAGAATCTGGATATTATGAAGACTAAAGAATCGAGTCTATCTGATGTAAAAACGAGGCCTCAGATTATTCAGCCTCACATTTCACTGAAACGAAACAAACAGCTCGGTTTAGAAATTAAAACATTTTGCCACAGGGGCTGGTGTACATGTCTGATTCACTGGTATTCAAACATCCATCAGGCTGACTGTGGTGTTCTGGCTTTCTGCCTGTCATAAGTCATGTTGCATAAAATAAAAGTACTGGTTGTACTTTTTCGATGCACTTACTGCTTCATTTTGTTCATCGACATTAAAGCATATACGCAGAACCATGGCCTGACTTTTCGTTTATAAATGCCTTGAGACCTCAAGAATGGCACAGGAATAGTTTTAAGCGTTAACAATAAATCTAATGTAGTCATTTTTACGATTAAAGTGATTCATACAGGTCTGAGTGAATGACCTTGATGTCTGTAACATCACAGCAGGAAGTTTATCGGTCTCATCGCCATTTCCACTATACTAAAACACAGAGCTGACTGCAACTCCGATCCTCCATTTTGAGCTAATTTATCGCCATGCCACGTAGATGTGTTGCTGGCAGGGGCAGCAACACAACAGAAGGTGGATTTACGTTGCATTCATGGCCCAAGAATGTTCAAACTGCAAAGATTTGAACATGTTTTGCGAGAAGTTCACGGGCACACTGGGTGCCTATGAAGTGGTCTCTTCTCTGCTCTGCACATTTTACTGAAGACTCATAACGAGACTTCTGATCTGTTGAGGAGCGTTGGCTATAAGCCCGGATTGAAAGAGGGTGCAGTACCAACAATTAAAGGAAAATAAAACTAGGAGAAAAGGAAAGTATTTGTTTTATTATTATTTTTTTTTAAAGGAAAGTAAGTTAAGTTGCACCAGTTCTCCTGGAGTGTGAGCCGAGTGTTGTTGGTAAAACCTGGGACGGAACGGGACGTGACATCACTCGGGCAATGACCTCCCCGCGGTTGTTGCTAAAACCGGTGACGTCCCGTTCCGTCCCGGGTTTTACTAATTGCCTGAGCCAAGCAGTACTGGCGGAGTACTCAGTATGGAGAAAATGGAGAATGAGTGGAGCAGCCGTCTGATTTCTCCACTGGATATTGCTGCCATCTCGCCCTTACGTGGAAGAAGCGAATGAACGGAGAACTGAACGAACAACTGAAAGTTAGATTGTTTCAAAACAATCGGCCACAAGATCGGCTTTCAAGAAGTGGAACACAGACGGTTAACAAAAACAACAACACTCGTTGTTTAGCTGCATTTAGATTAATACATGTAACTTGTATTGTGTGTTTAAGTTATCAGTATAAGCTTATTTAATTTGCTTCAGAATGTGATTGTCTCAGTTCATCTGATTATTTAATTAGCCTTTTACATTTTATCAGTGAAAATGCATGCATGTACACGTATGTTGCATAAGTTATAACACCATCCTGTTTTAATGAGAGTCAACCCACAATCAATGAAGTCAAATCAGTCTTAGTTGAGCAAGTTGGTAACGGGATTTCTTACTTTCACCATAAATTTTTATTTATATGACTTTAGTCTATAGCTGTAAAAGGCCTCGGCCTTAAAACCGATTACCGCTGTGATGTCACGCACTCAGGGCTGGCTGGCTCAGCGGGGCAGCTCGAATGCCAACTTTGCGGTCGATTTTAACTCTCAAAAATGTCTTTTTTTTAAATTCCAATTTATGCAGCATACAGGAGTCAAGGATAGAGATACTGTCCACTCAGAAATTTGTTTAAAAATGAAGGTTCTGCGTATCTGCTTTAATTTTCAGAGATACCTTGTGCACAGAAGAAAGAAAGAAAGAAAGAAAGAAAGAAAGAAAGAAAGAAAGAAAGAAAGAAAGAAAGAAATCCTTTTCTGAATGCTTGCTAACCAATGAGGTGAGCTCACTGAAGCTTGAGCTTCCTTATTGAGCGTGTGTTGCACCGTGGCCCTGAGGTTTGTGTCCGGGCCCAGCTCCTGGAGAGAGTATTAAAGCAGGGCGTGGACTCCCTGCTGGGTTGCTGTTCTCCAGATCTAGGGCTCTGCTTTTCACCCCACCATACCGTTGTTTGCATCTTTGACTATGAGGCAGCATGAGGTTTGGCCACAGTGAGCTGCTAATTGAGTATGGTGCGCTTCTGTAAAGGCCAATTCAACATGCCTTTGCAGCTGACTGGACAGGAATGAGCGGCAGGGAATGAAGCCGCCAGGTTGTCCTTCATGCCTGCATTTAGATGAGCTGAGCTTCATTTGGAACCCGTTTTATCACAGGCCTCTTCCCTGCTGCCAGCACGAAGGAAGCAAATGGGGTTTAAAGAGGTCACCATGGAACAAGTTTTCCGCAGGAGATACTTTGATATTAAAATATGGATGAAGAAATAGTGAGATAATGAGCGGCACATGGCAAAGGAAGAATCTGTATGAATTTGGAAGAGGGTTTTACTAGTTGGTATTCCATTGATGGTGGCCTTTTCCTGAGATGTCACTCTATTAGAGGATTTATGGCTATACAGAAGCGCAGTGCGACCAGCCAGAAGGACTCTTACAGTGGACCGTGCGGCATTTCAGCAGCCTCTGGCTAAAAAACACACTTTGACTAGGTTTTAATGTTGATGCAGTCCTTTTTGGAGTTACCACGGAGATAACAAAAGAGGCAATCAAAGCCATCTGTGCATTTTGCCATCAGATCCATCTTCAGGACCTTTAAGGATGCATGAACGACGTCATGCATGTTCATCAGGGTTGAGATTTCCAGATGACGGTGCTGTTAATAGTTTTGGAAATTGTTACAATTAAAAAGAAGAAAGAATACATTTGGAGCAATTTATTCTCAGGTTTTCTTTTATATAAATACAGACACCCGTCTCACTATTCCTCCTGATGTGTCAGCTTTCATTTGCTGATATCAAATTTGAGAGTAGCGTAGATCAAGTACTCTGTTCTCAAACACGCTTGTCTTCAGACACAGCCCTGTGAAGACAGCTTCGTTTCCCCTGTGTCCTTCCTTCTCTGTCTTCCTTAATGGTGAGAAACAGTAGTTTGACTGGTAAGCAGAACTGAGAACAGTGGTGTTGAAACCAGAATTCCCCAGGCTTTGAATTAAGCTCAGGGGAAACGTTTTTGCTTGTGCGCTTCTCTGTGTGTAACATCTGGTATCCGAAAAAAAATGAGGTTGTTGGAGAGCCACTGCCATCAATGCTGTATGTGAGTAGACAAACACTATTAAGTTGGGGTTTGATGCTCCTGTGTTTAGCTGTAGGGGCTGCAGCAGTGGATTGCTTTTAATGATCTGTCTGGCTGGTGACTGTCTTTTGATTAATTTTGAATCAAATCTCTCACAACTCAGCAGTTTGATTGGGTGTTCAGGGCATGTCGTGCTTTGTCAGGTGTGACCATCGTTGGTGTGGGTTGTTATTTTTGAGCTTCAGGTCGATACACACTTCTCATGGAGGGGAGTGTAGGAATCAGAGCAGGTGGGTGGAGCACAGAAGCATGGCAGGCCAGAACTGAGTTCCCAAAACTCTTTTTATTCTTAGCTTTTCAGCTTTTTTACACTCTCCCAGCCACACACACACACACACACACACAAGTGTTCTGGTTGGGGAGAGAGCTCCCTTTCTCTGCTCTCTCTCTCTCCTTTTATAGGGCGCGGTCACTGGGAAAGACATACAAACACAGGTTAACTTACATCAGGTGCAGTGATTCTGCCACTTACCTTCCCTGACTCCGCCCTCCATTCACAGATCAATGCTTGACCACGCCCCCGCTGCCACATACCCCCACCGCCCGACTCAGGCCGGGGAGCCGTCCGGCCTGAAACCGACCCCCAACCCCCCCCGACGGAAGAGGAAATCCGCCACGACCATCTGCGCCCCCGGCCTGTGGACCACCTTGAACTTAAACGGCTGGACTGCCAGATACCAACGGGTGAACCGCGCGTTGGCATCCTTCATGCGCTGGAGCCACTGGAGGGGTGTGTGGTCCAAACAGAGGGTGAAAGGGCATCCCAGTAGGTAGTAGCGGAGTATGAGGACCGCCCACTTGATGGCGAGGCACTCCTTTTCTATGGTGTTGTACCGGCCCTCACGCACCGACAGCTTCCGGCTGATGTACAGCACTGGACGATCCTCCCCCTCCACCTCCTGGGACAGAACAGCCCCCAGCCCTCTGTCCGACGGGTCCGTCTGCAAAACAAAGGGGAGAGAGAAGTCAGGGGAGTGTAACAGTGGCCCCCCACACAGTGCAGCCTTTACCTCAGAGAAAGCCCACTGGCATTGCTCCGCCCACTGGACCGGATCTGGTGCCCCTTTTTAGTGAGATCAGTCAGCGGCCTGGTGACGTCCGAATAATTAGGTATAAACCTACGATAGTAGCCAGCCAGCCCCAGGAACTGTCTCACCCCCTTTTTGGTCTTGGGCCTCGGGCAGGCCGCAATCGCTGCTGTCTTATTAATTTGGGGACGCACCTGCCCATTGCCCAAGTGGAAGCCCAGATACCATACTTCCACCCGCCCAATCGCACACTTCTTCGGGTTGGCTGTGAGACCCGCTCGCCTCAGCGACCTAAGGACAGCTCTTAGGTGTTCTAGATGCTGCGGCCAGTCATTACTATAAATTATGATATCGTCCAGGTATGCGGCCGCATAGGTGGCGTGGGGGCGGAGGACCCTATCCATAAGCCGCTGGAACGTAGCAGGCACCCCAAATAGCCCAAAAGGAAGTGTGACAAACTGGTGTAAGCCAAATGGTGTGGAAAAAGCCGTTTTCTCTCGGGATAATGGAGTCAAGGGGATCTGCCAATATCCCTTTGTCAAATCCAGTGTCGAATAAAAATGAGCCGTGCTTAGTCGATCAAGCAACTCATCAATACGAGGCATTGGGTACGCATCAAATTTAGACACTGCGTTGACTTTTCTATAGTCCACACAGAACCGGACCGACCCGTCGACCTTGGGAACCAAGACCACCGGGCTGCTCCAGTCACTGTGGGACTCCTCGACGATGCCCATGTCGAGCATGGCCTCGAGTTCTTCCCAAACCACCTTTTTCTTGTGTTCGGGCAGCCTGTAAGGGCGGCTGCGCACTACCACCCCCGGGGGCGTCTCAGTGTGGTGTTCTATGAGGCGGGTGTGGCCGGACAGGGGCGAGAACACGTCAGAAAATTCTGTCTGCAACTGGGCAACCTCCATGAGTTGGGTTGGGGAAAGGTGGTCTCCACAGAGGACCGGAGTGGTAGTCAATGTTCCCTTTTAAACCTCCGGCCCCAGCTCTGCCTTCTCTGGAACCAATGACACCAACGCCACGGGGACCTCCTCGTTCCAAAGTTTTAGCAGATTGAGGTGGTAAATCTGTAGCGCCCCACCCCTGTCCGTTCGCCTCACCTCATAGTCGACGTCCCCGACTTGCCGTGTGACCTCAAAGGGTCCTTGCCACTTGGCGATCAATTTGGAGCTCGACGTGGGCAACAGTACAAGTACTTTATCTCCCAGTGTGAACTCCCTAAGGCGTGTGCCCCTGTTGTACAGGCGGATTTGCCGTTCTTGGGCCTGCCACAAATTCTCCTGGGTTAGGTGTGTGAGTGTGTGGAGTTTTGTGCGCAGGTCAATAACGATTGAATTTCGTTTTTGCTTGTTGAAAGTCCCTCCTCCCAATTTTCCTGCAGAACATCTAGGATGCTGCATGGCTTATGCCCATATAATAATTCAAACGAGGAGAACCCTGTGGAGGCTTGTGGGACCTCTCGCACTGCGAATAACAGGGGCTCGAGCCATTTATCCCAGTTGCGTGCGTTCTTGCTTACAAATTTCTTAATTAAGTTTTTGAGGGTGCGATTAAACCGTTCGACTAAGCCGTCTGTTTGTGGGTGATAAACGCTGGTGCGGATCGGCTTAATTCCCAGTAACCCATACAGTTCGCGCAATGTGCGTGACATAAACGTAGTGCCTTGATCAGTCAGAATCTCTTTGGGGATTGCAACTTGGGAGATGACACGGAAGAGTGCACTGCTTCCGGATATCGCGTTGCATCATTCACCAGAACTAAAATAAAGCAATATCCTCGTGTTGACCGATCTAATGGCCCGACGAGATCCATCCCAATTCTTTCGAGCGGGGTCTCGATAAATGGCAGAGGGCGCAAAGGCGCTTTTGGAATGGCCGCTGGATTTACTAACTGGCATTCGTGGCACGCCGTACACCACCTACGGACATCGCCGTGAATCCCTGGCCAATAGAACCAGGCTATTTGGGCTAGTGTCTTATCCTGCCCCAAGTGTCCAGCCATGGGATTAAAGTGGGCTGCCTGGAATACAAATTCCTGGCGGCTCTTTGGGATCAAAAGCTGAGTTATCGGTTCTTTAGTCTGAGTGTCCTGCGTCACTCGGTATAATCTATCCTTAATAATGGAAAAATAGGGGAAGGACGGTGTGGCGTTTGGCTGGAGCGTTTGACCATCGATTACTCTCACTTGGTCAAACGCATGCCGCAGAGTCTCGTCTTGCGACTGCTCTAACGGGAAATCCGCGAGGGATTCCCCAAGAGAGGGAGGAGGAGCCTGCTGCTCCTCACTCTGACGTGGTGATGATGTAGACGGCTCTGTGACAGCTGCTCCCGCCAATGCCACACCGGGAGCTCCCCCCGCTAAACTATGGCAGGCCCCACTCTTCACTAAATGAGTCATTAATTCCCGAAATCCCGGCCAATCAGTCCCCAAAATTATCGAGTGGGTAAGGCGAGGATTAACCGGTGCCTTTACTCTAAATTTCGCCCCTCTAAATGGAATGTGGACCGACACTAAAGGGTAGTTGTGAACATCCCCATGCACACACAACATCTTCACCAATTGTGCTATCCCCAATGCCTCGTCTTGCACCAGGCTTTGGTGGATTGAGGTCTGATTACAGCCGGAGTCCACCAAAGCCTGATATGTATCCCCTTGGATACTCACCAGTATGCGATACGCTCCGGCCCGATCGAGGGCGGTCCCTGGCGCGTCGGGGAACCGGACCACCGCGCCCACCTCCATTGCCGAGCACTGATGCTGGAGGTGCCCCAGCTCCCCGCAGCACCAGCAAACCGGCCCAGGCTCTCTCTCTGCACCGGTGTTCCGGAGATCACTCACCTGAGGGGGGAGAGACAGACACGGAAGTGGGAAACGGTAGGACACCGCGGGTGCGGCAGGCTGGCTGGGGTGGAGCCGGCCCCCGCCTCCGCGGTGGGGGAACGGGGTGAGGACAAGGAACAGAAGGGGAGGGGGAGAGAGAGCGAGAGAGGAGAGGGGAGAAGAGGAGACATGCTGTCCTGCCATCGGAACAGCCGCCAAATGGTCCTCCGCCATCTCGATGGCCTGATCCAGCGACGCCGGGCGATGGCACTGGACCCACTCCGCTGTTCCCTTGGGAAGTCAGGTGATGAATTGTTCCAGCGCCACCAGATCGAGGATTCCCTCGGCGTCGCGGTTGTCGGCCCTCAGCCACCGCCGGCAGGCGTCCCGGAGTTGCTGGCCAAATGCAAACAGCCGGCCGACCTCCTCCCGGCGCAGTGTGCGGAAGCGCTGCCGTTGCTGCTCCGGGGTGTGCCCCACTCGCTGGAGGACGGCCCTGCGGAGGTCGGCGTAGACCAGCCGGCTGTCCGCGGGGAGCTGTAGCACGACCAGCTGCGCCTCGCCCGTTAGCAGGGGGAGGAGGCGCACCGCGCGCTGTTCCACCGGCCAGCCCCACGCCTCTACTGCCTG